>NC_090924.1:753830681-754154223 GCF_040938575.1 Ambystoma mexicanum
GCTGAATACCCAGGTGGCCCATGAGAAGTCATCCTCGTCAATCAAGCTGGTGGTGGCCCCCCTCTTGAAGGTGAAAGGGGTTGACCCGATCCAGGGACCCTGCTGACGCCCCGAGTGGCCCTTCATCCCAGGCGGGAGGCTTTAGCCAAGCTGGTGGAGAAGACGCCAGACAACAGGATGCCGGCCCTGAGCCTGGCTCTGACCCCACAGGGGGAGAGGGTGGAGGTCTCCACAATGCTCCAGGGCACGGATATTTCTTCTTTGGATGAAGAGGACATGGTTTCCGTTCACACGGTCCCGGAGGACGTGGGAGACAACGGTGGAAACGCTGAGGGGGATGTTGAACTCGTTGAAGGAGGGCGACGCCCTGGAGCTAGCGAGGATGTAGGGGCTGGTCCCAGCAAACCTACTCCCCCTCCACCTCCCAGGGACCTGTCGCTGGACATCTTATTAACCCTCCACATGCTGGTGTCAGAGATCCAGAGGAGGACGCTGACGGCAGCAGGCCCCCCTTCGGCGAAGAAGAGGAAACGGCAACCCACGCCGACTCATGAACAGCCTAACATACCCTCCCCACCTAGAGATATGGGGACGGACATGGTGACAACAGTGTTTTTCCTGCAGCCGAGGATGTCTTCCCCCGGACAAAGTGTGCTCGTTCCACTCTATGATCGCCCGCGTGTCTGAGCTTTTCCAACTGACGCCGGAAGAGACCAGAAAAGAAGCTTTCCTTTACGGCACGCCGTTAGGCAAAGAGGCAGACCATTCTGGCCGTGCCTCTCTTGGAAGACGTTTGGGATGAGGGCCTGACTCTGCTGAAAAATCCCTCCTCAGCCCCGGTGAAAAGAGACAGGCTGGAGAAGAAATACTGGGTGCCGGAGTCCGCACCCAAGTGCCTGCGATTGCAGCCTTCCCCAGACTTGATTGTCTCGGCAGCTGCAAGGAAGAAGTCCTCAAATCCATTGTCAGCAGTGTCCGTTCCCCCGGACAGCGAGGGGAAGAAGTTGGATGGTGTGGGTAGAAAGGTGATCTACTCAGCGGTGACGACAGTCAAGGCGGCCAACACCCTGGTGATCCTGGCCAGATACGACAGGGAGCTATGGTACAAGATGGCCCCGCTGCTGGAATTCCTCCCCGACCGACAAACGGGTCGAGGCATTGGAAATCCTCCAAGAGGGTGAGGTGGCGTTGGACCATGCCATCACCGTGGCCCTGGACATCGCAGACAGTGTTCAGCCAGATGGGGAACAGCATCTGCCTCGGTCGTCGTGGCTGGTTGAAAGCCACCAACTTTCATCAGGATGTTCAGATGAGAGTCCTATCTCTTTGGGAAGCCCGTCGATGAATCGTTGCGGGACATCAAGACCGACACTGGGACGGCACGGGCCCCTGGCACACTGCAGCAACACCGGCCTTCCTTTTGTGCCTCAGGAGGCAGATCAGGAATATCGTCAAAGGCTTTCGGAGGGGGATTGTCCTCCTACCACCAACCCTCTCAGTCCACGACCCAGGAGGCCTACAGGGGTCGTTCCAAGGCTTTCAGAGTTGGCTGGAGTCGTCACTCCCAAGGCGGCATGCAGACCCCGAAGCAGGATTGAACTGGCCAGGACGTCAGGCCCCCTCCTAGGCACCCTGGTGTGTGGGATGTATTGACCCACTCCAATATGCTATGCAGCATCACCCTGCCAGTTATGGGGAAAGAAACAGCAACAATAGCGGCAAAACCCTTGTGCGTGCCAAAAACCTACAAAAACCGTGTGCTTGTCATGATGCCTACCTCTAAGGAGCCAGGCCGGGCCCAGCAACCCCAGAGGCAGACATCATTTTCCCCAGGGAAGTCTCAGCGGGCCCAAGTCGGGGCCCTTTGGACTCAGTCCTGGCGCCTTAGGCGCCAGGCTCATAGCGTACCCCAGTCCTGGCGCCTTAGGCGCCAGGCTCATAGAAGAGGATATGTGTTTAAGTGCTTGGGTGCACACTTACCTGATGCAGACCTTGCTGCTTCATCCAGGCCCTCTTGAGGCCTGAATGGGACTACTTAACCTGTAGGACTACTTCACCACCCGGGTGTGGTCGGGGAAGGATACATACCTGATTGGTGGAAGGATACATACCAGGAACTTCTTCCAAGGCTATTTAAACCCCACCCGAACAGCCACACATGCTTTGCGTTGTTCTGCACCTAGCAGCTGGACGCTCACCGTGTCAGCTCCTGCATCCTGACTTCAGCCACGCCTGCCAGCACCCTGGAAAACCTGCAAGGGGAGAAAGGAAGAGAATAGGAGAAGAAAAGCCCTTACCTGCTAAATCTGCATCCTGGAGTCATTTCTCCAACGGCCCTGAAAAGGAAGACATCATTTTAAAGGCATTTCGTTTCGATCGCTGCAGCGCTGCATTTTACTCACCTTTGCAAGGCGCTTCCATCTTCAGCAGCGATCTTCCGGATTCAGCTATGCCCCGGCGCCTAGAGGAAAAAAGACAAGAACAAAGGTGAGAGGGAGAAAAGGAATAAGGAAAGCTCAGTTTCCTTTTAAGTCTTACCTGTTGGATTATTCCCACTGCATTTCGGGTCCTGCCGCTTCCTGGCATCTCCGGACCCCGGCCCCTATGGGGAAAAAAGACAAAGACATTGAATGAGCGAATGCAAAGACATTACCTGAGCGCTCATCCAGAACTGTTTCACTTCGGGTCGGCGCCATATCTCCGGCACTCCGAACCCCGGCCCCTAAGGGGAAAAAGACATAAGCATTAGCGCTTGCTGCAATTAGACAACGAACATTATTATTAAGCTTGAACTTTTGAACAGAACTTTTACAGCGCCTTACCTGAACAGTCAAGCTTACCTGAACTCCCATCAATCCTCAATCCAGTGAAGTAACTGGGTTTCAACGCGCCCCTGCATCAGAAGCAGGATGGAGAGCTCATCCTTCCAAACCCTAAGGTGAGGCTTCACGGGAAATCGTGGAGGAGGTATCGTGGAGGGTTGGAAGGGAGTGGGAGGCTTGAACATTGTTCCACAGTTGGTAATACTCCCTTTTCACGCACAGGAGGGTATCCAACGAGCCAGGGAAGCCAGAATAGAGGGGCCCTTCCTGTCCATCTTCAGAGTTCTGCGCCTTCGACGGCGCGCCTCCGTGGGAACCAGGTGAGCGTTACAGAACGCGAAGCCTTACCACAATTTCTCACCTGGGCGCTATGGAGACTTCCGAGACAGATCAGCTGGCCCATCTTTTAGGGGAATTACGGGCAGAAGTGCACTCAGCCCGCCAGGAGACTAATGCTCTCAGAAGGGAACTAATCCTATCCAAGGAAAGAACTGATGATCTGGCCAAAAGGTTATTGCAGGGCCAGGCAGAGCACACTTCTTTACCTGTTTCCGGAGATATTTCTACAACAATGGGTTCGAATAACCCGGTACAAATCAATCTACCTGGACACATGCCTTTGGCCCCGCCGGAACGTTTTGCGGGGGATCCCAAGAAATATGCCGTTTTTATGAACCAATGCCGTTTACACTTTTTATGCAGGCCTGGGGCCTTCCCCAACGACCAGACCAAAGTAGCCTTTATACTATCTTACCTCAGTGGCTGTGCTGCCGATTGGTCTATTCCATTGGTAAATCAGGATGATCCCATTCTCCGGGATTTCCAGGGCTTCCAGGCCAGCATGGAAAGATTGTTCGCTCGACACTCGCAGGGACAGGCCCTTGACAACGAACTGCAATCCTTACGACAAGGTAATCAGGATCTTTTGTCCTATATCGCCACCTTTAATAGACTAGTTGTGGAAACCGGATGGCCTGAAAATAAAAGGATCACATTGTTTCATCGAGGCCTGCGCGGAGAGCTTAAAGATGTTATAGCTCAGATAGTAGATCCACCCCAGGCCTGCGCAGACTACATAGACTTAGTGGTTCAACTTGATCACAGACTTCAAAATAGAAAAGCAGATCGGCTCAAGTATGAAACCAGAGTACCTATCAAGACCCACGTTAACTCCAAGAGTACTGACGTTTCCGAACCTATGCAAATTGGCAGTGTTAAAGGACCATTAACGCAGAAGGAACGAGAGAGAAGGCGACAAATGCAACTTTGTCTGTATTGCGGAACTTCCGGTCACTTTCTTCAAAGTTGTCCAGTTAAACCACCCAAGAAGGTGGTTGGAGCCACTGATAACGAGTTATTGACACCTGGTTCGGGAAACGACCTAGCCCGACAAGCATAGGGGTCCGCTTGCCGAGCTTGAAAACAAACTCTTTGACCTCGCATTTTGTCATGCTAATGGTGCTTGTGAACCCAAAACAGCCTCAGCAGTTGCATGCTATAAAAGCATACATAGACAGTGGAGCTATTGGAAATTACATAGACCGTGAATTGGCTTCCAGGATTAAGCTTCCTCTCCGCCCGAAAGTAGCCCAAGATGTAATTACTACAGTTGATGGAACCGAAATAGCCTCAGGGCCTGTAACACATTCCACAGTTGAAATCACTCTGGTGGGTCAGGACGGACATCGGGAAGCAATCTTGTTTGATGTGATCAAGGCCCCACAATTTCAAGTACTTCTTGGAATCCCTTGGTTAGAAACACATAATCCGAGAATAGACTGGCGAGCAAAGAAGATAACTTTTCCTGATTGTGAACCAACCTGTTACCCAAGGAATCCAGCTATGGGCCTAGCCTCTGTAACTTCCACCCCTGTACAGCTACCATCTGAATACCAAGAATTCCAAGACGTTTTTCAGAAAGAGCAGGCTAACACCTTACCTCCCCATCGATCTTACGATTGCCAAATCGACTTGGTACCCAATGCACAACTACCTTGTAGTAGGATTTATGCTCTTACTGAACCTGAGAACCTGCATTTGCTCCAGTATTTAGATCAATACCTGGCCAATGGTTTCATTCGCCCATCAAAGTCACCAGTCTCTTCCGCTTTGTTCTTCGTACCTAAAAAGGAAGGAGACCTTAGGGCCTGTATTGACTACCGCGCCCTAAATCAGATAACGATTAAGAATCGTTACCCTTTGCCCCTGATACCTGAGCTTATCGACCAAGTAAAAGATGCTCGTGTGTACACCAAGCTAGATCTCCGAGGAGCTTACCACCTGGTACGTATAAAAGAGGGCGACGAGTGGAAGACTGCATTCCCCACCAAATTTGGGCTCTTCGAATATCAAGTAATGCCCTTCGGTTTGTGCAACGCACCTGCCGCCTTTCAGTACTTCATGAATGATGTTCTTCGGGAACTTATCGATGTTTGTGTCATTGTTTATATTGACGACATCCTGGTGTATTCCTCCTCAGAATCTGATCACAGAAACCATGTTAGGGCAGTTCTTGAGAAATTGCGCCAGCACAAATTATTTGCCAAGCTCGAAAAATGCGTTTTTCATACCACAGAAGTGGAGTTTCTCGGATTCATCCTGACACCTCAAGGAATCCGAATGGACTCGCGGAAAGTGGACGCCATTCTCAAATGGCCATCTCCTAGCTCTGTGAAGGGAGTGCAAAGCATGCTTGGCTTTGCCAATTTCTATCGAAGGTTCATCCCGGAATTTTCTCGAACTGTTCAACCCATCACAGCTCTCCTAAAGAAAAACAAACGCTTTGAATGGACTCTTGAGGCTGAACAAGCCTTTCAGGACCTGAAAACCAAATTCACCTCTGCACCTGTATTGAAGCACCCGCGCCCAGATCTCCCTTACATCGTGGAAACCGATGCATCCAGTTCGGCCATGGGAGCTGTCCTGTCGCAAAGAGACCCAGAAACTAACCAACTAAACTAACCAACTACACCCTGTAGCCTTTTGGTCCAGAAAATTCTCTCCACCTGAACTCAATTACGCAATTACCGACAAAGAACTACTGGCTATTAAATCAGCTTTCAAGGCTTGGCGTCACTATCTTCTCGGTGCAAGACACTCCATCACCGTAATTACGGACCACAGAAATTTGCAGTATTTAAAGACGGCCAAAGCTCAATCTTCGCGACAACTCCGATGGGCTTTATTCTTTGCGGAATTTGATTTTGTAATTACCTATCGCCCTGGCTGCAAGAATGGTAAGGCAGATGCCTTATCCCGGATAGGCATGGAAGAACCCAATTCGAGTTTAGAACCTGTGCCAATCATACCGGAACAAAGAATTCTGGGCTTGACTTCATTGCAAACCATTGAGGACATCCAAGCTCAAGTAAAACAGCTTTTTGACTTTTCTGCCTTACTGGAATGGAATCAAAAGGGTCCTCACTACACCGTTAAGGATGATTTACCCTACTTCCAAGAGCGGTTATTTCTGCCAAGTAAAGAATTGCAGGAACTTGTCATTACCTGTCATCATGAATCATTAATGGAAGGACAACCCGGTATCGCGAAAACAGAAGAAAAGATCAAACGCCACTTCTGGTGGCCTTCTTGGAGAAAAGACATAAAGTCATTTGTGTTGTCTTGCGGAATCTGTGCCCAAAATAAGAGTCAAAAGAAAAGACCAGCCGGCCTACTTCAACCTTTGGACATTCCACCAGCACCTTGGCACACCTTGTCAATGGACTTTATAACTGACCTGCCTCCTTGTGGTGGTTACAACACGATTCTCGTAATAGTGGATCTATTCTCCAAAATGGCCCATTTTATCCCTTTAAAAGGATTGCCGTCCACGTTGGCCAAGGAATTTATGGAAAATATAGTGCGGTTACATGGTTTCCCTTCCATATTAGTCTCAGACCGTGGAAGTCAATTTATCTCCCACTTTTGGAAGAAATGTTGCCAACTAGCACAAATAGACGTGCGGTTATCCACCAGCCACCACCCCCAGACCGACGGACAAACCGAGAGAACCAATCAGACTCTCGAGCAATATCTGCGGTGCATGTTACACCAATCCGAGTTGAATTGGAAGGACATCCTTTGGATTGCAGAATATGCATACAACAATTCAGTGCATTCTGGAACCGGACAGACTCCTTTTTATACCCTGTATGGTCACCATCCTCGGACCTCTGACCTAGATCCACCTCGGACCCTGGAGATGCCTGCAGTAAATCACCTACATTCCACAATAACCCAAGCCTTCAAAGAAGCTACAACCCACGTACAGCAAGCCAAGAAAAAGTATAAAGAAAACGCTGATTTGCACCGAAGTAAAACTCCTCCTTACCAAGTAGGAGATCAGGTATGGCTAGCAACTAAACATCTACCCCTCAAGGGTCAGCGAACTTTTAATCCCAGATTCATTGGGCCTTACCCCATCAAAGCTATTATCAACCCAGTGGCCTTTAAACTCGATTTACCATCCAACATGCGGATTCATCCCGTTTTTCACGCATCTCTTCTAAAACCAGTACAACCTGGAACCAGACTGTCTGAGCCCCCAGGCCCTGTCCAAATTGATGGAGAATTAGAATTCGAAGTGAAAGACATTTTAGATTCCAAGATAGTTAAGTCGAAACTCTTCTATCTTGTTGATTGGAAAGGATATGGACCTCAGGAAAGATCTTGGGAACCCAGTAACTATGTTCACGCACCACGATTAATTCAAAGATTCCATCGAAGATTCCTGCACAAACCAAAACCCCCGGAGGAAAAGACCTTGGGAGGGGCCTTGAGGGGGGGTACTGTCATGATGCCTACCTCTAAGGAGCCAGGCCGGGCCCAGCAACCCCAGGGGCAGACATCATTTTCCCCAGGGAAGTCTCAGCGGGCCCAAGTCGGGGTCCTTTGGACTCAGTCCTGGCGCCTTAGGCGCCAGGCTCATAGCGGACCCCAGTCCTGGCGCCTTAGGCGCCAGGCTCATAGAAGAGGATATGTGTTTAAGTGCTTGGGTGCACACTTACCTGATGCAGACCTTGCTGCTTCATCCAGGCCCTCTTGAGGCCTGAATGGGACTACTTAACCTGTAGGACTACTTCACCACCCGGGTGTGGTCGGGGAAGGATACATACCTGATTGGTGGAAGGATACATACCAGGAACTTCTTCCAAGGCTATTTAAACCCCACCCGAACAGCCACACATGCTTCGCGTTGTTCTGCACCTAGCAGCTGGACACTCACCGTGTCAGCTCCTGCATCCTGACTTCAGCCACGCCTGCCAGCACCCTGGAACACCTGCAAGGGGAGAAAGGAAGAGAATAGGAGAAGAAAAGCCCTTACCTGCTAAATCTGCATCCTGGAGTCATTTCTCCAACGGCCCTGAAAAGGAAGACATCATTTTAAAGGCATTTCGTTTCGATCGCTGCAGCGCTGCATTTTACTCACCTTTGCAAGGCGCTTCCATCTTCAGCAGCGATCTTCCGGATTCAGCTACGCCCCGGCGCCTAGAGGAAAAAAGACAAGAACAAAGGTGAGAGGGAGAAAAGGAATAAGGAAAGCTCAGTTTCCTTTTAAGTCTTACCTGTTGGATTATTCCCACTGCATTTCGGGTCCTGCCGCTTCCTGGCATCTCCGGACCCCGGCCCCTATGGGGAAAAAAGACAAAGACATTGAATGAGCGAATGCAAAGACATTACCTGAGCGCTCATCCAGAACTGTTTCACTTCGGGTCGGCGCCATATCTCCGGCACTCCGAACCCCGGCCCCTAAGGGGAAAAAGACATAAGCATTAGCGCTTGCTGCAATTAGACAACGAACATTATTATTAAGCTTGAACTTTTGAACAGAACTTTTACAGCGCCTTACCTGAACAGTCAAGCTTACCTGAACTCCCATCAATCCTCAATCCAGTGAAGTAACTGGGTTTCAACGCGCCCCTGCATCAGAAGCAGGATGGAGAGCTCATCCTTCCAAACCCTAAGGTGAGGCTTCACAGGAAATCGTGGAGGAGGTATCGTGGAGGGTTGGAAGGGAGTGGGAGGCTTGAGCATTGTTCCACAGTTGGTAATACTCCCTTTTCACGCACAGGAGGGTATCCAACGAGCCAGGGAAGCCAGAATAGAGGGGCCCTTCCTGTCCATCTTCAGAGTTCTGCGCCTTCGACGCCGCGCCTCCGTGGGAACCAGGTGAGCGTTACAGTGCTTCAGCACACAAAAAGAGGGATGCACAACCTGCCACCCATGGTACATGTGCGGTGGAATAGAGCACACCCTGCAGAAAGGTGCCAGTGGACTTCATGACCAGCTAACAGAGTGCAGATAGAAAAGCAGCACTTTGCAATCGAAACCCCAAAATATGCCTACAAATGATATTTGCTTTGTTGCCAAAAAAACTCCAAAATGCCCATAACACAACACTTTTCAACATTCACAATCTTGCCTGGTGCTAACATTCATGTATCAGATGAAGCATTGTGAAACATACAAAGTCTGTGAACTGACAACCTCTATGCCAAAATCTGGGTGCAGTACCCGGGGCTACCTGAATTACAGCTGTCAGAGGAGTACTGAGGAAACTTAAAATGACCTAAAACTCAAAAGTCTACTGAATTAACAAACATAAACAGGATTGTTGCCAAAAAGGAATACAGTGTTTAGTTGTGTATTTCCCACAGATTTGAAGGCCAAGAAAGAAATGTATTTATGTTTGAAGTAACAAATTTGGTTTTTGCTGGGTTTAAGAAGTTAATTAGCTTGGCTGAAGGTGCAAGAAATGGAAAAGCAGGTTTGTCTCCCAGATGGAGGGCCTTCCTCTCAGCAGAAACTCACTGGGAGGTGTTAATTGCAGGTTAGAACAAAATCTTGTCCACAGAAAGCAAAGGAACAATGAAAAGCCTTTCAGCCCAGGAAGCTGAGCTGTGAAGGCAGTCGTAAACTCTCTTGGAAGGAGACTCCCCCAATGGCGGGGATGCACTGGACTCCCCGGAGAGACAAACGGGTGGAGCCAAGTGACCCTCTGCTGTTAAGAATGAACAATGAACATTTTTTAAAAGACCAATAACTTGTTATTCAAAGAGGTGAAAAATATAAAAAGGACAGAGTTGTTAATTTAATTTTTGGCGGCACGCGTGAAGAGGTGTTAGAACTGTGTGACATGCTATGGACAGGAATGGCAGTACAAGTGGTTTTATGCAAAATATATTAATGTTAGAATTGTGAAAATGTATACTCACATTCCTATGTGAAACACACACATTTGTGGAAAGTTGCCTAACATTTGGAGATTGTGTTTATAGCGAAAAGGACAAAATTCTGTAGAAAGTTGAGACAAAATCCCACAGCTACAGGGTTTTGAGGAATAGCTTCTATGAAAAATATGGCATCTTTGTGTGTGATATGTTTAAAGGTGATCAATGTAGAAATGTACATTTAGTATCAAATCCGATTTTGAGACCAGTGGCTAAAGGGAGGTCTCTGAGGGTTGTAAAGCAAATCATAAAATGTGACCTCATCCGGCCTTGATCTAATCACTCAAATTGCAAGGCGGAGATGAAGTTTGGTGCTATCCCAGCTCACAGGGGCAAGCTTAGCAAAGCCGGCCCACACTCCCCCTTTGTGATGTCATTCTCCTTTGTGATGTCATTCTATAGCATAAATAGAGACAGCTGACAACACGTAGGGACTCACAGATCCACTCACTTTCCTGATTCCGGCAAAGCACTCTGATCCAGCATCCTACATCCAGCTGTAATATTCTTCCAGATCCAGATGCCAAAACTCTTGCCAGCAATAGAGAGCTAAGTATTTCTAGCAAGGCCCACATCCTCAAATGTATTCTCTCCACTCAGTATTGCACTGTGTGGTTTGAAAAGGCCTTTTGAACCAGTATCCGGAAATCCTCTGGCTTGCCACCGCTAGGCTTGCCTTAGGAACTCGCAGTCCAGCTGATTAAAATACTCACAGAGTAGGAGGGCAGATCCTGTGCAAATCCGGCGACCGGCATAGCTGATCCAGTACCGTGCCTGATATGCTGTCTTTCCTAGACCAGACCCCTTTGACCAGAGCTGACGGTCCATTTAAAAAAAACGTATCCTGTGAGTATTAATAGGAAGAACTGTGGCCCATAGTATATTTGCATTGTCTTATCCCTATCTCAAACCCGTCCTATCTTTCATTGAGAACCAGTATTGTTAGAACCATCTTTGCGCTGACCCTTTTCTCATCTGAAGAAGTCCAGTTTCCTTTGCAGGCGGGTCACCCTGATCAAGTGACTGTAAGATCCCTGTGTGGTATTTGCTTTTTCATAGTCATCCTCTAGTGTAAGCAAACCCATTTGTCATTTTCAAAAGTGCATTTCTGTTTTCCATTCTCGCGCCTATCTCGCAAAAACGACATTTACTAAAACCTCTATAACTCCCTCAGTTTTTGTGATAGAAATTTCAACTCCTATGTGTACCTAACGTGCATAGCTATCCTTGGAACCCAAAAGCATTTCAAAACGGATATCGCGCACGGAAAGGTTTGCTGCGATTTAAAAAATCTGAAAGGTTTACACGGTGAAATAGCTCTAAACTGCTTCCGACTTGGACGTTAAGATTTCAAATGTTTTCGTTGGACTAAATCATTGCTTGTGATTGTGTGCAGCTGTTCAAAGCAGCTCCCATAAGAATTTACAACAATTTAAGTATTTTTGACCATATTTGGTGTTTTTGCCCAGTCAATTCTAAAGACAATTGTAAAAGCCATTCTTACAGCTGAAAAAGTCAATTCCGTCTTTCTCTGGTGTTTTACTGGGGGAATGTGGGACTGATATTCTGTTTGATTTGTGCTATCCCTGAATACCTGCTCTCTCCTCCCATCTCTTTACATTGTCTATTGGGGGTTGAGGGGTGTTACAGGGGGAACCTCCATTCATAGTGCCATCTTATCTGTCCAAACCAACACAAAAGTATTATTTTCTGTGCTGCATCTGTTTTGCTCCTTATTTATTCCTAGGGTGTTAAAGATATTCTTCTGTGTTCTGTCACCCCATTGGTGATTGTTGTTTATCTATTAAAACATATTTTGATTACATTTTAAATACATAAATAAATATTTACCTTTGCAACCTTGCCTGATTCCTGGTTCAGTGTGACAGGGGGGGGGGGTGGAGCAGGAGAATGGTGTGATATGAGTGGTATATCGTTCAGAATATTGAATTTATAGACACAAATAAATAAGGGTTTCAGTTGTGCACTACATGCTGGGCTTTGACTTGGGTGTGTGCTGGATTGAAATCACTTACAGCTGGCGGGCTTTGTCAGCGAGTGGGAAAGATCTCCACCGACTGATGGGTGCTGGATGCTCTCGCCCATGGAACACTGTAGAATTCCAGCAGAAGTGCCTGTGGAGAGCACCGGTGGGCCGGCAGCAGCAGCACATCCCTCAGCTCCTGCAGGAGGTATGGGCCATGCTACAAAAAGGGGCAATTGAGCTAGTTCCATCCAAAGCGACTCTGGGGCTCCGGAGTCTACTCCAGATACTTCTTGGTAAAGAAGAAGATTGGGGGCTGGAGGCCCATTCTCGACCTGCAATGACTCAACAAGTACATCAAGTCCTAAAAATTAAGGATGGTCACGTTGCAGCGCGTACTCGGCCAACTGGAGGAAGGGGACTTCCTGTTGTCGCTGGATCTGGAGGACACTTACTTCCACGTCCCTATTCATGAAAAACATCGAAGTTTCCTACACTTCGTCGTACAGGGAAAGCACTACCAGTTCAAGGCCCTTCCCTTCGGACTGAAGTTGGCACCCAGGGTGTTTACGAAGTGCTTGGCACCAGTAGCGGCCCATCTGCGTCTAGAAGGGATAGATGTTTCCCCTTACCTCAACGACAGGCTCATCCGGGCCAAGTCCAGGGAGCTCGCTGTCGATCACACAGACAGGACCGTCTGGCTGCTGACGGATCTTGGGTTCTCCGTGAACTATCCAAAGTCCTGCTTGATTCCATCGCAGAACGCGCTGTTCCTGGGGTCTAGGCTCAACACGGTCTCCTGCCTGGCGACCCCCTTAGAAGAAAGTATAAAGTCCATCCTAGGCAAAGTGCAACAACTGTTGACACTGAAGACCGTCACTGTACGGACCATCAAGTCGCTGCTCAGCATGATGTCGTCGTGCATATACCTGATCAGGCTCTCCAGGTTGCAGATGCGACCCCTTCAGGAATTCATGGACTCTCGGTGGATCCAGCTGTCCGGAAGCTTCGCAAGCAAGATTGTTCTCGACGAGGAGTGCCGTAGAGCGATAAGGTCTTGGGGCGTGCGCTCCAACTTCGCCAGGGGCACAGATTTCCAGAGCTCCCCATACCAGGATATGGTCACCATGGATGCTTCCTTGGGGGGCTGGGGAGCCCACACCGGATGTCTCCATGCCAGAGACCTGTGGCTACCGGAGGAGTAGGCTCTCCACATCAATGTCCTGGAACTATGAGTAGTGTTTGGCCCCTCAAGTCATTCCTCCCATCCCTCAAGGGCAAGGTGGCGAGGGTCTTCACGGAAAATACCATGATGTTGTTCTACATCAGGAAGCAAGGGGGTACCAGATCCATCCTCAGCGGTCTCCAGAGAGACGTAGGACTTGTGGCACTGGGCCATTACCCACAACATGTTCCTCATTCCTTTTCACCTGGCGGGAGTCAAGAACACGATCGCAGACTCCCTCAGCAGGGAGCTTCGCTCCTGCCACGAGTGTGAACTTTGGCAGGATGAAGTGGACAGTCTCTTCCTCAGGTGGGGACGACCCCAGGTCGACCTGTTTGCGACGGTGACAAATTCAAAATGCTAGAGGTTCGCCAGCAGGTTCCATCATCCGAACATCACGGGGGACGTGTTCTCCTTCCCATGGGAAGGCCTGTTCCTGTATCCATTCCCTCCGTTGCCTCTCCTACTGTGAGTCATCAATCGACTCAAACAATGCTGGTGCAAGATGATCCTCATCGCCCCGGCGTGGCCGAGGCAGATTTGGTACCCAAACTTTCTCAGCCTGTCAACGTCGCCTCCGTTCAAGCTGCCAGTGGTCGCAGACCTGCTCATCAGAGAAGGAGGCGCAATCCTACATCATGACCCAGGATCACTGAACCTGACGGCTTGGCTCCTGCACCCTTGCAGTTCGGCGGATATGAGCTGGCGGTTGACTGCAGGGAGGTCCTTGCCAGGGCTAGGTCGTCGTCGACTCTTAAATGCTACAGGCACAAGTGGAAGCATTTTGCAACGTGGTGCCGGACACAGAAGATCAGCCCTCTGAGGGTCACAGCCCCACAGATCCTTCTGTACTTGTCCTTGGCCAAGGCGGGGCTGGTGCACAACTCCGTCAAAGTGCATTTTGCGGCTATCTCCCGCTACACTATGTCCCTGGAACGTTCTTCTCTCGGGTCACACCGTCTGGTTAAGGAGTTTCTCAAAGGACTGTTTCGGACGTTCACATCGGTTAAGGCGCATGCCGCGGCGTGGGAACTCGATGTGGTTCTGACGAGGCCCATGGGAGCCCCTTTCGAGACTATGCATCAAGCCCCTCTCAAGTACCTCTCGTGGAAGACGGTTTTCCTCATGACCATCACCTCTGCCAGGAGGTGGGTGAGATCCAGGCCCGGTCCTGCAGGCAGCCTTATCTGACTTTCCACAACACGAGGGTGGTGCTGCGGACGCACCCCTACTTCATGCCAAAGGTCCTGTCGGAATTCCATCTCAACAAGCCTTTGGTGCTGCCTGTATTTATTCCGAGGCCTTTGTCACCGGCTGAAAGGACTTTGCATTCGCTGAATGTTGCGCGTGCTTATTACAATTTAAATAGTACTCACGATTGTCCGGAACAGCAGATTAGCAGAAGAGGTTCCGATGCAGTGGGTGTGCCCCCAAAGGTGTTCAGAGGCCAGAAACTGGACTCAGTGCTCCCCGGGGGGGCAGCACCCTTGGGAAACCCTCGTGGGGAAGAAAACCCAAAGTCAATTCCTGGAAGATGGTGAGTCCAACCAAAGTCCAATGGTTTATGTCGTAGAATAACGGTAAATTCAGCAGGCTGTAGTGGACGATTGGATCCAGGAGTAGAGCAAGAAGATGTAGTCCTGCTTGGTTTGACGGAAGTGTAAACACACGCAGGTAAGAGTGGCAGACACTGGTAAGAGCCCGGCAGGACTCCACGCCGGATCGTAGCCAGACCGGAATGGAGAAGAGGAAGAAACGAAGGAGGAATAATTGAAGTAAGTGAAAGGAAACAAAAAGACTGGGATGATCCAAAAACAGAAGTAACAGAGGAGGAGGAAGAAAAGGAACTCAGGATGCTAAGGTAACAGGAATAATCCAAGGAGTGAAACAGATCAGAAGGTGCGCAGAACGCGAAAGGATAGGGTAAGAGAGTACATCGAAAAGTATCAGGAAACAAGGTGGCTGGAACGCAGAGGAAAACACAGGCAAAGCGCTGTGCAGCGAACAGAAGTGACGCATTTTACCTGACCATAGAGATGAAAGATAAAGAATAGTAAGATGCTGTTGCCATGTTAGAAAAAGAATAGAGCTGCAAGCGGTTTGTGGAGATGACGCCGAGAAGGTGCCATCTTGAGTTCCATTGTTGGTAACGTGAATGGCACTTTCTCCACTTCCTCCAGGAATGTTGAGCTGAATTCCTGACAGTATGCCCTCCCCGTGGGGTTAGTGGCCCAGGTTTCCAGGGGTGAGAGCGATGAAATTTGTTTACCAACCTTGAGGCATGAACTGAAGAAACAGATTCCCAAGTCCGGTCTGAAGGGTTGTAACTCTTCCAATCTATAAGGTACTGTAGTGTACCATGATGGTATCTGGAATCGGATATAGCAGCTACTTTGTATTCTGGACCTTCTTGAGTGTCAACTGGAGGGGGAGTATGATTGAAGCCCCTATTGAATCTGTCTAATACTTGTGTTTTGAGTTGGGAAACATGAAAAACATTATGAATCCGATGCCAGGACGGAGGAAGCCGTAATCTATATGCCACCTTCCCTATGGCCTCAATGATGGGAAAAGGGCCGAAGTATTTGGGAGATAGCTTCGATGGTACCAAATGCTTTGGAAGGTATTTAGAGGAAAGCCATACCAGATCCTTGGGTTTGTAAGTGGGTTCCTGTAAGCGTTTCTTATTGGCTTGTTGTTTAACTCTGTTTCTGGTTTCTGAAAGGTCTGCAAGAGCGGTAGAGTGTCCCTTCTGAATATCAGAGACCATTGCGTCTACTGCTGGGACTTAAGTAGATTTAGGAGCTATTGTAGGGAAACTGGAGGGATGGAATCCATATGTGCATAGAAAAGGTGTCATCTGGATGGCTGTGTGAAAAGAATTGTTATATACGAATTCTGCATACGGTAGTTTTATGCTCCAATTGTCTTGAGCTGCTGAAACAAAACAACGTATATATTGCTCCAGAGATTGATTTGATCTCTCGGTTTGTCCATTGGATTGTGGGTGATACCCTGATGTGAGGTTTCGTTGTATACCCAAGGTTTTGTATAGTGTTCTCCAAAGAGAGGAAATATATTGAAGGCCTCTGTCAGATATGATGTTGTTAGGAAGTCCATGAAGACGGAAAATCGTTTGCCGGAAACAAGAAGCCATTTGAGCTGCTGAAGGCAATCGATTCATGGGAATAAAATGAGCTAGTTTAGTCAGTGTCTATGGTCACCATGATGGTTGTCTTGTGAGAGTAGGGTGTTAATTCCACAATAAAGTCTGTAGATATGCTCTCCCATGGCCGAGTAGGAAGCTTAGGTTGAACCAACTTCCCTGTGGGCAAGCGCCTGGGAACCTTCGATTGTTGGCAGACGGAGCAAGAGGATACATAATCCTTGACGTCGTGTGGTAATCCAGGCCACCAAAAATGTCTATTGATGAGTTCCAACGTGGTATTAACTCCTCTATGTCCTGCGGTCTTATGGTCGTGACACATTCTTGGAGTTCCTTCAGGAATGTACAGCTGGTTTCCACAGAAATATAGTCCGTCTTCCATTCTCAGGTCGTGATCACTTATTTCCGTATGAGGCAAAACGTGACTCAGTTTTCGTATCGTTTAAAGATATGATGATACAAAG
Organism: Ambystoma mexicanum; assembly: GCF_040938575.1. Lineage (NCBI taxonomy): Eukaryota > Metazoa > Chordata > Amphibia > Caudata > Ambystomatidae > Ambystoma > Ambystoma mexicanum. The sequence goes on from NC_090924.1 coordinate 753,847,572, forward strand.
TAGAGAAAAGTTGCGTGTGGCCACATCTTTTCCGGGAGTAAAGGTGGTGTATTGTGGGAACTTCTTGAAAGGGCATCAGCAATTTGGTTATTGGTTCCAGGAATGTACGTGAGAACAAAATCATAGGAGGAAAAAAAATACGCCCATCAAGCTTGAAGGCTATTTTGGCATTCCATAGCTTGTAGAACTCTCAGGTTTCTATGATCTGTATGAATTTGAACAGGATGCTGAGCCCCTAAAAGGAGATGCCTCCATTCTTGGCAAGCCCTTTTGATAGCCAACAGTTCCTTTTCTAACACTGTATAGTTGCACTCAGATTCCGTCAGAGATTTAGACATGTAGGCAACTGGATGTTCAATCCCTTCTTCTGATATTTGCTTAAGTACTCCTCCGATCGCGTAATCAGGTGCGTCTGTTTCCAATATAAAGGGTTTAGTCTGATCGGGTAACCATAGAACCGGTGCCGTAGAGAAGGCGGTTTTTAGTCCTTCAAAGGCCTTTTGAGCTGCAGGGTTCCAAACAAAAGTCCTTCCTTTTTGAAGAAGACTGAAGGGTTTGATGATTCGAGAAAAATTTGGAATAAACCTTCGGTAAAAGTTGGTGAACCCTAAAAATCTCTGTACCTACTTAATGTTCTGTGGAGGTTTCCAATTGTAGATGGCCTCTACTTTCCTTGGATCCAATGCTGCTCCTTCTGCGGATAGAATGAAACCCAGATATGGCATGCTGGGTAGATGAAAAGAACATTTCTCAATCTTGACAAACAACCGGTTTTTGTGAAGACGTTTTAAGACTTCAGTTACATGGATAATGTGTTCTTGTAGATTGTTGGAAAAGGTGAGGATGTCGTCCAGATAAACAATTAGAGTATGTAGGAGCAAGTCTGCAAATATGTGATCGACAAATTGCTGAAATACTGAAGGGGCATTGGCTAGCCCAAAAGGCATCACGCGGTATTCATAATGCCCAAAAGGCGTGCGGAAAGCGGTTTTCCATTCATCACCGCTTTTTATTCTGATTAAATAATACGCACCTCTAAGGTCGAGTTTCGTAAAGATGGACGCACCTCTTACTGCCTCCAAAATGTCTTGTATAAGAGGTAGTGGGTATCGATCTTTGTAATGACCTTGTTAAGGCCTCTGTAATCTATGCAAGGCCGGAGTTCTTTACAGTCTTTCTTGGATATAAAGAAAAGAGGCTCCAGCCAAGCTTTTAGATTCAGTGATGAGACCATGACGCAAGTTGGTTTGCAGATACTCTTTCAACGCCTCCTTCTCTGGGATGGAAAGGGTGTACATACGACCAAAGGGTACTTGTGCATCCGGTATTAAATCAATAAAACGGTCATCCCTTCTGTGAGGTGGTAGTTCCTTGAATTCATCGTTTGAAAAAACAGAGCTATACTTGTGGTAACATTCTGGAAGGAGAGTCAGGTTGGAAATGGTAGACTTTACATGGGATTAATCCCGTGGAGTGGTAGCTGAAAACAGACCCACCACACCATCTGGTAGGCAGGAATGCAGGCATTGATCAGACCCCAAAAACAAGGTTCCTGCTGCCCAATTAATAAATGGATTATGCTTAACAAGCCATGGGAGTCCGAGTATAAGTGTGTAGTGGGCTGCTTTTATCAAATCAAAAGATAATTTTTCCTCATGCGTGGAAATCTTCATAGTAAGAAGAGCCGTATTTTCTTTAATCGGTCCTGAGGATAAAGGGGTACCATCGACTCCTTCCACTGGTAAGCTCAAGATTTTAGCAACACAAGGTATATTGTTCTTAGACGCCCATTCGGAATCCATAATCCTGCCGTCCCACTGTCCACTAAGGCGAGAATCTGTTGGATTTATTTATCTAGGAATTATATAGAAACACTGATCACTACCATGTTTTTGGTATGTTAAAGCAGTTTCCTGGGAACTTTGTACCAAGGATCCACTCATGGTTCCCTTCATGGGTGGGTGTTGATGTTTACCTAGCGTCTTGGAGGAGTCAGATGGCAATCTTTTAGTTCATGTTTATCGGAGCCGCAATACAAACATAATCCCAAGGTTCTTCTTCTTTGTCTTTCTTCCGGTGTTAGTGGTCCTCGGGCCATGCCCAATTGCATTGGTTCTCCGGGATCCTGGGTTTTACTGGTCCTTGGGGCATCTGACTTGTAAGATGCTAGTGGTGGACGAGGTTTCCCTCTTCTTCTTTCTTGATCTCTCTCTTGTATGCGGTAGTCCAATTGAAGTACTAAAGTGATCATTTCTGCAAGGTTTTGAGGTCTCGGAACTCTGGATACTTCGTCCTTGAGTTCTTCACATAGATTCCTGCGAAAAATGGTCAGTAGGGCATCATCAGCCCATGCGGTTTCATTGGCTAACTGTTTGAATTGTGTAATGAAAGTAAGGAGAACTATGTTTCCTTGCTTAAGATCAAGTAGGTTCTCTTGTGCTGACACCACTAATTCCTTGAAGACTGTTGATAAATCCTGCATAGGAATCCATTAGCTGATTATTTGTGGTGACTAGAGGCATAGCCCATGCAAGAGCGCTGCCTGTGAGATTAGATCTCAAAAAGCTTACTTTAGCTCGATTTGTAGGGAAGAATGAGGTCTTTAAAGTGAATTGAACCAAACAGGAATCTAGGAACTCCTTTAGTTTTTTCAGAATGCCGTCGTATTTTCCCATAGGTAAGGGTCCTGGAGGAATTTCCATCCGGTTAGCAACCATTTGTCTCAGTACTGTATTTTCATTCTTTAATGTCTGTACTTCAGTATTGAGACTCTACATGGCTGCCATTACTTGTTGCATCTGCTGTTCCATCTTTTTCGGGAGTTGCTTTCTATCACAATTTGAACAGTACTCACGATTGTCCGGAACAGCAGATTAATAGAAGAGGTTCTGATGCAGTGGGTGTGTCCCCTAAGGTGCTCAGAGGCCAGAAACTGGACTCAGTGCACCCCGGGGGCAGCACCCTTGAGAAACCCTTGTGGGGAAGAAAACCCAAAGTCAATTCCTGGAAGATGGTGAGTCCAACCAGTTCAATGGTTTATGTCGTAGAATAAGGGTAAGTTCAGCAGGCTGTAGGGGACGATTGGATACAGGAGTAGAGCAAGAAGATGTCCTGCTCGGTTTGACGGAAGTGTAAACACACGCAGGTAAGAGTGGCAGACACTGGAAAAAGCCTGGCAGGACTCCACGCCGGATCGTAGCCAGACCGGAATGGAGAAGAAGAAGGAACGAAGGAGGAATAATTGAAGTAAGTGAAAGGAAACAAAAATACTGGGAGGATCCGAAAACAGAAGTAACAGAGGAGGAGGAAGAATAGGAACTCAGGATGCTAAAGTAAAAGGAATAATCCAAGAAGTGAAACCGATCAGAAGGTGCGCAGAACACGAAGGATAGGGTAAGAGAGTACTTAGAAAAGTATCAGGAAGCAAGGTGGCTGGAACGCGGAGGAAAACACAGGCAAAGCGCTGTGCAGCAAACGGAAGCGACGCATCTTACCTGACCATAGAGATGAAAGATATAGAACGGTAAGATGCGGTCGCCATGTTGGAAAAAGACTAGAGCTGCAAGCGGTTTGTGGAGATGACGCCGAGAAGGTGCCATCTTGAGTTCCGTTGTTGTTAACGTGAATGGCACTTTCTCCACTTCCTCCAGGAATGTTGAGCTGAATTCCTGACAGTGCTCTGAAGTTCTACGTGGCCCGCATGAAGAGTTTTCGGAAGACTTCTCAACTTTTTATGAACTTTAGTCCTGTGAAACATGGGAAGGCCTTGTCCAAGGCTTCAATCTCCAGGTGGCTCTCCGGCTGCATCACTCGTCACCGGTTGGCAAACCGACCGTTACCCGGCTGTCCGAGAGCCCATTCCACCAGAGCGTTCTCTGAAACTACGCTGTCCTGTCTGGTGTTCCCCTGCTGGACATCTGCAGGGCTGTTACGTGGAGTTCTACGCACACCTTCACAAGATTCGGCTGCGTCGACAGGGATTGCAGAAAGTTTCCAGGGTCGGCCAAGCAGTGCTACGCAACCTGTTAGCTTGAAGGTGAGCCTGTTCTGGAGGTAAGAGTAATTGCTTCTGTTGAGCCTTGCCACCTCCCGTGGTTGTGTAATGTACTGCTATGTATTCTTTATTCATGAGCATGTGAATCCATGCCAGACCCAATGCTGGAGAAGAAACAAGTTACTTACCTGTAACTGTTGTTCTTCAGCATGGGTTCTGGCATGGATTCACATGCAAACACTACCTCCTGCCCCTCTGCTGCTCTTTGTCGTCATAATGCCACTTTACGTGGTACCAAATCTGAAGATGGCTGCCAGAGGAGGGGCTTAGGGAGAGGGCAGTCATTGGCTTGAGCTGTATGACCCAGAGCTCAATGATTGGTTTTTAGGAGAAAGACAGTTTGTAAGTGAACCTGTTCTTTCTTTTACTGAGGATTACCGGCCTGACGACCGGGAATATTCATGAGCGTGTGAATCCATGCCACACCCATGCTGGCGAACAACAGTTACAGGTAAGTAACATGTTCCTTCCTCCATACTAATAATGTCCTGTGGAATGTTTATTTTGGTAATTTTGCATTTTTCCTCCTAACCATGAGTTCTGTTAAAGAAATGTACCGTTGTAGAAGGTTTTTTGGCTGAACTATATATTTCTTTAAATAAAAATATTAATTAGACAAGACATTGCAAACCCTAGCAAGTACTTGTATTATAGGGTTTACATGCCATGGAAACGACAGCACTTCCGAATGCTGAGAGTGTTTGTGAGACTCCAGCAGTATAGGTGTATTGCTCATTTCATCAATTGCAGCAACACATTTTTGAATTTGAAGAGAATTCCAAATCAACTAAAAAAAAAAATAAGAACCTCAGCAAAGAGGGTGAGTATATGTGTATAAACTTTCCATCCTCTTGTATTAGTTGGCCAAGCCATAGGGGGCTGGCCTGGCGCTACCCAATGACCATATCCTGAGGGCAGATGCAATGGTCATTTCCCAGCTCGTCCTCCTCTTAGTGGCACAGTATCGAGCTTAAAAGATGAATCGGGTCTACATGGGGGGGGGCGCTGTTGGACGCCATATAAAATGGCCGCCTAGGCACAGAGCTGCGCCAATACGCAAATACTGAACTACAAAATCCTGCGGATCGGTGAAGCACTGAAGGAAGATCTGTTCAGAATCTGGTGGCGTAGGGTCGGTTGGACTGGAGGAACCTATTCTTATCCATCTCAGGCAGCATCCCCTGAGAATAGCTGTGGGGTGAGGGGCCGGGCGGCGTTGGTTTGAGGCGGTGAGCGGGAGAAGCTGATAACCTGTCCTGCCCCCAACCGCGGCGGGGCTCCATGCTCATCCATAAGCTCCATACCGTGAGGGGCGGGCTCCGGTGCAACAAAATCAAAGCACATAGCGGGATTGAGGGACACGACATTGTGAGTGGTATTAAGGAGCAGCTGACACGGAATGAAGATATACGAAGCGGAGATAGGGAAAGCAAGCGCCGGCTTGATGTCCAAAAGCCCAGCGATCTGCAGGGTGCCGTAATATACGCAAAGAGATGCAGGCTCCCCTCCCCGACGGACCACCGTAAGCTCTGTGAGCGAGCGGAGGTCCGGTCAGGGTAGAGGGCAATGCCGCCCAGAGCCGGTGACCGACAGCAGGTAAATAAGGTACGTGCTGCCACCACGCCGCTATTAACACGCGGCTTCCGCTGGGGCTGTAAACTCCCATTCGGATCACCTCCAATAAAATAATCACAAAGCTGCGTGGGAGCCGGGTAAGCCCTTGCGGCAAACGCATGTACAGATAAGTCATTGGACCCACCCCCGTAAACCTCCGTTATTGTACACAGCTTGTAGAGACACACACGGAAAACAGAATGGAGACATACAGCTGCAGAACGTTTCCACGTCTGGAGGTATATATTGGACTTTACACAGAAACGTGTATAAATGGCAACATAACCGATATAAAGATAGCACCAGATAGCAGTCTCTGCCACAGGGTACCCAACCTACTGTGGAAGTAATACAATAAGGGGAATCCCAGATCCTAACCACACAAGGAATCAATACAACCCACGAAACACAGCTGGTATGGAAACAGTGCTGAGCAGCACAAGTATGGACGCAAGGACCACCCTCCTGTACAGAAAGAAAAACCCCAACTCCTAATAACAAAAGGAGGCAAACAGGTCTCCCATCACTACGAGTGAATCGAGGGAGGTGTCCTGCCCACTGAAACAATAACCTGAACCTTTCAGGTGCCCACCAGGCCCCCAATACCTAAAGTGCACAGAGGATATTGAACCAGAACCAGCCAGAAATGTCACCCGAACGAAAAGCACAGCTGGCTCAGGACATGACTAGGGGCAACAAAGGACAGAGGAAAGGTCCCATGGATGCATGCACCAGCCCCAACATGGAAGATGGAAGAGCGGTAACCTCACAGACCGACCCTTCCAGTGCCCCGATTCCAGCAAAAACCGACACTGACCCCTCCATGACAGCACTACAAGCTGGATTTGCGGCGGTGAATAGCAGACTGGATGACCTAGCCAGCAATATATCCCCAATAAGAAAGGATCTACAGAAAGTAAATACCAGGGTCTCAGAAGCTGAGACTTGGATAAGGGTACTGGAGGACACATCAGCCATACATGTCAAAGATATCGAAGACATAAAGAAGAACCTGAAACTAGTCCAATCCAAGTGCGATGACTTGGAGTCAAGATCACGCCGGAATAATATTAGAGTGGTGGGCCTGGCAGAAAAACCCTTAAAGGTGCCAATGGAAATCTTTTTGGAAGACGTGATACGCACAATGCTCCCAGAAGCCCAGTTCTCCCAACAATTCCTCATCGAGAGGGCCCATAGGTCCCTCACCCCACCACCCAAACCCAGAGCACCACCGCGAACGATCATCGCACGTCTACTTAACTATCGGGACAGGCACCTGATCCTCCGCATATACTGGGGGAAAAAGATCACTAACTTATGACTCCACTAGGGTTCACATATACCCCGACTGCTCTGATGGAGTTCAGACAGCCCGCCGCACATTTGATCAAGTCAAAAGAGCACTCGGAGCAAGATATATACCGTATACCATGTTATTTTTGGCAAAGCTCCGCCTGCAACACTCAGGAAGGGCACACTTCTTCAAGACACCGGAAGAGTCTATGGGATACATAGAACGTAATATCCTACTGCCCCCAAGCAGAAAAGAATCATTGACGCAACCCAGTACTTGACCGAATAAAGAAATTCCGAACACATGACACTAATCTAAAAAAAAAACCCGATTCGCCAGAAGCTAGCGCAACAGCTCCCAGAGGTGAATTGAATCAAACAATATGGAATCGACCATGCAACCCACAGTTGCAGAAGTTGCAGTTAAAACAAGGGAATACACTGTCTAGTTTGGGAGATGGTGAGGGAGGTAAGGGACAGACCAGTTGCCTACTGGAGGATGAGAATTGGGAAATAAACAAAGCTCAACATGAACACAAATACAATGGTAGCTTGAAGAGGGTTAGTTGGGGAGTTGAATGTTTATTTAAAAAGACTGACGAGTACATAGTTCACTAAAGTTCCGAACAAGCTCACAAGGCCGAGACAGGGGATGAAATGCAACATAAATGCCGCACCCGGAAAGCCCCAGGGTGTTAGACTCCTGACCTGGAACATAAGAGGTCTGGCAAACCCTATAAAGGCGAGAAAAGTACTGGCCTACGCAACTAGACAAAAAATCGACTTCCTCCTCCTGCCAGAAACGCATGCCATCAAGAAAGTAACTGAAATGTTCGCTCAAAACTGGGGCCAGATACGAGTTGCAACGGATTATTCATCGCAAGCCAGAGGAGTGCTAACCATCGTACACAAACGTACAGGCTTCCAGATGACTAGATCAAAGATGGATGCGAAGGGCAAATACGTGATCATATGGGGGAGGATGCACGACCAGGAATTAATAGTAATTAATCCATATGGACCGAATACAGACTCCTGAGTCTGCGGGTTTTGGCGCTCATCACACCAGAGGGGCAAGCGAGAATACTATGGGGGAGCGACCTCAACACCATCCTCAACCCATCAAAAGACCGGTCATCCAAGGTGTATGGAAACCATACCAACGCAGCACTGACCATACTCCAAGTCATGTCCACATTACCCCTCGTCGTGTCTTAAAGAGAGCTTTATCCAAAACAGCAGGAATATACGTTCACCTCGTATGTTCACGAGTCCAGCTCGCGTATTGACTATTGGTTGTGCTCACCCGAATACATACCAACCTTAAGAGACTGTGCAATACTCCCACGTAGTTGTCTGACCACTCTCCAGTCCTCCTAGAACTACAATTGGGAGATGCAGAACATAACCTACGAAACTGGCGGATGCCTCCTGCATTACTGAAGGACGAATCAATACTAGAACCTTTAAGATCAGATATCGTAGATTTCTTTGACCGCAACACTGTTACGGTACAATCGACTGCAACGGTATTGGAAACTTTTAAAGTCTGGCTGAGGGGACACCTCATGTCACGATCATTAAGTATGCTTCGAGGAATAAGGAAAGAACTGAATAAAACTGAGCAAGTACTAAAAGATCTAGAAAACGCACATGCACGACACCCGAGATGCATAATCTGCAACCACTACAAGAACAACTGTCTAAATTTAGGGCATTGGCGGAACGCAAAGTGTATTACATAACACAACCAATAAAGGCCAGGAGATACGTCGAAGTAAACAAAGCAAGCAGATACATGGCCAACCTTATCAAATCCGAAGAAGGGATGAGACAAATCACGAGTATAACTGACTCAGACGAAACTGTACATACGGACGCCCGAACAGTTAATAAGGTGTTCCTGAAGTTCTACACTAAACTATATGCAAATGCGGATCAAGTAACGGATGTAGAACTCCAAAATGACATGGATTCATTTCCGCTACCCACACTAAATTCAACGGACCGAGAGATGTTGGACCTTCCCCTTACGGAAGAGGAGATTGAACAGGCTATTAAGGACTTACAATCGTGCAAAACTCCTGGATCAGATGGTCTCCCAGGAGATCTTTATAAAGTCTTTAATGCGGAACTCACCCATAAATTATGGGAAGTATGGGAGGAAGCCCTCGGGAACGGGGTACTACCGAATACCATGAAAGAGGCTATAATAACGGTCCTCCTCAAGCCACATAAACCCCTGCATGAACCCACGTCCTATCGTCCCCTTTCCCTGATAAATGTAGATACCAAGATATATGCCAAAGCAATAGCCAATCGCCTATTACCTTAAATGAATACATTAATACACCCAGACCAATCAGGATTCATCTCCACCCGATCCACCGCTCTGAACCTCTGCATGTTTTTCGCCATTACCTCACAATTAGACCCAGACGCCAAAACAGTGACGGTCGCTCTCGCTGCTGAAAAAGCATTCGACTCCGTCTCATGGAGCTACACGTATTCCATTCTCGATAAAATGGGATTCGGTTCAGGCTTCATGAATTATATACGACTGCTGTATAAGGACCCGAGGGCCAAGATCAGAACTAACAAGACATTATCGTCAGAGTTCACACTACAAAGAGGCACACGACATGGCTGCCCATTGTCCCCCGTCATTTTCGCACTCGCCATAGAAGGCATGGCGGCAAGATTACGATACAAACACGCATGGAGGGGAATACGCATAAGAGGACCCCCACAATTTATCTTGTTATATGCAGATGATACCATGCTATATATCACAGACCCAGAAACTAATTTACCACCAGTGATGCAAAAGATAACCAAATTTGCAGAATATTCAGGATACAGAATTAACCAGGTTAAATCAGAAATTATTAACACGGGCCACCGCACAATCACAAGCTACAGCCCAATTCTGCTGGTCCCCAAGCACAGCATGCTAACTGGATATTATTATGGCTAAAGACAGACACACCCTGTAGTCCAATAATTACGAACCATATTTAATACTCCTTGAATGAAAGCTGAAAGTCTGGGACAAACTCCCAATATCGAAATATGGCCGGATAGCCCTACTTAAAATGGTGGTAGTACCAAAGCTAATATACCTATTTAGCAACATCCAGATATGACCAGGCAGACCATTTTTGATAAACTACAAATATTAGCTGCAAACCTTGTATGGGGAGGTGGCACGATAAGACTTCAATGGCCCAAGATGTGCGAGAGGTAGGATATTGGGGGGAATAACAGCCCCGGATTTCCTGCTATACTTTTATACTGCACAGGCGCACTTTGCAAAATACTGGACCGACTCCACAGAACAATGCACACAGATACAAACGGAAAAGTTTGCAGCTGCCCCCATTAAACTACAATCCATGGTATTCGCCAAAGTCAAAAAAGACATGGGGGAGGTAGACCCGCTGAATGCCACAGTATGAACCTGGTCCAAATTATTCCGTAATGTCAGTCTGAAAAAACCAAACCCCTAACCGTCGTGTTGCCCCCCTTTTTGGGCAAGCACGCTCTCCGGTCTTCATCTTCATACAATCTTTGACAATCTCCTAGGGGGTTATGGATCACTATACCCCCCCCCCCTGACTGCATTCGTATCAGGCCCCATGTGCACTGTGTACTCCTAGATTACGCCTAATAACATACACCTATCTTACTACCGTGGGCAATAACAAATAACATTAAGACACAAAGAAAACACAAATAATCGATTCAATTTATAACAATGGGATACATTTATGTATATATACACACAGCTAAGCATAATGCATAACAATGCAGGCAGTTCTAATGCTATGTCTGATTTGCACCTTTTATACTTCTGGTGCAAAGCTACCATGCAGTAACTATGTAAGCCTGTGCTGCAAGTGTGTGGTTCTAATGCAAGCGCTAGTCATCCATCACCTTCATGGGCAAATCCACACCATCAATCCACACTCTCACTCTAGACAATCCCCTGTCTGGTTTTACCCTTCACCCCTTATGTGAGTGTCTGTGTGTGTGTGTCTGTGTGTGTCTGTCTGTCTGTTCCATCAGTTTAGCCAAGGCCAAAACCATACTTCCCATTCTGCATGTGCCAGGTCAGTCAGTGTCTGCCTCTCAAGATCTGGTCACTCGAACTCCCAAGCTCTTGATCTCATCAGAGCCTCATCACCATCTCCAGCCAACAGCCAGCAACCCCTCTGTGGATCTCTCCAACTCTCTGGCAACTCTCCTTCAGCAATCAACAACTGGAACTCCCCGCAACTCTCTGGCTCTCCCGAACTCCCTCGAACTAGCTCCAGCAAACAACTTCCGATCTCCTTAGCTCTCCTCAGCTCCTCCCCAACAACTCGCTCGTGCAGACTCACAACTCTCAGTCTCCCTCTTGCCCATTCTAGCCTCCTTGGTTACAGTCTTCCATGACGCACCATATTTCTATAATTACTTGCATTCTAAGAATGTCTCTTTCGGCGTATAGCAAAATGCCTGCCTGTCTCCTTGCGTGTTACTTGTCTCGGCATGTCCTGTTACTGCGTGTCAAAGTGACATTGGAACATCATATCTTTCTTTCATGGCCATTCTGTGTGCGAAACACCATCTGTTCCCTCTATTCACTGTTCATACCCATTCTCTCCACTGTAGGCTTCACTCTGTATTACAAAAAGCACTCTTAGGCCCCGCCCCTCTCATGCAAAAAGCACTCTTCCATCTCTCCATCGTCACTCCTTTGGCGCAGCCCCCACCCTTGGGTTGTCTCCACGAAGCACACCAGCCAAGCTGATGAGCTTCCTAGGCCGTCTCTACTAGGACAAGGGTCCATGTTATCTGTACTCTCTGCCATTGTTTACAAAACAATTCTCCGCACTGAGCCCAGTGTCTTTCTCCATCAGCAAATGGATTCAAATGCCAGCCTAATGCTTTCTAGCGTTTACCGCAAATCCAGGCACTATAAAGCAACTAATTCTAAGTTACTCAACATACATACATACATACATACGTGACAGTCTCTTCATGTGTCTCTACAAAGCATAACAATGTGTGAATGGCTTTACGTGCATTTCAAATATGCCAGTGTGTGTGTGGTGCAAGCAATGCATTTTCTCTCTCAGCCTAAGCGCTATATTTATTGCGAACATAGATGAACAGCAAATCATGGTGAGTATATGTTGTGTCTCTAAAACACTACCATGGCACTTCAAATATGTGCAAGTGTCATTCTATTTCAAATGGCAAAGTACAAAGTGGCAGCATGTTTCTCTCCTAATGGCAAGCAAAATATGCAAACATATCAATCTATAAGCAAATCTGCAAATGCATACAAAGGTGGCAGTCTAATATGGATAGTGCCTACTTCAGCAATGCACTATGGATAACTAAACAGAATGCAATAATGGAATAGCAATAATGGAATGATTCCATAGCAAAGTGTAACAATGTAGGCAATGGTAATTCTAACAGTGAGTCTAGTAATGGGTAATGGTTCTCTACAGATAGTACCTATTCTTCTAATGGGTGTTATGATTCTTCTAAAGATAACAATCCCAGGCTTCTCATTTCATTCAATTCCACAATCCTCCCTTTTATCATTAGATAAATCATAACAAAAGTCTAATATAACATAGCATAGCAATCGTGGTATGCTAATACCAAGAAAAGTTACAGAAAGGAAAAAAGCATATATTTCATGATGCAAAAAACCCTTCTAAAAAATGCAAGCATTCCACTCTATCAGTGGCAAGCTAAAATATTCAAACGCAAAACTGCAAATGTGTCAGAAATCAGAATAGCATAGCCAAATGTCAAAGGTCAAAAGTCAAGCAAAAAGTCAAAAGTCAAAAGTGTCTACAAGCCAAAGGTGTGAAAGTGTCTCTACAAGCAGAAAACGAAAATGCAATGCATAGAATCAATGCTAATAACTGTGCATACAGGTGTTTCCATTTTAATGTGTCAAGCCCAAAATATGACAATCACTTTCACAGGTGTCAAAGGTCAGTACAGATGTCAGTAGCCAAACAGGCCAAACATTCAGTGATCAATGCATACATATCAGTGTATACATGCAGTGTATTCAGTTATATTCCAGTCCAAGGTATTTCCAAGTTCTCATGAGGTATGTGTGTCCTCACAACCGTGCACAGTACAAATTCAGTACAAATCAATTCTAATGCAAAAGGTTCAGCCAAGGAATGTCAACAAAGATGCAATGTCAACAAAGAGAGTGTTCACAAACGATCATGTGTTCACAACGAGCGTATCAGAGTTCAGCAAAAGGTTCAAAGTTCAGGTAGCAAAGTGTTCTCCACAACAGCAAAGTGTGAAGCAAACATGAAGCAGCAAAGTGTTCAAGCCAATAGTGTTCAGGCAATCAATGTTCAGGCAGCAGAAACGTGTACAATCCAATTCAGGTTGGCCTGCTTGATATATGGCAGCATGATTCTCTCGCACAGGGCTCCATCAAGGAGCAAGCAAGTGTCAGGTACCATATGAGCCCCATTACTCCATGGAGTGATCACACATGCCTTTCACTTCAAAGGTAGCACAGAGAAAAACTGTGTGCCAGAACTTTCACTTGATGCCAATCGATGTTTACGCTCCTTTTTTCCCTTCACATCATGAACAAAGGCGACAGGTGCACTCATTCAGATTGTTTGCAAGACATTGCAGGTGGTTACTCTCCTCTGGACACAGTGTGGCCCTTCTCCATAGGCCCATATCTAGCAGGTTCAAATTCCCTCCTCTCTTGCCAGGTCATGCTGTTGCCATGCCATCCAGTCCCACGCTCTTCAAATGAGGGACAGCCAGCGTTATATGCAAGTGCAAATTGCTTTCAAAACACCATATGCTCAGTCTCCTTCACTCAAGAGAACAAAGCTATTCATACGAGGATCAGGCAAATGCTTTCAGAGCGTGTCTTCCTGCTCATTGCTCCATTTGTCTCTCTTTCTCTGCTCAGGCCAAACTTGTCTGGTGCAAAAGGCATTCCAAATGGATTCTCTTCTCGCTGCAGATTACAAAAGCTACTCGTGAAGCAATTCGAATTTCTCCTCTGCTCTCCTCTGCTGCTGCTTCACTGCTGAACAAATTTCTCACTGCTCTTTCACTCTCATCACTTCTTGACACAGGATGCTGCAAGTTTCTCTCTCTGCACAGTCGGTCACTCTCTTTACTTCTCATGGCAATAGGTGTCATGCCACAAAGTCTCTCTAGCAGCAGATCTTCTGGGTACATTCTCAGAGCACAGCCATTGGACAAGGCGCACACCCTAAGGCCTCAACTTGGTCGGTCGGCATTCCCCAAAAGTGCTGCTGCAAAGCGTCAATGTCAGATGCCAATGTCTCATCATTGCTGCAAACAAACAGCCATGATGCAAAGTCACATTACACAGTGACAAAAGCCAGTCTCTTTCTGGTGCTGCAAAGTCACAAGGTGTCAGCCATCATCAAAGTCTGGTCATTGCCGGTCGTCTGGTCTGGTCATTTCGTGCGGCGATGCCATCTCGTCTGGTCATCAATGCGATCCCGGTCTGTGCGATCTCGGTCTAGTCAAGGTGTCTCTCCAGATTTCATGTAAAGAAACAAAAAGTGCAAGAATCAGTCTTACTCAGTTTCAGGTGTTTTTCAAAACCAAAATAAAACAGCATTTCTCATTGTGCGTTGAAGTGCACATCGCTATCTCTACACTTTCCCATGTCTCTCGATGGCATCCATGCTAGTTCCCCCTGTGTGTTCTATCAATGTGTCAGTGCCTCTGTCTAATTTCTCACTAGGCCTGTCTCTCCCTGCATCATAATGCATGCATGCTTAATGCATGACTCCTGCCATTCCATCCCTATCCTTTTCAAAACAAAACAGCCAGTTTCACATACTTCAACCATTTCACATTCAAATGCTGCACATTCAAAAATGTCACAACTGCATTCAATTCCTCTCCTGCATTTCCTTCTGTATCACTAACATGTCTTCTAAATATCACAACACTCTCCCCATTTTTCTTCATTAAGAATTCACAACGTTGAATTACTACATGCTGAAAAATCAAATCAGTTTCATTCAAACAGCCTCTCTCATGTACAATGCAATTCACATTCACACATGCACTGCTGCTCATGCTTCAAATACACATTCTGCCAGTCCCGCGCGTTCTCCAATGTCAACAAACATGCTTTCCATGCACACATTAAAATTACGAAAATTCCAGGAATGCAAGCTTTCAAAACATCCAAATTTAGCACGATTCCTTTTATCTGTCTTCCCTCACAATGTTGTGAAAATATCTAGGTCAATGGACAACATTCTTTTTTCACTCGAAAACGTAGGTAAAGTGCTGATGTTACCACTGCGGCAAAAACTGTCTCTGTTCAAATCAAAGATTTGCACATAACTCTCTTCATGCAACATGCTCTCTAATAACACAGTTTCACAAAGCCTCAGATCTTCATAGGCAAACTCTCTATGCATTCCCCTAGCCAATTCTCTAGGCTCACTGCACATGTCTGTCAAATCTGCACTATCTCTTCCATTGTTCTGAGGTAACTTTTTCTCCCCATGAACAACATGCACTATATTCCTGCCCATCACTGCTGATGAAATTGATGCTTTTAATTACTTGCATTCTAAGAATGTTTCTTTCGGCGTATAGCAAAAGGCCTGCCTTTCTCCTTGCGTGTTACTTGTCTCGGCATGTCCTGTTACTGCGTGTCAAAGTGACATTGGAACATCATATCTTTCTTTCATGGCCATTCTGTGTGCGAAACACCATCTATTCCCTCTATTCACTGTTCATACCCATTCTCTCCACTGTAGGCTTCACTCTGTATTACAAAATGCACTCTTAGGTCCCGTCCCTCTCATGCAAAAAGCACTCCTCCATCGTGACTCCCTTGGCGCAGCCCCCGCCCTTGGGTTGTCTCTGCGAAGCGCACCAGCCAAGCTGATAAGCTTCCTAGGCCGTCTCTACTAGGACAAGGGTCCATGTTATCTGTACTCTCTGCCAATGTTTACAAAACAATTCTCCGCACTGAGCCCAGTGTCTTTTTTCATCAGCAAATGGATTCAAATGCCAGCCTAATGCTTTCTAGCGTTTACCGCAAATCCAGGCACTATAAAGCAACTCAGTCTAAGTGACTCAACATACATACATACATACATACATGACAGTCTCTTCATGTGTCCCTACAAAGCATAACAATGTGTGAATGGCTTTATGTGCATTTCAAATATGCCAGTGTGTCTGTGATGCAAGCAATGCATTTTCTCTCTCAGCCTAAGCGCTATACCTAATACAAACATAGATGAACAGCAAATCATGGTGAGTATATGTTGTGTCTCTAAAACACTACTATGGTACTTCAAATATGCGCAAGTGTCATTCTATTTCATATGGCAAAGTGCAAAGTGGTGGCATGTTTCTCCCCTAAAGGCAGGCAAAATATGCAAGCATATCAATCTATAAGCAAATCTGCAAATGCGTACAAAGGTGGCAGTCTAATATTGGATAGTGTCTACTTCAGCAATGTACTATGGATAACTAAACAGAATGCAATGGAATGATTCCATAGCAAAGTGTAACAATGTAGGCAATGGTAATTCTAACAGTGAGTCTAATAATGGGTAATGGTTCTCTACAGATAGTACATATTCTTCTAATGGGTGTTATGATTCTTCTAAAGATAACAATCCCAGGCTTCTCATTTCATTCAATTCCACAGTAAGGTGGGATGCATGGACCCTTACTGGCCGCACACCCCCCTCTGGCATTATCCAGACCTTGATATTACACAAGACACGATATTGCAGAAGAAGTGGGACCCGGGTAAAGAACTGCGATTGGGAGACCTTTACCCGGACGGGAGGTTTGTGTGACTGGAGGATGTTCAGGGGAAGGTGGGGGCAGGCCTCACTATAATACCGCAGTACCACCGATTAAAGGCAGTGCACCAATCTCACATCAGTTTTTGAGTGAAGTCATGACACACGAGGGTTCCACAGGCAATATATCCAGCCTATACAAAGCCGTGCAATCACACACCCCATCCAAAAACAAGATGAAGGAGAAGTTGGAAAGAGACTTGGACACAACAATAGAGGATCAACAATGGGTGAAATACTGTCACTATACTAAATCTATCTCCATAAGTGCCAATTTCAGAATAATTCAGTTTGAAATACTGAATCATTTACATATCACGCCCAGTAAAGTGACCAAATTCGACCCCTCAAAACAAGTGAGCTGCCCAAAGTGCAACGCCCCGGCTGCGAATTCAATACATATGTATTGGGAATGCCCCCCAATCAGACACTTCTGGGAAGAAGTAGCCGCAACTATGAGTGACATACTGGACATACTTATACCGGCCACCCCACTGAAATATCTACTGGGAGACATAAGCAAGGCCATAACGATAACCCGCAGACTCTTTGCAGTTGCCAGCACAGTGGCCAAAAGGAACATACTCCGAGCATGGAAAGCCAAAACCACCCCTACCTCGCAAGCGTGGGTTAACAATCTAATATTTGGACAGGAATGTGAAGAAAACTATGTTAGAGGGATACCGGCTTCCTGCAAACCGAAAGACATATGGGGCCCCTTAAGACGATACCTAAATGACATAAGGGGAGAGCCAGAAGAGGACTCGACCTGATCCGTCCACTAAATTAATGCATCCAGAACTGTTTACTTATCGTTAATATTTGTATACACAAATGTATGTTATAGGAACTATATATTACGTATGTGTTGTAATGTACTCGTCAACAATAAATAAAGGTTTAAAAAAAATAAAGAATCAGGTCTATATGGTTCAGCATGTCCTTTTGCCACCATGCTGATATCCCCAAGCGAAAAAAAAATAGTACTCCAAGCATGGCAAACAAAAACATTTCATAAAACCTACAATTTTAAAGCCCACCCCCATTTTAGGAAACAAACACACACCATATGCCAGGCTTCAACACATCTGTCAACAATCCAGTCATCTCCATCTTGAAATTATGATACAGAACTAATTGATTGAATGGCCCCAGGATGAAGACCGGACGGAAAAGTGATCCTTTGTCCGAACCAGAAAGATATTGCTTAAGGAAATCAGGAACTCTCGAGTGTATTTCTCTTCTAAACCAATCACTGTCCTCTGGGTTAAATCTGCCCCTATCCAATAACCGTCCTCTCCCTAAGCCCTCCTCTGGCAGCCATCTTCAGATTTTTACTGCACGTTTCAGTGTTGGGAGTCCTTGTGTTTGCTGTCCAAGCTTTTTGTGGTTTTTTTCCTTGTTTTTTCGGGAAATCTCCTATTTTCGTTCTATCGAAACATCTCTTTTTTTTGCTGAACAACATCGGGCATCAACAAGGATCTGTTGGCGGCGAACCTACGCACCCTTCAAGGACCGTTTTCATTTAACTTTCTGGAAGTCCTACTTCGCACCCTCTGATCATGGTGGAGGAGAAGGAGGGAAGGTATCTCTTTAGGGCCTGCATCTCATGCGGCCTACGAAACGTATTTGTGGAGGACAGACCCGAGAAATGCTTGTATTGTCTCCATCAGGACTGCGATGAGGAGGGATGGGAGTTTTGCAGCGGTTTCTCCAAGAAGACATTGAAGGACAGGCACAACATACTAACAGTGTGGCTGGAGTATAGCAATGCCTCTGTCCCCAGAAGTCCAGATGGATCAGCCATCGGAAATGTATTCCAGTTCGGACGTGGAGGATAAAGCGTCTGTCCACACAATCCACAACGACTAGGAGAAACATCTACTCCGCCTGCCAAGAGGCTGCGGACCAGTCCGGACCCTATTGCACTGGCTCCGTTCACCCCTCAGCCAAGGGGCATGTCCCTGGACATTCTGCCAACCCTGCATGCCTTGGTGATGGAAATTCAGCAGAGAATGCTACCAGCGCCAGTGGTCCCACAGGCCCCGTAACAGCCAGACCAGCCTCATCGTAAGAAGAGGAAGCGTCACCCGACACCTCTGCATTAGCCTCCTCTGGTTCACACCCTAAGCCCGGATACACACACAGACACTGGAACGGGCACGGCTACAGGAACGGATGCGGATTACATCCGGGCTGACGATGTAAGACCTCATCTGGACACCCCTTACCGAGCATCTTCACCGGATGAAATTGGTTCATTCCACTCCATAGTGGCTAGAGCTTCTGAACTTATCCAGCTGGTCCCCGAGGAGACCAAGAAGGAGGGTTTGTGGGTAAAGGAGAGGGATTCCAGAAGGAAGACCATTATGTTGGTACCTTTTCAGAACAACATTTGGGAAGACGCTTTAGACCTGATGAAGAACCCAAGCACTGCGCCTCCCAAGCATGACAGGTTGGAGAAGAACTACAGGGTCCCTGACTCAGCGCCCAAGTGCCTATGTTTGCAGCCATCACAGACTCCGTGGTCTCAGCAAGGAAGCGTTCATCCAACCCAGTCTCGGTGTCGGCGGTCCATCCGGACCACATGGGGGGGGGGAGCTGGATGCCATGGGTAACCTCATATACACTGCTGCGTCCACGATCAAAGCGGCCAATGCCCTGGCCATCCTGTCCCGCTACGACCGGGAGCTTTGATACAAGCTGGGACCTTTACTAGAATTCCTCCCCGGTGACAAGAGGACAGAGTCCTGCGCCTTTTTCCTGGAAGGGGAGGAGGCGGGAAGGGGAGGAGGTGTCAGACCATGCAGTGGCGGTGGAAATTGCTGACACTGGGTTCCGGCAGATGGGCAATGGGTTATGCCTTCCTCGCCAGAGGTGGCTTAAGGCCACAGACATCCACCGGAATATGCATGCAAAAGCTTTGGACATGCCTTTCGACAGAGAGAACCTGTTGGGGAAGGCTGTTGACGAGTCCTTGAAGACCATCAAGACGGACACAGAGACTGCACGTTCCTGGGGCACACTGCAGCAATGTAGCACTTCTTCTCCAGCATGGGGTCTGGCATGGATTCACATGCTCATGAATATTCCCCCATCGCCAGGCCGGGAATTCTCGGAAAAATAAAAAACAGGTTCACTTTCACTTATAAACTGTGTTTCTCCTATAAACCAATCACTGACCTGGCGAGTTTAACACCACCGGCCTGCAAGCGGACATGGAAACACCGGCTCTGTCATAGACTGAACCAGTGTTTCCATTGTCCCCATCCCCATGGAGTCCTATGGGGCTCCATGGGAATGGGGACTTACACAATTCCGCTTCCGGAATTCTCGGGTCACCGGGGTCGTAATGCCCCAGTAATTCTGGGAATCACAGAGGCGGAATCGTAATACGGGTCTGGCGGTAGCCTGCCGGTTTTTCCGGCTCTGTTACCGCCAAACTCGTAAGGAGGCCCATAGTGGTACTGTAACACTGTGGAGGAGGAGGAGGACGGCGGAATCCGTGAGGGGGAGGACGACGATGACGGTAACATCGGCGATGACGTAGTGCCTACCTCCCCCTGACTCCACCCCCCCAGGGATTTGTCACAAGACATTCTTTTGTCTCTTCACACGCTGGTGTCGGAGATACAGAATAGGATGCCGGTGGCAGCACCGGGCCCACCACGGGTGAAGAAGAGGAATCGGCACCCTGTGCCCCATCAGCTGTCCCACATGGTTTTCTCCCCTAGGGATACGATGACGGACACAGCGGCAACGAACACAGATGACAGCGGCATCTTGCCTCCTCTGAGGGTTCCCCCTCCTCCCCGCCCAGACGAAGTGGGCTTGTTCCACGCTATGATCGCCCATGCATCGGAACTCTTCCAACTAACACTGGAGAAGAGCTTCCTTTACCAATGCCGGGAGGCGAAAAGAAAGACCATTCTGCCAGTGCCTCTCCTGGACGACGTCTGGGATGAGGGCCTGGCGCTACTAAAGAACCCTGCCTCAGCCCCAGCAAAAAGAGACTGACTGGAGATGAAATACTGGGTCCCGGAATCTGCACCCAAGTGCTTGTGGTCGCAGCCCTCACCAGACTCGTTGGTCCCGGCGGCTGCACCGAAGATGTCTTCCATCCCGTCATCCTCGACCTCCGTTCCCCCGGAACGGCGAGGGGAAAAAGTTGGATGCCGTGGGCAGAAAGGTCATTTACTCTGCAGCTAAGACGGTCAAGGCGGCGACCGCTTTGGAGATCTTGGCCAGATATGACTGGGAGCTATGGAACAAGATGGCCCCACTACCGGAATTCCTCACCGAGGACAAGCGGGTGGAGGTGCTGGAAATCCTCCAGGAGGGTGAAGAGGCGTCGGACCACGCCATCTCTGTGACCCTGGACATTGCAGACATAGGGTTCTGCCAGATGGGAAACAGGGTCTGCTTCCGTCATCGTGGCTGGTTGAAGGCCACAAACTTTAGGCAAGAGGTTAAGACGAGGGTCCTGGACATGCCGTTCGACGTGAACAAACTTTTTGGAAAGACCGTCAATGAGTGTCTGCAAGCCTTCAAAGCCGATGCGGAGAAACCCAGTGCTCTATACACTTTGCAACAACATTGCCCGTCCTTTCAGACCTCAGGAGGAAATCGGGCAGGTCGACGAAAGGTTTCGGCAGAGGAACATCCTCACACCTCCAACCCTCCCGTTCCACGACCCAGGAGGCCTACAGGGGTTGTTCCAAAGCTTTTGGAAGTGGCCACCGGCGGCGTCGCTCCCAAGGCGGCGCACAGTCCGACGATCAGGATTGAACCGGCCTGACGACGGGGAATAAGCAAGCCTCCATCCGGGCGGGAAGTCGGGCCCCCACTCATGCACCCCAGTGAGAGGCCTGCTGACGAGGTTCGTCGGCGCGTGCGAAAGGATCACCACCGACAGATGGGTGCTGGATGTACTGGCTGGGGGACAAACCTTGTAGTTCCAACGCAGGTGCCCTCGTTCTTCACCGGTTCCTCGCCAGGAGCAGCACATTCCTCAGCTCCTGCAAGAAGTGCAAGCCATGCTGCAAAAAGGCGCGATAGAAATCGTTCCCCAGAGACTTTTTATTTGTATTTTTCTGGCGATGTTTTAGAGAAACGGCTCTCCGACCTGGAGAGGCAGAAAGGTCCTCTCCTCTAATGGGAATTGGCCTACTCACACTGAAGCAGCTATTTCCCATTAGAGAAACGGCACTCCAACCGGGAGAGGCAGAAAGGTCCTCTCATCTAATGGGAACTAGCTTACTCACACTGAAGCAGCTATTTCCACTTAGAGAAACAGCCCTCTGACCTGGGGAGGCATAAAGATCCTCTCGCCTAATTGGAACTAGCGTTCTCACACTGAAGCTGCTATTTCCCATCGGAGAAACGGCCCTCCGACCTGAAGATGCCGAGAGGTCCTCTTGTCTAATGGGATCTAGCTTACTCTTACTAAAGCAGTTATTTCCCATTTGAGAAACGGCCCTCCGACCTGGTGAGGCAGAAAGCTTCTCTCGTCTAATGAGATCTAGCCTACTCACACAGAAGCAGCTATTTCCCATCAGAGAAACGTCCCTCTGACCTGGAGAGGCAGAAATGTCCTCTCGTCTAATGGGAACTAGCCTACTCGCATTGAAGCAGCTATTTCCCATTAGAGAAACGGCCCTTCGACCTGGAAAGGCCAAAAGGTCCCCTTGTCTAATGGGAACTAGCCTAATCGCACTGAAGCAGCTATTTCCCATTAGAGAAAGGCCCTCTGACCTGGAGAGGCAGAAAGGTCCTCTTGTCTAATGGGAACTAGCCTACTCACACTGAAGCAGCTATTTCCCATTAGAGAAACGGCCCTCTGACTTGGAGAGGCAGAAAGGTCCTCTTGTGTATTGGGAACTAGCCTACCCCACTGAAGCAGCTATTTTCCATTAGAGAAATGGTTCTCCGACCTGGAGAGGCAGAAAGGTCCTCTCGTCTAATGGAAACTAGCCTACTCACACTGAAGCGGCTATTTTCCATAAGAGAAACGGCCCTCCGACCTGGAGAGGCAGAAAGGTCCTCTCGTCTAATGGGAACTAGCCTACTCGCATTGAAGCAGCTATTTCCCATTAGAGAAATGGCCCTTTGACCTGGAAAGGCAGAAAGGTCCCCTCGTCTAAGTGGAACTAGCCTACTCGCACTGAAGCAGCTATTTCTTATTAGAGAAACGGCCCACCGACCTTAAAAAGGCAGAAAGGTCCCCTCGTATAATGGGAACTAGCCTACTCGCACTGAAGCTGCTATTTCCCATTAGAGAAACGGCCCTCCGACCTGGAGAGGCAGAAAGGTCCCCTTGTCTAATGGGAACTAGCCTACTCGCACTGAAACAGCTTTTTCCCATTTGAGAAACGGCCCTCCTACCAGAAGTGGCAGACAGGTCCTCTCGTCTAATGGGAACTAGCTATTTGCACTGAAGCAGCTATATCCCATTGGAGAAACAGCCCTCTGACCTGGAGAGGCAGAAAGGTCTTTTCGCCTAATGGGAACTAGCCTACTTGCACTGAAGCAGCTATTTCCGATTAGAGAAACTGCCCTCTGACCTGGAGAGGCAGAAAGTTCCTCTTGCCTAATGGGATCTAACCTACTCGCACTGAAGCAGCTATTTCTCATTAGAGAAACGACCCTCTGACCTGGAGAGGCATAAAGGTCCTCTCGGCTAATCGGAACTAGACTACTCACACTGAAGCAGCTATTTCCCGTTAGAGAAATGGCCCTCTGACCAGGAGAGGCAGAAAGGTCCTCCCATCTAATGGGAACTAGCTTACTCGCACTGAAGCAGCTATTTCCCATTAGAGAAACAGTCCTCCGACCTGGAGAGGCAGAAAGGTCCTCTCGTCTAATGGGAACTAGCCTACTCGGACTGAAGCAGCTAATTTCCATTAGAGAATCGGCCCTCTGACCTGGAGAGGCAGAAAGGTCCTCTCCTCTAATGGGAATTGACCGACTCACACTGAAGCAGCTATTTCCCATTAGAGAAACGGCACTCCAACCGGGAGAGGCAGAAAGGTCCTCTCATCTAATGGGAACTAACTTACTCACACTGAAGCAGCTATTTCCCCTTAGAGAAACGGCCCTTCGACCTGGAAAGGCAGAAAGGTCCCCTCGTCTAATTGGAACTAGCCTACTCGCACTGAAGCAGCTATTTCTTATTAGAGAAACGGCCCCCCAACCTGGAAAGGCCGAAAGGTCCCCTCGTCTAATGGGAACTAGCC
Organism: Ambystoma mexicanum; assembly: GCF_040938575.1. Lineage (NCBI taxonomy): Eukaryota > Metazoa > Chordata > Amphibia > Caudata > Ambystomatidae > Ambystoma > Ambystoma mexicanum. Next base: position 753,871,649 of record NC_090924.1, read on the forward strand.
TAATCGCACTGAAGCAGCTATTTCCCATTAGAGAAAGGCCCTCTGACCTGGAGAGGCAGAAAGGTCCTCTTGTCTAATGGGAACTAGTCTACTCACACTGAAGCAGCTATTTCCCATTAGAGAAACGGCCCTCCGACTTGGAGAGGCAGAAAGGTCCTCTTGTGTAATGGGAACAAGCCTACCCCACTGAAGCAGCTATTTTCCATTAGAGAAATGGTCCTCCGACCTGGAGAGGCAGAAAGGTCCTCTCGTCTAATGGAAACTAGTCTACTCACACTGAAGCAGCTATTTTCCATAAGAGAAACGGCCCTCCGACCTGGAGAGGCAGAAAGGTCCTCTCGTCTAATGGGAACTAGCCTACTCGCATTGAAGCAGCTATTTCCCATTAGAGAAACGGCCCTTTGACCTGGAAAGGCAGAAAGGTCCCCTCGTCTAAGTGGAACTAGCCTACTCGCACTGAAGCAGCTATTTCTTATTAGAGAAACGGCCCCCCGACCTTAAAAAGGCAGAAAGGTCCCCTCGTATAATGGGAACTAGCCTACTCGCACTGAAGCAGCTATTTCCCATTAGAGAAAGGACCTCTGACCTGGAGAGGCAGAAAGGTCCTCTCGTCTAATGGGAACTAGCCTAATCACACTGAAGCAGCTATTTCGGATTAGAGAAACGGCCCTCCAATCTGGAGAGGCGGATAGGTCCTCTTGTTTGATGGGAACTAGCCTACCCACACTGAAGCAGCTATTTTCCATTAGAGAAACGCCCCTCTGACTTGGAGAGGCAGAAAGGTCCTCTCGTCTAATGGGAACTAGCCCACCCCCACTGAAGCAGCTATTTTCCATTAGAGAAATGGTCCTCCGACCTGGAGAGGCAGAAAGGTCCTCTCGTCTAATGGAAACTAGCCTACTCACACTGAAGCAGCTATTTCCCATTGGAGGAACGGGCCTCCGTTCTGGAGAGGCAGAAAGGTCCACTCGTCTAATGGGAACTAGCTTACTCACACTGAAGCAGCTATATTTCCCCTTAGAGAAACGGCCCTCTGACCTGGAGAGGCATAAAGATCCTCTCGTCTAATTGGAAATAGCGTTCTCACACTGAAGCTGCTATTTCCCATCGGAGAAACGGCCCTCCGACCTGAAGATGCAGAGAGGTCCTCTTGTCTAATGGGATCTAGCTTACTCTTACTAAAGCAGCTATTTCCCATTTGAGAAACGGCCCTCCGACCTGGTGAGGCAGAAAGCTCCTCTCGTCTAATGAGAACTAGCCTACTCACACAGAAGCAGCTATTTCCCATTAGAGAAACGGCCCTCTGACCTAGAGAGGCAGAAAGATCCTCTCGTCTAATGGGAACTAGCCTATTCGCACTGAAGCAGCTATTTCCTATCAGAGAAACGTCCCTCTGACCTGGAGAGGCAGAAATGTCCTCTCGTCTAATGGGAACTAGCCTAATCGCACTGAAGCAGCTATTTCCCATTAGAGAAAGGCCCTCTGACCTGGAGAGGCAGAAAGGTCCTCTTGTCTAATGGGAACTAGCCTACTCACAGTGAAGCAGCTATTTTCCATTAGAGAAATGGTCCTCTGACCTGGAGAGGCAGAAAGGTCCTCTCGTCTAATGGAAACTAGCCTACTCACACTGAAGCAGCTATTTTCCATAAGAGAAACGGCCCTCCGACCTGGAGAGGCAGAAAGGCCCTCTCGTCTAATGGGAACTAGCCTACTCACACTGAAGCAGCTATTTCCCATTAGAGAAACGGCCCTCCGACCTCAGAGGCAGAAATGTCCTCTCATCTAATGGGAACTAGCCTACTCACACTGAAGCAGCTATTTCCCATTTGAGAAACGGCCGTCCGACCTGGAGAGGCAGAACAGTCCTCTTGTCTAATGGGAACTAGCCTACTCACACTGAAGCAGCTATTTCCCATTAGAGAAACGGCCCTCCGACCTGGAGAGGCAGTCATTATGCAGGACTTGACCACTAGGGGTAAAAAGGGCCATTTCTCTAATGGGAACTAGCCTTCTCAGTGTGAGAAAGGTAAAACCCATTATTATGCAGGACCTGACCACTAGTAGAGCAAAAAGGGGCAATTTTCTAATGGGAACTAGCCTACTCACACTGAAGCAGCTATTTCCCATTAGAGAAATGGCCCTCTCACCTGGAGAGGCAGAAAGGTCCTCTAGTCTAATGGGAACTAGCCTACTCACACTGAAGCAGCTATTTCCCATTAGAGAAACGGCCCTAGGACCTGGAGAGGCAGAAAGGTCCTCTCGTCTAATGGGAACTAGCCTACTCACACTGCAGCTATTTCCCATTAGAGAAACGGCCCTCAGACCTAGAGAGGCAGAAAGGTCCTCTCGTCCAATGGGAACTAGACTACTCACACTGAAACAGCTATTTCCCATTAGAGAAATGGCCCTCTGGCCTGGAGAGGCATAAAGGTCCTCTTGTCTAATGGGAACTAGCCTACTCACACTGAAAAGCTATTTCCCATTAGAGAAATGGCCCTCCGACCAGGAGAAGCAGAAAGGTCCTCTCGTCTAATAGGAACTAGCCTACTCGCACTGAAGCAGCTATTTACCATTCGAGAAACAGCCCTACGAACTGGAGAGGCAGAAAGGTCCTCTCGTCTAATGGGAACTAGCCTAGTCCCAATGAAGCAGCGATTTCCCATTAGAGAAACGGCCCTCCGACCAGGAGAGACAGAAAGGTCCCCTTGTCTAATGGGAACTAGCCTACTCACACTGAAGCAGCTATTTCCCATAAGAGAAACGGCCCTGCGACCTGGAGAGACAGAAAGGTCCTCTCGACTAATGGGAACTAACCTACTCCCACTGAAGCAGCTATTTCCTATTAGAGAAACGGGCCTCCGACCTGGAGAGGCAGAAAGGTCCTCTCCTCTAATGAGAACTAGCCTACTCACATTGAAGCAGCTATTTCCCATTACAGAAACAGCCCTCTGACCTCAGAGGCAGAAAGGTCCTCTCGTCTAATGGGAAATAGCCTACTCAACCTGAAGCAGCTATTTCCCATTAGAGAAACGGCCCTCTGACCTGGGGATTCAGAAAGGTCCCCTCGTCTAATGGGAACTAGCCTACTCAGACTGAAGCAGCTATTTTCCATTAGGTAAACGGCCTGTGACCTGGAGAGGCAGAAAGGTCCTCTCATCTAATGCGAACAAGCCTACTCGCACTGATTCAGCTATTTCCCATGAGAGAAACGGTGCTCTGACCTGGAGAGGCAAAAAGGTCCCCTTGTCTAATGCGAATTAGCTTACTCACACTGAAGCAGCTATTTCCCATTAGTGAAATGGCCCTCTGACCTGGAGAGGCAGAAATGTCCTCTTGTCTAATGGGAACTAGCCTACTCATACTGAAGCATCTATTTCCCATAAGAGAAATGGCCCTCCGACCGGTAGAGGCAGAAAGGTCCTTTCGTCTAATGAGAACTAGCCTACTCGCACTGAAGCAGCTATTTCCCACTAGAGAAACGGCCCTCCGACCTCAGAGGCAGAAATGTCCTCTCGTCTAATGGGAACTAGCCTACTCACACTGAAGCAGCTATTTCCCATTTGAGAAACGGCCGTCCGACCTGGAGAGGCAGAACAGTCCTCTCGTCTAATGAGAACTAGCCTACTCACACTGAAGCAGCTATTTCCCATTAGAGAAACGGCCCTCCGACCTGGAGAGGCAGTCATTATGCAGGACTTGACCAATAGGGGTAAAAAGGGCCATTTCTCTAATGGGAACTAGCCTTCTCAGTGTGAGAAAGGTAAAACCCATTATTATGCAGGACCCGACCACTAGTAGAGCAAAAAGGGGCAATTCTCTAATGGGAACTAGCCTACTCACACTGAAGCAGCTATTTCCCATTAGAGAAATGGCCCTCTCACCTGGAGAGGCAGAAAGGTCCTCTCGTCTAATGGGAACTAGCCTACTCACACTGAAGCAGCTATTTCCCATTAGAGAAACGGCCAAAGGACCTGGAGAGGCAGAAAGGTCCTCTCGTCTAATGGGAACTAGCCTACTCACACTGCAGCTATTTCCCATTAGAGAAACAGCCCTCTGGCCTGGAGAGGCATAAAGGTCCTCTCGTCTAATGGGAACTAGCCTACTCACACTGAAGCAGCTATTTCCCATTAGAGAAATGGCCCTCCGACCAGGAGAGGCAGAAGGGTCCTCTCGTCTAATAGGAACTAGCCTACTCGCACTGAAGCAGCTATTTCCCATTCGAGAAACAGCCCTACGAACTGGAGAGGCAGAAAGGTCCTCTTGTCTAATGGGAACTAGCCTAGTCCCATTGAAGCAGCGATTTCCCATTAGAGAAACGGCCTTCCGACCAGGAGAGACAGAAAGGACCCCTTGTCTAATGGGAACTAGCCTACTCACACTGAAGCAGCTATTTCCCATAAGAGAAACGGCCCTCCGACCTGGAGAGACAGAAAGGTGCTCTCGTCTAATGGAAACTAACCTACTCACACTGAAGCAGCTATTTCCTATTAGAGAAACGGGCCTCCGACTTGGAGAGGCAGAAAGGTCCTCTCCTCTAATGAGAACTAGTCTACTCACACTGAAGCAGCTATTTCCCATTTGAGAAACGGCCGTCCGACCTGGAGAGGCAGAACAGTCCTCTCGTCTAATGAGAACTAGCCTACTCACACTGAAGTAGCTATTTCCCATTAGAGAAACGGCCCTCCGACCTGGAGAGGCAGTCATTATGCAGGACTTGACCAATAGGGGTAAAAAGGGCCATTTCTCTAATGGGAACTAGCCTTCTCAGTGTGAGAAAGGTAAAACCCATTATTATGCAGGACCCGACCACTAGTAGAGCAAAAAGGGGCAATTCTCTAATGGGAACTAGCCTACTCACACTGAAGCAGCTATTTCCCATTAGAGAAATGGCCCTCTCACCTGGAGAGGCAGAAAGGTCCTCTCGTCTAATGGGAACTAGCCTACTCACACTGAAGCAGCTATTTCCCATTAGAGAAACGGCCAAAGGACCTGGAGAGGCAGAAAGGTCCTCTTGTCTAATGGGAACTAGCCTACTCACACTGCAGCTATTTCCCATTAGAGAAACGGCCCTCAGACCTAGAGAGGCAGAAAGGTCCTCTCGTCCAATGGGAACTAGACTACTCACACTGAAACAGCTATTTCCCATTAGAGAAACAGCCCTCTGGCCTGGAGAGGCATAAAGGTCCTCTCGTCTAATGGGAACTAGCCTACTCACACAGAAGCAGCTATTTCCCATTCGAGAAACAGCCCTACGAACTGGAGAGGCAGAAAGGTCCTCTTGTCTAATGGGAACTAGCCTAGTCCCATTGAAGCAGCGATTTCCCATTAGAGAAACGACCTTCCGACCAGGAGAGACAAAAAGGACCCCTTGTCTAATGGGAACTAGCCTACTCACACTGAAGCAGCTATTTCCCATAAGAGAAACGGCCCTCCGACCTGGAGAGACAGAAAGGTCCTCTCGTCTAATGGAAACTAACCTACTCACACTGAAGCAGCTATTTCCTATTAGAGAAACGGGCCTCCGACTTGGAGAGGCAGAAAGGTCCTCTCCTCTAATGAGAACTAGCCTACTCACATTGAAGCAGCTATTTCCCATTACAGAAACGGCCCTCTGACCTCAGAGGCAGAAAGGTCTTCTCGTCTAATGGGAAATAGCCTACTCAAACTGAAGCAGCTATTTCCCATTAGAGAAACAGCCGTCCGACCGGTAGAGGCAGAAAGGTCCTCTCGTCTAATGGGAACTTGCCTACTCGCACTGAATCAGCTATTTCCCATTAAAGAAACGGCCCAACGGCCTGGAGAGGCAGAAAGGTCCCCTTGTCTAATGGGAACTAGCCTACTCACACTGAAGCAGCTATTTCCCATTTGAGAAACGGCCGTCCGACATGGAGAGGCAGAACAGTCCTCTCGTCTAATGGGAACTAGCCTACGCACACTGAAGCAGCTATTTCCCATTAGAGAAACGGCCCTCCGACCTGGAGAGGCATTCATTATGCAGGACTTGACCACTAGGAGTAAAAAGGGCCATTTCTCTAATGGGAACTAGCCTTCTCAGTGTGAGAAAGGTAAAACCCATTATTATGCAGGACCTGACCACTAATAGAGCAAAAAGGGGCAATTCTCTAATGGGAACTAGCCTACTCACACTGAAGCAGCTATTTCCCATTAGAGAAATGGCCCTCTCACCTGGAGAGGCAGAAAAGTCCTCTTGTCTAATGGGAACTAGCCTACTCACACTGAAGCAGCTATTTCCCATTAGGGAAACGGCCCTAGGACCTGGAGAGGCAGAAAGGTCCTCTCGACTAATGGGAACTAGCCTACTCGCACTGCAGCTATTTCCCATTAGAGAAACGGCCCTCAGACCTAAAGAGGCACAAATGTCCTCTCGTCCAATGGGAACTAGACTACTCACACTGAAAGATCTATTTCCCATTAGAGAAACGGCCCTCCGACCAGGAGAGACAGAAAGGTCCCCTTGTCTAATGGGAACTAGCCTACTCACACTGAAGCAGCTATTTCCCATAAGAGAAACGGCCCTCCGACCTGGAGAGACAGAAAGGTCCTCTCGTCTAATGGGAACTAACCTTCTCGCACTGAAGCAGCTAATTTCCATTAGAGAAACGGCCCTCTGACCTGGAGAGGCAGAAAGTTCCTCTCTTGTAATGGGAATTAGCCAACTCGCACTGAAGCAGCTATTTCCCATTAGAGAAACGGCTTTCCGACCTGGAGAGGCAGAAAGGTCCTCTCCTCTAATGGGAATTGGCCTACTCACACTGAAGCAGCTATTTCCCATTAGAGAAACGGCAATCCAACCGGGAGAGGCAGAAAGGTCCTCTCGTCTAATGGGAAATAGCCTACCCCCACTGAAGCAGCTATTTTCCATTAGAGAAACTGTCCTCTGACCTGGAGAGGCAGAAATGTCCTCTCGTCTAATGGGAATTAGCCTACTCATACTGAAGCAGCTATTTCCCATAAGAGAAATGGCCCTCCGACCGGTAGAGGCAGAAAGGTCCTTTCGTCTAATGAGAACTAGCCTACTCACACTGAAGCAGCTATTTCCCATTAGAGAAACGGCCCTCCGACCTGGAGAGGCAGAAAGGTCCCCTTGTCTAATGGGAACTAGCCTACTCGCACTGAAACAGCTTTTTCCCATTTGAGAAACGGCCCTCCTACCAGAAGTGGCAGACAGGTCCTCTTGTCTAATGGGAACTAGCTATTTGCACTGAAGCAGCTATATCCCATTGGAGAAACAGCCCTCTGACCTGGAGAGGCAGAAAGGTCTTTTCGCCTAATAGGAACTAGCCTACTTGCACTGAAGCAGCTATTTCCGATTAGAGAAACTGCCCTCTGACCTGGAGAGGCAGAAAGTTCCTCTTGCCTAATGGGAACTAACCTACTCGCACTGAAGCAGCTATTTCTCATTAGAGAAACGAAGCTCTGACCTGGAGAGGCATAAAGGTCCTCTCGTCTAATGGGAATTAGCCTACTCATACTGAAGCAGCTATTTCCCATAAGAGAAATGGCCCTCCGACCGGTAGAGGCAGAAAGGTCCTTTCGTCTAATGAGAACTAGCCTACTCACACTGAAGCAGCTATTTCCCATTAGAGAAACGGCCCTCCGACCTGGAGAGGCAGAAAGGTCCCCTTGCCTAATGGGAACTAGCCTACTCGCACTGAAACAGCTTTTTCCCATTTGAGAAACGGCCCTCCTACCAGAAGTGGCAGACAGGTCCTCTCGTCTAATGGGAACTAGCTATTTGCACTGAAGCAGCTATATCCCATTGGAGAAACAGCCCTCTGACCTGGAGAGGCAGAAAGGTCTTTTCGCCTAATGGGAACTAGCCTACTTGCACTGAAGCAGCTATTTCCCATTAGAGAAATGGCCCTCTGACCAGGAGAGGCAGAAAGGTCCTCCCATCTAATGGGAACTAGCTTACTCGCACTGAAGCAGCTATTTCCCATTAGAGAAACAGTCCTCCGACCTGGAGAGGCAGAAAGGTCCTCTCGTCTAATGGGAACTAGCCTACTCGCACTGAAGCAGCTAATTTCCATTAGAGAAACGGCCCTCTGACCTGGAGAGGCAGAAAGGTCCTCTCTTCTAATGGGAATTAGTCAACTCGCACTGAAGCAGCTATTTCCCATTAGAGAAACGGCTCTCCGACCTGGAGAGGCAGAAAGGTCCTCTCCTCTAATGGGAATTGGCCTACTCACACTGAAGCAGCTATTTCCCATTAGAGAAACGGCACTCCAACCGGGAGAGGCAGAAAGGTCCTCTCATCTAATGGGAACTAGCTTACTCACACTGAAGCAGCTATTTCCACTTAGAGAAACGGCCCTCTGACCTGGAGAGGCATAAAGATCCTCTCGCCTAATTGGAACTAGCGTTCTCACACTGAAGCTGCTATTTCCCATCGGAGAAACGGCCGTCCGACCTGAAGATGCCGAGAGGTCCTCTTGTCTAATGGGATCTAGCTTACTCTTACTAAAGCAGTTATTTCCCATTTGAGAAACAGCCCTCCGACCTGGTGAGGCAGAAAGCTTCTCTCGTCTAATGAGAACTAGCCTACTCACACAGAAGCAGCTATTTCCCATCAGAGAAACGTCCCTCTGACCTGGAGAGGCAGAAATGTCCTCTCGTCTAATGGGAACTAGCCTACTCGCATTGAAGCAGCTATTTCCCATTAGAGAAACGGCCCTTCGACCTGGAAAGGCAGAAAGGTCCCCTAGTCTAATTGGAACTAGCCTACTCGCACTGAAGCAGCTATTTCTTATTAGAGAAACGGCCCCCCGACCTGGAAAGGCCAAAAGGTCCCCTCGTCTAATGGGAACTAGCCTAATCGCACTGAAGCAGCTATTTCCCATTAGAGAAAGGCCCTCTGACCTGGAGAGGCAGAAAGGTCCTCTTGTCTAATGGGAACTAGCCTACTCACACTGAAGCAGCTATTTCCCATTAGAGAAACGGCCCTCCGACTTGGAGAGGCAGAAAGGTCCTCTTGTGTATTGGGAACTAGCCTACCCCACTGAAGCAGCTATTTTCCATTAGAGAAATGGTCCTCCGACCTGGAGAGGCAGAAAGGTCCTCTCGTCTAATGGAAACTAGCCTACTCACACTGAAGCAGCTATTTTCCATAAGAGAACCGGCCCTCCGACCTGGAGAGGCAGAAAGGTCCTCTCGTCTAATGGGAACTAGCCTACTCGCATTGAAGCAGCTATTTCCCATTAGAGAAACGGCCCCCCGACCTTAAAAAGGCAGAAAGGTCCCCTCGTATAATGGGAACTAGCCTACTCGCACTGAAGCAGCTATTTCCCATTAGAGAAAGGCCCTCTGACCTGGAGAGGCAGAAAGGTCCTCTCGTCTAATGGGAACTAGCCTAATCACACTGAAGCAGCTATTTCGGATTAGAGAAACGGCCCTCCAATCTGGAGAGGCAGATAGGTCCTCTTGTTTAATGGGAACTAGCCTACCCACACTGAAGCAGCTATTTTCCATTAGAGAAACGGCCCTCTGACTTGGAGAGGCAGAAAGGTCCTCTCGTCTAATGGGAACTAGCCCACCCCCACTGAAGCAGCTATTTTCCATTAGAGAAATGGTCCTCCGACCTGGAGAGGCAGAAAGGTCCTCTCGTCTAATGGAAACTAGCCTACTCACACTGAAGCAGCTATTTTCCATAAGAGGAACGGCCCTCCGACCTGGAGAGGCAGAAAGGTCCTCTAGTCTAATGGGAACTAGCCTACTCACACTGAAGCAGCTATTTCCCATTGGAGAAACGGGCCTCCGTCCTGGAGAGGCAGAAAGGTCCTCTCGTCTAATGGGAACTAGCTTACTCACACTGAAGCAGCTATGTTTCCCCTTAGAGAAACAACCCTCTGACCTGGAGAGGCATAAAGATCCTCTCGTCTAACTGGAAATAGCGTTCTCACACTGAAGCTGCTATTTCCCATCGGAGAAACGGCCCTCCGACCTGAAGATGCAGAGAGGTCCTCTTGTCTAATGGGATCTAGCTTACTCTTACTAAAGCAGCTATTTCCCATTTGAGAAACGGCCCTCCGACCTGGTGAGGCAGAAAGCTCCTCTCGTCTAATGAGAAATAGCCTACTCACACGGAAGCAGCTATTTCCCATTAGAGAAACGGCCCTCTGACCTAGAGAGGCAGAAAGATCCTCTCATCTAATGGGAACTAGCCTATTCGCACTGAAGCAGCTATTTCCCATCAGAGAAACATCCCTCTGACCTGGAGAGGCAGAAATGTCCTCTCGTCTAATGGGAACTAGCCTACTCGCATTGAAGCAGCTATTTCCCATTAGAGAAACGGCCCTTCGACCTGGAAAGGCAGAAAGGTCCCCTCGTCTCATTGGAACTAGCCTACTCCCACTGAAGCAGCTATTTCTTATTAGAGAAACGGCCCCCCGACCTGGAAAGGCCGAAAGGTCCCCTCCTCTAATGCGAACTAGCCTAATCGCACTGAAGCAGCTATTTCCCATTAGAGAAAGGCCCTCTGACCTGGAGAGGCAGAAAGGTCCTCTTGTCTAATGGGAACTAGCCTACTCACAGTGAAGCAGCTATTTTCCATTAGGGAAATGGTCCTCTGACCTGGAGAGGCAGAAAGGTCCTCTTGTCTAATTGAAACTAGCCTACTCACACTGAAGAAGCTATTTTCCATAAGAGAAACGGCCCTCCGACCTGGAGAGGCAGAAAGGCCCTCTCGTCTAATGGGAACTAGCCTACTCACACTGAAGCAGCTATTTCCCATTAGAGAAACGGCCCTCCGACCTCAGAGGCAGAAATGTCCTCTCGTCTAATGGGAACTAGCCTACTCACACTGAAGCAGCTATTTCCCATTTGAGAAACGGCCGTCCGACCTGGAGAGGCAGAACAGTCCTCTTGTCTAATGGGAACTAGCCTACTCACACTGAAGCAGCTATTTCCCATTAGAGAAACGGCCCTCCGAACTGGAGAGGCAGTCATTATGCAGGACTTGACCACTAGGGGTAAAAAGGGCCATTTCTCTAATGGGAACTAGCCTTCTCAGTGTGAGAAAGGTAAAACCCATTATTATGCAGGACCCGACCACTAGTAGAGCAAAAAGGGGCAATTCTCTAATGGGAACTAGCCTACTCACACTGAAGCAGCTATTTCCCATTAGAGAAATGGCCCTCTCACCTGGAGAGGCAGAAAGCTCCTCTCGTCTAATGAGAACTAGCCTACTCACACGGAAGCAGCTATTTCCCATTAGAGAAACGGCCCTCTGACCTAGAGAGGCAGAAAGATCCTCTCATCTAATGGGAACTAGCCTATTCGCACTGAAGCAGCTATTTCCCATCAGAGAAACATCCCTCTGACCTGGAGAGGCAGAAATGTCCTCTCGTCTAATGGGAACTAGCCTACTCGCATTGAAGCAGCTATTTCCCATTAGAGAAACGGCCCTTCGACCTGGAAAGGCAGAAAGGTCCCCTCGTCTCATTGGAACTAGCCTACTCCCACTGAAGCAGCTATTTCTTATTAGAGAAACGGCCCCCCGACCTGGAAAGGCCGAAAGGTCCCCTCCTCTAATGCGAACTAGCCTAATCGCACTGAAGCAGCTATTTCCCATTAGAGAAAGGCCCTCTGACCTGGAGAGGCAGAAAGGTCCTCTTGTCTAATGGGAACTAGCCTACTCACAGTGAAGCAGCTATTTTCCATTAGGGAAATGGTCCTCTGACCTGGAGAGGCAGAAAGGTCCTCTTGTCTAATTGAAACTAGCCTACTCACACTGAAGAAGCTATTTTCCATAAGAGAAACGGCCCTCCGACCTGGAGAGGCAGAAAGGCCCTCTCGTCTAATGGGAACTAGCCTACTCACACTGAAGCAGCTATTTCCCATTAGAGAAACGGCCCTCCGACCTCAGAGGCAGAAATGTCCTCTCGTCTAATGGGAACTAGCCTACTCACACTGAAGCAGCTATTTCCCATTTGAGAAACGGCCGTCCGACCTGGAGAGGCAGAACAGTCCTCTTGTCTAATGGGAACTAGCCTACTCACACTGAAGCAGCTATTTCCCATTAGAGAAATGGCCCTCCGACCAGGAGAGGCAGAAAGGTCCTCTCGTCTAAAAGGAACTAGCCTACTCGCACTGAAGCAGCTATTTCCCATTCGAGAAACAGCCCTACGAACTGGAGAGGCAGAAAGGTCCTCTTGTCTAATGGGAACTAGCCTAGTCCCATTGAAGCAGCGATTTCCCATTAGAGAAACGGCCTTCCGACCAGGAGAGACAAAAAGGACCCCTTGTCTAATGGGAACTAGCCTACTCACACTGAAGCAGCTATTTCCCATAAGAGAAACGGCCCTCCGACCTGGAGAGACAGAAAGGTCCTCTCGTCTAATGGAAACTAACCTACTCACACTGAAGCAGCTATTTCCTATTAGAGAAACGGGCCTCCGACTTGGAGAGGCAGAAAGGTCCTCTCCTCTAATGAGAACTAGCCTACTCACATTGAAGCAGCTATTTCCCATTACAGAAACGGCCCTCTGACCTCAGAGGCAGAAAGGTCTTCTCGTCTAATGGGAAATAGCCTACTCAAACTGAAGCAGCTATTTCCCATTAGAGAAACAGCCGTCCGACCGGTAGAGGCAGAAAGGTCCTCTCGTCTAATGGGAACTTGCCTACTCGCACTGAATCAGCTATTTCCCATTAAAGAAACGGCCCAACGGCCTGGAGAGGCAGAAAGGTCCCCTTGTCTAATGGGAACTAGCCTACTCACACTGAAGCAGCTATTTCCCATTTGAGAAACGGCCGTCCGACATGGAGAGGCAGAAAAGTCCTCTTGTCTAATGGGAACTAGCCTACTCACACTGAAGCAGCTATTTCCCATTAGGGAAATGGCCCTAGGACCTGGAGAGGCAGAAAGGTCCTCTCGACTAATGGGAACTAGCCTACTCGCACTGCAGCTATTTCCCATTAGAGAAACGGCCCTCAGACCTAAAGAGGCACAAATGTCCTCTCGTCCAATGGGAACTAGACTACTCACACTGAAAGATCTATTTCCCATTAGAGAAACGGCCCTCCGACCAGGAGAGACAGAAAGGTCCCCTTGTCTAATGGGAACTAGCCTACTCACACTGAAGCAGCTATTTCCCATAAGAGAAACGGCCCTCCGACCTGGAGAGACAGAAAGGTCCTCTCGTCTAATGGGAACTAACCTTCTCGCACTGAAGCAGCTAATTTCCATTAGAGAAACGGCCCTCTGACCTGGAGAGGCAGAAAGTTCCTCTCTTCTAATGGGAATTAGCCAACTCGCACTGAAGCAGCTATTTCCCATTAGAGAAACGGCTTTCCGACCTGGAGAGGCAGAAAGGTCCTCTCCTCTAATGGGAATTGGCCTACTCACACTGAAGCAGCTATTTCCCATTAGAGAAACGGCAATCCAACCGGGAGAGGCAGAAAGGTCCTCTCGTCTAATGGGAAATAGCCTACCCCCACTGAAGCAGCTATTTTCCATTAGAGAAACTGTCCTCTGACCTGGAGAGGCAGAAATGTCCTCTCGTCTAATGGGAATTAGCCTACTCATACTGAAGCAGCTATTTCCCATAAGAGAAATGGCCCTCCGACCGGTAGAGGCAGAAAGGTCCTTTCGTCTAATGAGAACTAGCCTACTCACACTGAAGCAGCTATTTCCCATTAGAGAAACGGCCCTCCGACCTGGAGAGGCAGAAAGGTCCCCTTGTCTAATGGGAACTAGCCTACTCGCACTGAAACAGCTTTTTCCCATTTGAGAAACGGCCCTCCTACCAGAAGTGGCAGACAGGTCCTCTCGTCTAATGGGAACTAGCTATTTGCACTGAAGCAGCTATATCCCATTGGAGAAACAGCCCTCTGACCTGGAGAGGCAGAAAGGTCTTTTCGCCTAATAGGAACTAGCCTACTTGCACTGAAGCAGCTATTTCCGATTAGAGAAACTGCCCTCTGACCTGGAGAGGCAGAAAGTTCCTCTTGCCTAATGGGAACTAACCTACTCGCACTGAAGCAGCTATTTCTCATTAGAGAAACGAAGCTCTGACCTGGAGAGGCATAAAGGTCCTCTCGTCTAATGGGAATTAGCCTACTTATACTGAAGCAGCTATTTCCCATAAGAGAAATGGCCCTCCGACCGGTAGAGGCAGAAAGGTCCTTTCGTCTAATGAGAACTAGCCTACTCACACTGAAGCAGCTATTTCCCATTAGAGAAACGGCCCTCCGACCTGGAGAGGCAGAAAGGTCCTCTTGCCTAATGGGAACTAGCCTACTCGCACTGAAACAGCTTTTTCCCATTTGAGAAACGGCCCTCCTACCAGAAGTGGCAGACAGGTCCTCTCGTCTAATGGGAACTAGCTATTTGCACTGAAGCAGCTATATCCCATTGGAGAAACAGCCCTCTGACCTGGAGAGGCAGAAAGGTCTTTTCGCCTAATGGGAACTAGCCTACTTGCACTGAAGCAGCTATTTCCCATTAGAGAAATGGCCCTCTGACCAGGAGAGGCAGAAAGGTCCTCCCATCTAATGGGAACTAGCTTACTCGCACTGAAGCAGCTATTTCCCATTAGAGAAACAGTCCTCCGACCTGGAGAGGCAGAAAGGTCCTCTCGTCTAATGGGAACTAGCCTACTCGCACTGAAGCAGCTAATTTCCATTAGAGAAACGGCCCTCTGACCTGGAGAGGCAGAAAGGTCCTCTCTTCTAATGGGAATTAGTCAACTCGCACTGAAGCAGCTATTTCCCATTAGAGAAACGGCTCTCCGACCTGGAGAGGCAGAAAGGTCCTCTCCTCTAATGGGAATTGGCCTACTCACACTGAAGCAGCTATTTCCCATTAGAGAAACGGCACTCCAACCGGGAGAGGCAGAAAGGTCCTCTCATCTAATGGGAACTAGCTTACTCACACTGAAGCAGCTATTTCCACTTAGAGAAACGGCCCTCTGACCTGGAGAGGCATAAAGATCCTCTCGCCTAATGGAACTAGCGTTCTCACACTGAAGCTGCTATTTCCCATCGGAGAAACGGCCGTCCGACCTGAAGATGCCGAGAGGTCCTCTTGTCTAATGGGATCTAGCTTACTCTTACTAAAGCAGTTATTTCCCATTTGAGAAACAGCCCTCCGACCTGGTGAGGCAGAAAGCTTCTCTCGTCTAATGAGAACTAGCCTACTCACACAGAAGCAGCTATTTCCCATCAGAGAAACGTCCCTCTGACCTGGAGAGGCAGAAATGTCCTCTCGTCTAATGGGAACTAGCCTACTCGCATTGAAGCAGCTATTTCCCATTAGAGAAACGGCCCTTCGACCTGGAAAGGCAGAAAGGTCCCCTAGTCTAATTGGAACTAGCCTACTCGCACTGAAGCAGCTATTTCTTATTAGAGAAACGGCCCCCCGACCTGGAAAGGCCAAAAGGTCCCCTCGTCTAATGGGAACTAGCCTAATCGCACTGAAGCAGCTATTTCCCATTAGAGAAAGGCCCTCTGACCTGGAGAGGCAGAAAGGTCCTCTTGTCTAATGGGAACTAGCCTACTCACACTGAAGCAGCTATTTCCCATTAGAGAAACGGCCCTCCGACTTGGAGAGGCAGAAAGGTCCTCTTGTGTATTGGGAACTAGCCTACCCCACTGAAGCAGCTATTTTCCATTAGAGAAATGGTCCTCCGACCTGGAGAGGCAGAAAGGTCCTCTCGTCTAATGGAAACTAGCCTACTCACACTGAAGCAGCTATTTTCCATAAGAGAACCGGCCCTCCGACCTGGAGAGGCAGAAAGGTCCTCTCGTCTAATGGGAACTAGCCTACTCGCATTGAAGCAGCTATTTCCCATTAGAGAAACGGCCCCCCGACCTTAAAAAGGCAGAAAGGTCCCCTCGTATAATGGGAACTAGCCTACTCGCACTGAAGCAGCTATTTCCCATTAGAGAAAGGCCCTCTGACCTGGAGAGGCAGAAAGGTCCTCTCGTCTAATGGGAACTAGCCTAATCACACTGAAGCAGCTATTTCGGATTAGAGAAACGGCCCTCCAATCTGGAGAGGCAGATAGGTCCTCTTGTTTAATGGGAACTAGCCTACCCACACTGAAGCAGCTATTTTCCATTAGAGAAACGGCCCTCTGACTTGGAGAGGCAGAAAGGTCCTCTCGTCTAATGGGAACTAGCCCACCCCCACTGAAGCAGCTATTTTCCATTAGAGAAATGGTCCTCCGACCTGGAGAGGCAGAAAGGTCCTCTCGTCTAATGGAAACTAGCCTACTCACACTGAAGCAGCTATTTTCCATAAGAGGAACGGCCCTCCGACCTGGAGAGGCAGAAAGGTCCTCTAGTCTAATGGGAACTAGCCTACTCACACTGAAGCAGCTATTTCCCATTGGAGAAACGGGCCTCCGTCCTGGAGAGGCAGAAAGGTCCTCTCGTCTAATGGGAACTAGCTTACTCACACTGAAGCAGCTATGTTTCCCCTTAGAGAAACGACCCTCTGACCTGGAGAGGCATAAAGATCCTCTCGTCTAACTGGAAATAGCGTTCTCACACTGAAGCTGCTATTTCCCATCGGAGAAACGGCCCTCCGACCTGAAGATGCAGAGAGGTCCTCTTGTCTAATGGGATCTAGCTTACTCTTACTAAAGCAGCTATTTCCCATTTGAGAAACGGCCCTCCGACCTGGTGAGGCAGAAAGCTCCTCTCGTCTAATGAGAACTAGCCTACTCACACGGAAGCAGCTATTTCCCATTAGAGAAACGGCCCTCTGACCTAGAGAGGCAGAAAGATCCTCTCATCTAATGGGAACTAGCCTATTCGCACTGAAGCAGCTATTTCCCATCAGAGAAACATCCCTCTGACCTGGAGAGGCAGAAATGTCCTCTCGTCTAATGGGAACTAGCCTACTCGCATTGAAGCAGCTATTTCCCATTAGAGAAACGGCCCTTCGACCTGGAAAGGCAGAAAGGTCCCCTCGTCTCATTGGAACTAGCCTACTCCCACTGAAGCAGCTATTTCTTATTAGAGAAACGGCCCCCCGACCTGGAAAGGCCGAAAGGTCCCCTCCTCTAATGCGAACTAGCCTAATCGCACTGAAGCAGCTATTTCCCATTAGAGAAAGGCCCTCTGACCTGGAGAGGCAGAAAGGTCCTCTTGTCTAATGGGAACTAGCCTACTCACAGTGAAGCAGCTATTTTCCATTAGGGAAATGGTCCTCTGACCTGGAGAGGCAGAAAGGTCCTCTTGTCTAATTGAAACTAGCCTACTCACACTGAAGAAGCTATTTTCCATAAGAGAAACGGCCCTCCGACCTGGAGAGGCAGAAAGGCCCTCTCGTCTAATGGGAACTAGCCTACTCACACTGAAGCAGCTATTTCCCATTAGAGAAACGGCCCTCCGACCTCAGAGGCAGAAATGTCCTCTCGTCTAATGGGAACTAGCCTACTCACACTGAAGCAGCTATTTCCCATTTGAGAAACGGCCGTCCGACCTGGAGAGGCAGAACAGTCCTCTTGTCTAATGGGAACTAGCCTACTCACACTGAAGCAGCTATTTCCCATTAGAGAAACGGCCCTCCGAACTGGAGAGGCAGTCATTATGCAGGACTTGACCAGTAGGGGTAAAAAGGGCCATTTCTCTAATGGGAACTAGCCTTCTCAGTGTGAGAAAGGTAAAACCCATTATTATGCAGGACCCGACCACTAGTAGAGCAAAAAGGGGCAATTCTCTAATGGGAACTAGCCTACTCACACTGAAGCAGCTATTTCCCATTAGAGAAATGGCCCTCTCACCTGGAGAGGCAGAAAGCTCCTCTCGTCTAATGAGAACTAGCCTACTCACACGGAAGCAGCTATTTCCCATTAGAGAAACGGCCCTCTGACCTAGAGAGGCAGAAAGATCCTCTCATCTAATGGGAACTAGCCTATCCGCACTGAAGCAGCTATTTCCCATCAGAGAAACATCCCTCTGACCTGGAGAGGCAGAAATGTCCTCTCGTCTAATGGGAACTAGCCTACTCGCATTGAAGCAGCTATTTCCCATTAGAGAAACGGCCCTTCGACCTGGAAAGGCAGAAAGGTCCCCTCGTCTCATTGGAACTAGCCTACTCCCACTGAAGCAGCTATTTCTTATTAGAGAAACGGCCCCCCGACCTGGAAAGGCCGAAAGGTCCCCTCCTCTAATGCGAACTAGCCTAATCGCACTGAAGCAGCTATTTCCCATTAGAGAAAGGCCCTCTGACCTGGAGAGGCAGAAAGGTCCTCTTGTCTAATGGGAACTAGCCTACTCACAGTGAAGCAGCTATTTTCCATTAGGGAAATGGTCCTCTGACCTGGAGAGGCAGAAAGGTCCTCTTGTCTAATTGAAACTAGCCTACTCACACTGAAGAAGCTATTTTCCATAAGAGAAACGGCCCTCCGACCTGGAGAGGCAGAAAGGCCCTCTCGTCTAATGGGAACTAGCCTACTCACACTGAAGCAGCTATTTCCCATTAGAGAAACGGCCCTCCGACCTCAGAGGCAGAAATGTCCTCTCGTCTAATGGGAACTAGCCTACTCACACTGAAGCAGCTATTTCCCATTTGAGAAACGGCCGTCCGACCTGGAGAGGCAGAACAGTCCTCTTGTCTAATGGGAACTAGCCTACTCACACTGAAGCAGCTATTTCCCATTAGAGAAACGGCCCTCCGAACTGGAGAGGCAGTCATTATGCAGGACTTGACCACTAGGGGTAAAAAGGGCCATTTCTCTAATGGGAACTAGCCTTCTCAGTGTGAGAAAGGTAAAACCCATTATTATGCAGGACCCGACCACTAGTAGAGCAAAAAGGGGCAATTCTCTAATGGGAACTAGCCTACTCACACTGAAGCAGCTATTTCCCATTAGAGAAATGGCCCTCTCACCTGGAGAGGCAGAAAGGTCCTCTCGTCTAATGAGAACTAGCCTACTCACACTGAAGTAGCTATTTCCCATTAGAGAAACGGCCAAAGGACCTGGAGAGGCAGAAAGGTCCTCTTGTCTAATGGGAACTAGCCTACTCACACTGCAGCTATTTCCCATTAGAGAAACGGCCCTCAGACCTAGAGAGGCAGAAAGGTCCTCTCGTCCAATGGGAACTAGACTACTCACACTGAAACAGCTATTTCCCATTAGAGAAACAGCCCTCTGGCCTGGAGAGGCATAAAGGTCCTCTCGTCTAATGGGAACTAGCCTACTCACACAGAAGCAGCTATTTCCCATTAGAGAAATGGCCCTCCGACCAGGAGAGGCAGAAAGGTCCTCTCGTCTAAAAGCAACTAGCCTACTCGCACTGAAGCAGCTATTTCCCATTCGAGAAACAGCCCTACGAACTGGAGAGGCAGAAAGGTCCTCTTGTCTAATGGGAACTAGCCTAGTCCCATTGAAGCAGCGATTTCCCATTAGAGAAACGGCCTTCCGACCAGGAGAGACAAAAAGGACCCCTTGTCTAATGGGAACTAGCCTACTCACACTGAAGCAGCTATTTCCCATAAGAGAAACGGCCCTCCGACCTGGAGAGACAGAAAGGTCCTCTCGTCTAATGGAAACTAACCTACTCACACTGAAGCAGCTATTTCCTATTAGAGAAACGGGCCTCCGACTTGGAGAGGCAGAAAGGTCCTCTCCTCTAATGAGAACTAGCCTACTCACATTGAAGCAGCTATTCCCCATTACAGAAACGGCCCTCTGACCTCAGAGGCAGAAAGGTCTTCTCGTCTAATGGGAAATAGCCTACTCAAACTGAAGCAGCTATTTCCCATTAGAGAAACAGCCGTCCGACCGGTAGAGGCAGAAAGGTCCTCTCGTCTAATGGGAACTTGCCTACTCGCACTGAATCAGCTATTTCCCATTAAAGAAACGGCCCAACGGCCTGGAGAGGCAGAAAGGTCCCCTTGTCTAATGGGAACTAGCCTACTCACACTGAAGCAGCTATTTCCCATTTGAGAAACGGCCGTCCGACATGGAGAGGCAGAACAGTCCTCTCGTCTAATGGGAACTAGCCTACGCACACTGAAGCAGCTATTTCCCATTAGAGAAACGGCCCTCCGACCTGGAGAGGCATTCATTATGCAGGACTTGACCACTAGGGGTAAAAAGGGCCATTTCTCTAATGGGAACTAGCCTTCTCAGTGTGAGAAAGGTAAAACCCATTATTATGCAGGACCTGACCACTAATAGAGCAAAAAGGGGCAATTCTCTAATGGGAACTAGCCTACTCACACTGAAGCAGCTATTTCCCATTAGAGAAATGGCCCTCTCACCTGGAGAGGCAGAAAAGTCCTCTTGTCTAATGGGAACTAGCCTACTCACACTGAAGCAGCTATTTCCCATTAGGGAAACGGCCCTAGGACCTGGAGAGGCAGAAAGGTCCTCTCGACTAATGGGAACTAGCCTACTCGCACTGCAGCTATTTCCCATTAGAGAAACGGCCCTCAGACCTAAAGAGGCACAAATGTCCTCTCGTCCAATGGGAACTAGACTACTCACACTGAAAGATCTATTTCCCATTAGAGAAACGGCCCTCCGACCAGGAGAGACAGAAAGGTCCCCTTGTCTAATGGGAACTAGCCTACTCACACTGAAGCAGCTATTTCCCATAAGAGAAACGGCCCTCCGACCTGGAGAGACAGAAAGGTCCTCTCGTCTAATGGGAACTAACCTTCTCGCACTGAAGCAGCTAATTTCCATTAGAGAAACGGCCCTCTGACCTGGAGAGGCAGAAAGTTCCTCTCTTCTAATGGGAATTAGCCAACTCGCACTGAAGCAGCTATTTCCCATTAGAGAAACGGCTTTCCGACCTGGAGAGGCAGAAAGGTCCTCTCCTCTAATGGGAATTGGCCTACTCACACTGAAGCAGCTATTTCCCATTAGAGAAACGGCAATCCAACCGGGAGAGGCAGAAAGGTCCTCTCGTCTAATGGGAAATAGCCTACCCCCACTGAAGCAGCTATTTTCCATTAGAGAAACTGTCCTCTGACCTGGAGAGGCAGAAATGTCCTCTCGTCTAATGGGAATTAGCCTACTCATACTGAAGCAGCTATTTCCCATAAGAGAAATGGCCCTCCGACCGGTAGAGGCAGAAAGGTCCTTTCGTCTAATGAGAACTAGCCTACTCACACTGAAGCAGCTATTTCCCATTAGAGAAACGGCCCTCCGACCTGGAGAGGCAGAAAGGTCCCCTTGTCTAATGGGAACTAGCCTACTCGCACTGAAACAGCTTTTTCCCATTTGAGAAACGGCCCTCCTACCAGAAGTGGCAGACAGGTCCTCTTGTCTAATGGGAACTAGCTATTTGCACTGAAGCAGCTATATCCCATTGGAGAAACAGCCCTCTGACCTGGAGAGGCAGAAAGGTCTTTTCGCCTAATAGGAACTAGCCTACTTGCACTGAAGCAGCTATTTCCGATTAGAGAAACTGCCCTCTGACCTGGAGAGGCAGAAAGTTCCTCTTGCCTAATGGGAACTAACCTACTCGCACTGAAGCAGCTATTTCTCATTAGAGAAACGAAGCTCTGACCTGGAGAGGCATAAAGGTCCTCTCGTCTAATGGGAATTAGCCTACTTATACTGAAGCAGCTATTTCCCATAAGAGAAATGGCCCTCCGACCGGTAGAGGCAGAAAGGTCCTTTCGTCTAATGAGAACTAGCCTACTCACACTGAAGCAGCTATTTCCCATTAGAGAAACGGCCCTCCGACCTGGAGAGGCAGAAAGGTCCCCTTGCCTAATGGGAACTAGCCTACTCGCACTGAAACAGCTTTTTCCCATTTGAGAAACGGCCCTCCTACCAGAAGTGGCAGACAGGTCCTCTCGTCTAATGGGAACTAGCTATTTGCACTGAAGCAGCTATATCCCATTGGAGAAACAGCCCTCTGACCTGGAGAGGCAGAAAGGTCTTTTCGCCTAATGGGAACTAGCCTACTTGCACTGAAGCAGCTATTTCCCATTAGAGAAATGGCCCTCTGACCAGGAGAGGCAGAAAGGTCCTCCCATCTAATGGGAACTAGCTTACTCGCACTGAAGCAGCTATTTCCCATTAGAGAAACAGTCCTCCGACCTGGAGAGGCAGAAAGGTCCTCTCGTCTAATGGGAACTAGCCTACTCGCACTGAAGCAGCTAATTTCCATTAGAGAAACGGCCCTCTGACCTGGAGAGGCAGAAAGGTCCTCTCTTCTAATGGGAATTAGTCAACTCGCACTGAAGCAGCTATTTCCCATTAGAGAAACGGCTCTCCGACCTGGAGAGGCAGAAAGGTCCTCTCCTCTAATGGGAATTGGCCTACTCACACTGAAGCAGCTATTTCCCATTAGAGAAACGGCACTCCAACCGGGAGAGGCAGAAAGGTCCTCTCATCTAATGGGAACTAGCTTACTCACACTGAAGCAGCTATTTCCACTTAGAGAAACGGCCCTCTGACCTGGAGAGGCATAAAGATCCTCTCGCCTAATTGGAACTAGCGTTCTCACACTGAAGCTGCTATTTCCCATCGGAGAAACGGCCGTCCGACCTGAAGATGCCGAGAGGTCCTCTTGTCTAATGGGATCTAGCTTACTCTTACTAAAGCAGTTATTTCCCATTTGAGAAACAGCCCTCCGACCTGGTGAGGCAGAAAGCTTCTCTCGTCTAATGAGAACTAGCCTACTCACACAGAAGCAGCTATTTCCCATCAGAGAAACGTCCCTCTGACCTGGAGAGGCAGAAATGTCCTCTCGTCTAATGGGAACTAGCCTACTCGCATTGAAGCAGCTATTTCCCATTAGAGAAACGGCCCTTCGACCTGGAAAGGCAGAAAGGTCCCCTCGTCTAATTGGAACTAGCCTACTCGCACTGAAGCAGCTATTTCTTATTAGAGAAACGGCCCCCCGACCTGGAAAGGCCAAAAGGTCCCCTCGTCTAATGGGAACTAGCCTAATCGCACTGAAGCAGCTATTTCCCATTAGAGAAAGGCCCTCTGACCTGGAGAGGCAGAAAGGTCCTCTTGTCTAATGGGAACTAGCCTACTCACACTGAAGCAGCTATTTCCCATTAGAGAAACGGCCCTCCGACTTGGAGAGGCAGAAAGGTCCTCTTGTGTATTGGGAACTAGCCTACCCCACTGAAGCAGCTATTTTCCATTAGAGAAATGGTCCTCCGACCTGGAGAGGCAGAAAGGTCCTCTCGTCTAATGGAAACTAGCCTACTCACACTGAAGCAGCTATTTTCCATAAGAGAACCGGCCCTCCGACCTGGAGAGGCAGAAAGGTCCTCTCGTCTAATGGGAACTAGCCTACTCGCATTGAAGCAGCTATTTCCCATTAGAGAAACGGCCCTTTGACCTGGAAAAGCAGAAAGGTCCCCTCGTCTAAGTGGAACTAGCCTACTCGCACTGAAGCAGCTATTTCTTATTAGAGAAACGGCCCCCCGACCTTAAAAAGGCAGAAAGGTCCCCTCGTATAATGGGAACTAGCCTACTCGCACTGAAGCAGCTATTTCCCATTAGAGAAAGGCCCTCTGACCTGGAGAGGCAGAAAGGTCCTCTCGTCTAATGGGAACTAGCCTAATCACACTGAAGCAGCTATTTCGGATTAGAGAAACGGCCCTCCAATCTGGAGAGGCAGATAGGTCCTCTTGTTTAATGGGAACTAGCCTACCCACACTGAAGCAGCTATTTTCCATTAGAGAAACGGCCCTCTGACTTGGAGAGGCAGAAAGGTCCTCTCGTCTAATGGGAACTAGCCCACCCCCACTGAAGCAGCTATTTTCCATTAGAGAAATGGTCCTCCGACCTGGAGAGGCAGAAAGGTCCTCTCGTCTAATGGAAACTAGCCTACTCACACTGAAGCAGCTATTTTCCATAAGAGGAACGGCCCTCCGACCTGGAGAGGCAGAAAGGTCCTCTAGTCTAATGGGAACTAGCCTACTCACACTGAAGCAGCTATTTCCCATTGGAGAAACGGGCCTCCGTCCTGGAGAGGCAGAAAGGTCCTCTCGTCTAATGGGAACTAGCTTACTCACACTGAAGCAGCTATGTTTCCCCTTAGAGAAACGACCCTCTGACCTGGAGAGGCATAAAGATCCTCTCGTCTAACTGGAAATAGCGTTCTCACACTGAAGCTGCTATTTCCCATCGGAGAAACGGCCCTCCGACCTGAAGATGCAGAGAGGTCCTCTTGTCTAATGGGATCTAGCTTACTCTTACTAAAGCAGCTATTTCCCATTTGAGAAACGGCCCTCCGACCTGGTGAGGCAGAAAGCTCCTCTCGTCTAATGAGAACTAGCCTACTCACACGGAAGCAGCTATTTCCCATTAGAAAAACGGCCCTCTGACCTAGAGAGGCAGAAAGATCCTCTCGTCTAATGGGAACTAGCCTATTCGCACTGAAGCAGCTATTTCCCATCAGAGAAACATCCCTCTGACCTGGAGAGGCAGAAATGTCCTCTCGTCTAATGGGAACTAGCCTACTCGCATTGAAGCAGCTATTTCCCATTAGAGAAACGGCCCTTCGACCTGGAAAGGCAGAAAGGTCCCCTCGTCTCATTGGAACTAGCCTACTCCCACTGAAGCAGCTATTTCTTATTAGAGAAACGGCCCCCCGACCTGGAAAGGCCGAAAGGTCCCCTCCTCTAATGCGAACTAGCCTAATCGCACTGAAGCAGCTATTTCCCATTAGAGAAAGGCCCTTTGACCTGGAGAGGCAGAAAGGTCCTCTTGTCTAATGGGAACTAGCCTACTCACAGTGAAGCAGCTATTTTCCATTAGGGAAATGGTCCTCTGACCTGGAGAGGCAGAAAGGTCCTCTTGTCTAATTGAAACTAGCCTACTCACACTGAAGCAGCTATTTTCCATAAGAGAAACGGCCCTCCGACCTGGAGAGGCAGAAAGGCCCTCTCGTCTAATGGGAACTAGCCTACTCAAACTGAAGCAGCTATTTCCCATTAGAGAAACGGCCCTCCGACCTCAGAGGCAGAAATGTCCTCTCGTCTAATGGGAACTAGCCTACTCACACTGAAGCAGCTATTTCCCATTTGAGAAACGGCCGTCCGACCTGGAGAGGCAGAACAGTCCTCTTGTCTAATGGGAACTAGCCTACTCACACTGAAGCAGCTATTTCCCATTAGAGAAACGGCCCTCCGAACTGGAGAGGCAGTCATTATGCAGGACTTGACCACTAGGGGTAAAAAGGGCCATTTCTCTAATGGGAACTAGCCTTCTCAGTGTGAGAAAGGTAAAACCCATTATTATGCAGGACCTGACCACTAGTAGAGCAAAAAGGAGCAATTCTCTAATGGGAACTAGCCTACTCACACTGAAGCAGCTATTTCCCATTAGAGAAATGGCCCTCTCACCTGGAGAGGCAGAAAGGTCCTCTAGTCTAATGGGAACTAGCCTACTCACACTGAAGCAGCTATTTCCCATTAGAGAAACGGCCCTAGGACCTGGAGAGGCAGAAAGGTCCTCTCGTCTAATGGGAACTAGCCTACTCACACTGCAGCTATTTCCCATTAGAGAAACGGCCCTCAGACCTAGAGAGGCAGAAAGGTCCTCTCGTCCAATGGGAACTAGACTACTCACACTGAAACAGCTATTTCCCATTAGAGAAATGGCCCTCTGGCCTGGAGAGGCATAACGGTCCTCTTGTCTAATGGGAACTAGCCTACTCACACTGAAAAGCTATTTCCCATTAGAGAAATGGCCCTCCGACCAGGAGAGGCAGAAAGGTCCTCTCGTCTAATAGGAACTAGCCTACTCGCACAGAAGCAGCTATTTACCATTCGAGAAACAGCCCTACGAACTGGAGAGGCAGAAAGGTCCTCTCGTCTAATGGGAACTAGCCTAGTCCCATTGAAGCAGCGATTTCCCATTAGAGAAACGGCCCTCCGACCAGGAGAGACAGAAAGGTCCCCTTGTCTAATGGGAACTAGCCTACTCACACTGAAGCAGCTATTTCCCATAAGAGAAACGGCCCTGCGACCTGGAGAGACAGAAAGGTCCTCTCGACTAATGGGAACTAACCTACTCACACTGAAGCAGCTATTTCCTATTAGAGAAACGGGCCTCCGACCTGGAGAGGCAGAAAGGTCCTCTCCTCTAATGAGAACTAGCCTACTCACATTGAAGCAGCTATTTCCCATTACAGAAACGGCCCTCTGACCTCAGAGGCAGAAAGGTCCTCTCGTCTAATGGGAAATAGCCTACTCAACCTGAAGCAGCTATTTCCCATTAGAGAAACGGCCCTCTGACCTGGGGATTCAGAAAGGTCCCCTCATCTAATGGGAACTAGCCTACTCAGACTGAAGCAGCTATTTTCCATTAGGTAAACGGCCTGTGACCTGGAGAGGCAGAAAGGTCCTCTCATCTCATGCGAACAAGCCTACTCGCACTGATTCAGCTATTTCCCATGAGAGAAACGGTGCTCTGACCTGGAGAGGCAAAAAGGTCCCCTTGTCTAATGCGAATTAGCTTACTCACACTGAAGCAGCTATTTCCCATTAGTGAAATGGCCCTCTGACCTGGAGAGGCAGAAATGTCCTCTTGTCTAATGGGAACTAGCCTACTCATACTGAAGCATCTATTTCCCATAAGAGAAATGGCCCTCCGACCGGTAGAGGCAGAAAGGTCCTTTCGTCTAATGAGAACTAGCCTACTCGCACTGAAGCAGCTATTTCCCATTAGAGAAACGGGCCTTCGACCTGGAAAGGCAGAAAGGTCCCCTCGTCTAATTGGAACTAGCCTACTCACACTGAAGCAGCTATTTCCCATTAGAGAAACGGCCCTCCGACCTCAGAGGCAGAAATGTCCTCTCGTCTAATGGGAACTAGCCTACTCACACTGAAGCAGCTATTTCCCATTTGAGAAACGGCCGTCCGACCTGGAGAGGCAGAACAGTCCTCTCGTCTAATGAGAACTAGCCTACTCACACTGAAGCAGCTATTTCCCATTAGAGAAACGGCCCTCCGACCTGGAGAGGCAGTCATTATGCAGGACTTGACCAATAGGGGTAAAAAGGGCCATTTCTCTAATGGGAACTAGCCTTCTCAGTGTGAGAAAGGTAAAACCCATTATTATGCAGGACCCGACCACTAGTAGAGCAAAAAGGGGCAATTCTCTAATGGGAACTAGCCTACTCACACTGAAGCAGCTATTTCCCATTAGAGAAATGGCCCTCTCACCTGGAGAGGCAGAAAGGTCCTCTCGTCTAATGGGAACTAGCCTACTCACACTGAAGCAGCTATTTCCCATTAGAGAAACGGCCAAAGGACCTGGAGAGGCAGAAAGGTCCTCTCGTCTAATGGGAACTAGCCTACTCACACTGCAGCTATTTCCCATTAGAGAAACGGCCCTCAGACCTAGAGAGGCAGAAAGGTCCTCTCGTCCAATGGGAACTAGACTACTCACACTGAAACAGCTATTTCCCATTAGAGAAACAGCCCTCTGGCCTGGAGAGGCATAAAGGTCCTCTCGTCTAATGGGAACTAGCCTACTCACACTGAAGCAGCTATTTCCCATTAGAGAAATGGCCCTCCGACCAGGAGAGGCAGAAAGGTCCTCTCGTCTAATAGGAACTAGCCTACTCGCACTGAAGCAGCTATTTCCCATTCGAGAAACAGCCCTACGAACTGGAGAGGCAGAAAGGTCCTCTTGTCTAATGGGAACTAGCCTAGTCCCATTGAAGCAGCGATTTCCCATTAGAGAAACGGCCTTCCGACCAGGAGAGACAGAAAGGACCCCTTGTCTAATGGGAACTAGCCTACTCACACTGAAGCAGCTATTTCCCATAAGAGAAACGGCCCTCCGACCTGGAGAGACAGAAAGGTGCTCTCGTCTAATGGAAACTAACCTACTCACACTGAAGCAGCTATTTCCTATTAGAGAAATGGGCCTCCGACTTGGAGAGGCAGAAAGGTCCTCTCCTCTAATGAGAACTAGCCTACTCACACTGAAGCAGCTATTTCCCATTTGAGAAACGGCCGTCCGACCTGGAGAGGCAGAACAGTCCTCTCGTCTAATGAGAACTAGCCTACTCACACTGAAGCAGCTATTTCCCATTAGAGAAACGGCCCTCCGACCTGGAGAGGCAGTCATTATGCAGGACTTGACCAATAGGGGTAAAAAGGGCCATTTCTCTAATGGGAACTAGCCTTCTCAGTGTGAGAAAGGTAAAACCTATTATTATGCAGGACCCGACCACTAGTAGAGCAAAAAGGGGCAATTCTCTAATGGGAACTAGCCTACTCACACTGAAGCAGCTATTTCCCATTAGAGAAATGGCCCTCTCACCTGGAGAGGCAGAAAGGTCCTCTCGTCTAATGGGAACTAGCCTACTCACACTGAAGCAGCTATTTCCCATTAGAGAAACGGCCAAAGGACCTGGAGAGGCAGAAAGGTCCTCTCGTCTAATGGGAACTAGCCTACTCACACTGCAGCTATTTCCCATTAGAGAAACGGCCCTCAGACCTAGAGAGGCAGAAAGGTCCTCTCGTCCAATGGGAACTAGACTACTCACACTGAAACAGCTATTTCCCATTAGAGAAACAGCCCATTAGAGAAATTTCCCATTAGAGAAACTGGAGAGGCATAAAGGTCCTCTCGTCCAATGGGAACTAGCCTACTCACACTGAAGCAGCTATTTCCCATTAGAGAAATGGCCCTCCGACCAGGAGAGGCAGAAAGGTCCTCTCGTCTAATAGGAACTAGCCTACTCGCACTGAAGCAGCTATTTCCCATTCGAGAAACAGCCCTACGAACTGGAGAGGCAGAAAGGTCCTCTTGTCTAATGGGAACTAGCCTAGTCCCATTGAAGCAGCGATTTCCCATTAGAGAAACGGCCTTCCGACCAGGAGAGACAGAAAGGACCCCTTGTCTAATGGGAACTAGCCTACTCACACTGAAGCAGCTATTTCCCATAAGAGAAACGGCCCTCCGACGTGGAGAGACAGAAAGGTCCTCTCGTCTAATGGAAACTAACCTACTCACACTGAAGCAGCTATTTCCTATTAGAGAAACGGGCCTCCGACTTGGAGAGGCAGAAAGGTCCTCTCCTCTAATGAGAACTAGCCTACTCACATTGAAGCAGCTATTTCCCATTACAGAAACGGCCCTCTGACCTCAGAGGCAGAAAGGTCTTCTCGTCTAATGGGAAATAGCCTACTCAAACTGAAGCAGCTATTTCCCATTAGAAAAACGGCCCTCTGACCTGGGGATTCAGAAAGGTCCCCTCGTCTAATGGGAACTAGCCTACTCAGACTGAAGCAGCTATTTTCCATTAGGTAAACGGCCTGTGACCTGGGAGGCAGAAAGGTCCTCTCATCTAATGCGAACAAGCCTACTCGCACTGATTCAGCTATTTCCCATGAGAGAAACGGCGCTCTGACCTGGAGAGGCAAAAAGGTCCCCTTGTCTAATGGGAATTAGCTTACTCACACTGAAGCAGCTATTTCCCATTAGTGAAATGGCCCTCTGACCTGGAGAGGCAGAAATGTCCTCTTGTCTAATGGGAACTAGCCTACTCATACTGAAGCATCTATTTCCCACAAGAGAAATGCCCTCCGACCGGTAGAGGCAGAAAGGTCCTTTCGTCTAATGAGAACTAGCCTACTCACACTGAAGCAGCTATTTCCGATTAGAGAAATGGCCCTCCGACATTGAGAAGCAGAAAGGTCCTCTCGTCCAATGGGAACTAGACTACTCACACTGAAGCAGGTATTTCCCATTAGAGAAATGGCCCTCCGACCAGGAGAGGCAGAAAGGTCCTCTCGTCTAATGGGAACTAGCCTACTCACACTGAAGCAGCTATTTCCCATTAGAGAAACAGCCCTCCGACCTGGAGAGGCAGAAGGGTCCTTTTGTCTAATGGGAACAAGCCTACTTGCACTGAAGCAGCTATTTCCCATTAGAGAAACGGCAGTCTGACTTGGAGAGGCAGAAAGGTCCCCTTGTCTAATGGTAATTATCCTACTCACACTGAAGTATTATTTCCCATTAGAGAAACGGCCCTCTGGCCTAGAGAGGCATAAAGGTCCTCTCGTCTAATGGGAACTAGCCTACTCACACTGAAGCAGGTATTTCCCATTAGAGAAATGGCCCTCCGACAAGGAGAGGCAGAAAGGTCCTCTCGTCTAATGGGAACTAGCCTACTCACACTGAAGCAGCTATTTCCCATTAGAGAAACAGCCCTCCGACCTGGAGAGGCAGAACGGTCCTTTTGTCTAATGGGAACAAGCCTACTTGCACTGAAGCAGCTATTTCCCATTAGAGAAACGGCAGTCTGACTTGGAGGGGCAGAAAGGTCCCCTTGTCTAATGGTAATTATCCTACTCACACTGAAGTATTATTTCCCATTAGAGAAATGGCCCTCTGACCTGGAGAGGCAGAAAGGTCCTCTCGTCTAATGGGAACTAGCCTACTAACACTGAAGCAGCTATTTCCCATTAGAGAAATTGCCCTCTGACCTGGAGAGTCAGAAATGTCCTCTTGTCTAATGGGAACTAGCGTACTCCTACTGAAGCAGCTATTTCCCATAAGAGAAATGGCCCTCCGACCGGAAGAGGCAGAAAGGTCCTTTCGTCTAATGAGAACTAGCCTACTCACACTGAAGCAGCTATTTCCCATTAGAGAAACAGCCCTCTGACCTGGAGAGGCAGAAAGGTCCTCTTGCCTAATGGGAACTATCCTACTCACACTGAAGCAGCTATTTCCCATTAGAGAAACAGCCCTCCGACCTGGAGAGGCAGAAAGGTCCTCTCGTCTAATGGGAACTAGCCTAGTCCCATTGAAACAGCTATTTCCCATTAGAGAAACGGCCCTCAGACCTAGAGAGGCAGAAAGGTCCCCTCGTCCAATGGGAACTAGCCTACTCACACTGAAACAGCTATTTCCCATTAGAGAAACGGCCCTCTGACCTGGAGAGGCCTAAAGGTGCTCTCGTCTAATGGAAACTAGCCTACTCACACTGAAGCAGCTATTTCCCATTAGAGAAACGGCCCTCTGACCTGGAGAGTCACAAAGGTCCCCTCGTCTAATGGGAACTAGCCTACTCACACTGAAGTAGCTATTTTCCATTAGGTAAACGGCCTGTGACCTGGATTGGCAGAACGGTCCTTTCGTCTAATGGGAACAAGCCTACTTGCACTGAAGCAGCTATTTCCCATTAGAGAAACGGCAGTCTGACTTGGAGAGGCAGAAATGTCCCCTTGTCTAATGGTAATTATCCTACTCACACTGAAGTATTTTTTTCCTTTAGAGAAATGGCCCTCTGACCTGGAGAGGCAGAAAGGTCCTCTCGTCTAATGGGAACTAGCCTACTAACACTGAAGCAGCTATTTCCCATTAGAGAAACTGTCCTCTGACCTGGAGAGGCAGAAATGTCCTCTCGTCTAATGGGAACTAGCGTACTCATACTGAAGCAGCTATTTCCCATAAGAGAAATGGCCCTCCGACCGGTAGAGGCAGAAAGGTCCTTTCGTCTAATGAGAACTAGCCTACTCACACTGAAGCAGCTATTTCCCAATAGAGAAACGGCCCTCTGACCTGGAGAGGCAGAAAGGTCCTCTTGCCTAATGGGAACTATCCTACTCACACTGAAGCAGCTATTTCCCATTAGAGAAACAGCCCTCCGACCTGGAGAGGCAGAAAGGTCCTCTCGTCTAATGGGAACTAGCCTAGTCCCATTGAAACAGCTATTTCCCATTAGAGAAATGGCCCTCCGACCAGGAGAGACAGAAAGGTCCTCTTGTCTAATGGGAACTAGCCTACTCACACTGAAGCAGCTATTTCCCATTAGGTAAACGGCCCTCTGACCTGGAGAGTCAGAAAGGTCCCCTCGTCTAATGGGAAATAACCTACTCAACCTGAAGCAGCTATTTCCCATTAGATAAAACGGCCCTCTGACCTGGGGAGGCAGAAAGGTCCCCTCGTCTAATGGGAACTAGCCTACTCACACTGAAGCAGCTATTTCCCATTAGAGAAATAGCCCTCCGACCTGGAGAGGCAGAACGGTCCTTTCGTCTAATGGGAACAAGCCTACTTGCACTGAAGCAGCTATTTCCCATTAGAGAAACGGCAGTCTGACTTGGAGAGGCAGAAAGGTCCCCTTGTCTAATGGTAATTATCCTACTCACACTGAAGTATTATTTCCCATTAGAGAAACGGCCCTCTGACCTGGAGAGGCAGAAAGGTCCTCTTGCCTAATGGGAACTATCCTACTCACACTGAAGCAGCTATTTCCCATTAGAGAAACAGCCCTCCGACCTGGAGAGGCAGAAAGGTCCTCTCGTCTAATGGGAACTAGCCTAGTCCCATTGAAACAGCTATTTCCCATTAGAGAAACGGCCCTCCGACCAGGAGAGACAGAAAGGTCCTCTTGTCTAATGGGAACTAGCCTACTCACACTGAAGCAGCTATTTCCCATTAGGTAAATGGCCCTCTGACCTGGAGAGTCAGAAAGGTCCCCTCGTCTAATGGGAAATAACCTACTCAACCTGAAGCAGCTATTTCCCATTAGATAAAATGGCCCTCTGACCTGGGGAGGCAGAAAGGTCCCCTCGTCTAATGGGAACTAGCCTACTCACACTGAAGCAGCTATTTTCCATTAGAGAAACTGTCTTCTGACCTGGAGAGGCAGAAAGGTCCTCTTGCCTAATGGGAACTATCCTACTCACACTGAAGCAGCTATTTCCCATTAGAGAAACAGCCCTCCGACCTGGAGAGGCAGAAAGGTCCTCTCGTCTAATGGGAACTAGCCTAGTCCCATTGAAACAGCTATTTCCCATTCGAAAAACGGCCCTCAGACCTAGAGAGGCAGAAAGGTCCTCTCGTCTAATGGGAACTAGCCTACTCACACTGAAGCAGGTATTTCCCATTAGAGAAATGGCCCTCCGACCAGGAGAGGCAGAAAGGTCCTCTCGTCTAATGGGAACTAGCCTACTCACACTGAAGCAGCTATTTCCCATTACAGAAACAGCCCTCCGACCTGGAGAGGCAGAACGGTCCTTTCGTCTAATGGGAACAAGCCTACTTGCACTGAAGCAGCTATTTCCCATTAGAGAAACGGCAGTCTGACTTGGAGAGGCAGAAAGGTCCCCTTGTCTAATGGTAATTATCCTACTCACACTGAAGTATTATTTCCCATTAGAGAAATGGCCCTCTGACCTGGAGAGGCAGAAAGGTCCTCTCGTCTAATGGGAAATAGCCTACTAACACTGAAACAGCTATTTCCCATTAGAGAAACTGCCCTCTGACCTGGAGAGGCAGAAATGTCCTCTCGTCTAATGGGAACTAGCGTACTCATACTGAAGCAGCTATTTCCCATAAGAGAAATGGCCCTCTGTCCGGTAGAGGCAGAAAGGTCCCCTTGTCTAATGGGAATTATCCTACTCACACTGAAGCTGCTATTTCCCATTAGAGAAACTGTCTTCTGACCTGGAGAGGCAGAAAGGTCCTCTTGCCTAATGGGAACTTTCCTACTCACACTGAAGCAGCTATTTCCCATTAGAGAAACAGCCCTCCGACCTGGAGAGGCAGAAAGGTCCTCTCGTCTAATGGGAACTAGCCTAGTCCCATTGAAACAGCTATTTCCCATTAGAGAAACGGCCCTCAGACCTAGAGAGGCAGAAAGGTCCTCTTGTCCAATGGGAACTAGCCTACTCACACTGAAACAGCTATTTCCCATTAGAGAAACGGCCCTCCGACCTGGAGAGGCCTAAAGGTGCTCTCGTCTAATGGAAACTAGCCTACTCACACTGAAGCAGCTATTTCCCATTAGAGAAACGGCCCTCTGACCTGGAGAGTCACAAAGGTCCCCTCGTCTAATGGGAACTAGCCTACTCACACTGAAGTAGCTATTTTCCATTAGGTAAACGGCCTGTGACCTGGATTGGCAGAACGGTCCTTTCGTCTAATGGGAACAAGCCTACTTGCACTGAAGCAGCTATTTCCCATTAGAGAAACGGCAGTCTGACTTGGAGAGGCAGAAAGGTCCCCTTGTCTAATGGTAATTATCCTACTCACACTGAAGTATTTTTTTCCTTTAGAGAAATGGCCCTCTGACCTGGAGAGGCAGAAAGGTCCTCTCGTCTAATGGGAACTAGCATACTCATACTGAAGCAGCTATTTCCCATAAGAGAAATGGCCCTCCGACCGGTAGAGGCAGAAAGGTCCTTTTGTCTAATGAGAACTAGCCTACTCACACTGAAGCAGCTATTTCCCATTAGAGAAACGGCCCTCTGACCTGGAGAGGCAGAAAGGTCCTCTCGTCTAATGGGAACTAGCCTAGTCCCATTGAAACAGCTATTTCCCATTAGAGAAACGGCCCTCCGACCAGGAGAGACAGAAAGGTCCTCTTGTCTAATGGGAACTAGCCTACTCACACTGAAGCAGCTATTTCCCATTAGGTAAACGGCCCTCTGACCTGGAGAGTCAGAAAGGTCCCCTCGTCTAATGGGAAATAACCTACTCAACCTGAAGCAGCTATTTCCCATTAGATAAAACGGCCCTCTGACCTGGGGAGGCAGAAAGGTCCCCTCGTCTAATGGGAACTAGCCTACTCACACTGAAGCAGCTATTTTCCATTAGGTAAACGGCCTGTGACCTGGAGAGGCAGAAAGATCCTCTCGTCTAATGGGAACAAGCCTACTCGCACTGAAGCGGCTATTTCTGAGAGGCAGAAAGGTCCCCTTGTCTAATGGGAATTA
This sequence comes from Ambystoma mexicanum, assembly GCF_040938575.1. Taxonomy (NCBI): domain Eukaryota; kingdom Metazoa; phylum Chordata; class Amphibia; order Caudata; family Ambystomatidae; genus Ambystoma; species Ambystoma mexicanum. The sequence continues at coordinate 753,906,291 of NC_090924.1, forward strand.
TCCTACTCACACTGAAGCAGCTATTTCCCATTAGAGAAACTGTCTTCTGACCTGGAGAGGCAGAAAGGTCCTCTTATCTAATGCGAACAAGCCTACTCGCACTGATTCAGCTATTTCCCATGAGAGAAACGGTGCTCTGACCTGGAGAGGCAAAAAGTTCCCCTGGTCTAATGGGAATTAGCTTACTCACACTGAAGCAGCTATTTCCCATTAGTGAAATGGCCCTCTGACCTGGAGAGGCAGAAATGTCCTCTTGTCTAATGGGAACTAGCCTACTCATACTGAAGCAGCTATTTCCCATAAGAGAAATGGCCCTCCGACCGGTAGAGGCAGAATGGTCCTTTCGTCTAATGAGAACTAGCCTACTCACACTGAAGCAGCTATTTCCTATTAGAGAAACGGCCCTCCGACCTGGAGAGGCAGAAAGGTCCCCTTTTCTAATGCGAACTAGCCTACTCGCACTGAAGCAGATTTTTCCCATTTGAGAAACGGCCCTCCGACCAGAAGAGGCAGACAGGTCCTCTCGTCTAATGGGAACTAGCTATTCACACTGAAGCAGCTATATCCCATTAGAGAAACGGCCCTCTGACCTGGAGAGGCAGAAAGGTCTTTTCGCCTAATGGGAACTAGCCTACTCACACTGAAGCAGCTATTTCCCATTTGAGAAACGGCCCTCCGACCATAAGAGGCAGACAGGTCCTCTCGTCTAATGGGAACTAGCTACTCGTAGTGAAGCAGCTATATCCCATTAGAGAAACGGCCCTCTGACCTGGAGAGGCAGAAAGTTCTTTTCGCCTAATAATAACTAGCCTATTCGCACTGAAGCAGCTATTTCCCATTAGAGAAACGGCCCTCTAACCTGGAGAGGCAGAAAGGTCCTCTTGTCTAATAGGAACTAGCCTACTCACACTGAAGCAGCTATTTCCGATTAGAGAAATGGCCCTCCGACATTGAGAAGCAGAAAGGTCCTCTCGTCTAATGGGAACTAGCCTACTCACACTGAAGCAGCTTTTTCCCATTAGAGAAACAGCCGTCCGACCGGTAGAGGCAGAAAGGTCCTCTCGTCTAATGGGAACTTGCCTACTCACACTGAAGCAGCTATTTCCCATTAGAGAAACGGCCCAACGGCCTGGAGAGGCAGGAAGGTCCCCTTGTCTAATGGGAACTAGCCTACTCACACTGAAACAGCTATTTCCCATTAGAGAAACGGCCCTCCGACCTGGAGAGGCCTAAAGGTGCTCTCGTCTAATGGAAACTAGCCTACTCACACTGAAGCAGCTATTTCCCATTAGAGAAACGGCCCTCTGACCTCGAGAGTCACAAAGGTCCCCTCGTCTAATGGGAACTAGCCTACTCACACTGAAGTAGCTATTTTCCATTAGGTAAACGGCCTGTGACCTGGATTGGCAGAACGGTCCTTTCGTCTAATGGGAACAAGCCTACTTGCACTGAAGCAGCTATTTCCCATTAGAGAAACGGCAGTCTGCCTTGGAGAGGCAGAAAGGTCCCCTTGTCTAATGGTAATTATCCTACTCACACTGAAGTATTTTTTTCCTTTAGAGAAATGGCCCTCTGACCTGGAGAGGCAGAAAGGTCCTCTCGTCTAATGGGAACTAGCCTACTAACACTGAAGCAGCTATTTCCCATTAGAGAAACTGTCCTCTGACCTGGAGAGGCAGAAATGTCCTCTCGTCTAATGGGAACTAGCATACTCATACTGAAGCAGCTATTTCCCATAAGAGAAATGGCCCTCCGACCGGTAGAGGCAGAAAGGTCCTTTCGTCTAATGAGAACTAGCCTACTCACACTGAAGCAGCTATTTCCCATTAGAGAAACGGCCCTCTGACCTGGAGAGGCAGAAAGGTCCTCTTGCCTAATGGGAACTATCCTACTCACACTGAAGCAGCTATTTCCCATTAGAGAAACAGCCCTCCGACCTGGAGAGGCAGAAAGGTCCTCTCGTCTAATGGGAACTAGCCTAGTCCCATTGAAACAGCTATTTCCCATTAGAGAAACGGCCCTCCGACCAGGAGAGACAGAAAGGTCCTCTTGTCTAATGGGAACTAGCCTACTCACACTGAAGCAGCTATTTCCCATTAGGTAAACGGCCCTCTGACCTGGAGAGTCAGAAAGGTCCCCTCGTCTAATGGGAAATAACCTACTCAACCTGAAGCAGCTATTTCCCATTAGATAAAACGGCCCTCTGACCTGGGGAGGCAGAAAGGTCCCCTCGTCTAATGGGAACTAGCCTACTCACACTGAAGCAGCTATTTTCCATTAGGTAAACGGCCTGTGACCTGGAGAGGCAGAAAGGTCCTCTCGTCTAATGGGAACAAGCCTACTCGCACTGAAGCAGCTATTTCCGAGAGGCAGAAAGGGCCCCTTGTCTAATGGGAATTATCCTACTCACACTGAAGCAGCTATTTCCCATTAGAGAAACTGTCTTCTGACCTGGAGAGGCAGAAAGGTCCTCTTATCTAATGCGAACAAGCCTACTCGCACTGATTCAGCTATTTCCCATGAGAGAAACGGTGCTCTGACCTGGAGAGGCAAAAAGGTCCCCTGGTCTAATGGGAATTAGCTTACTCACACTGAAGCAGCTATTTCCCATTAGTGAAATGGCCCTCTGACCTGGAGAGGCAGAAATGTCCTCTTGTCTAATGGGAACTAGCCTACTCATACTGAAGCAGCTATTTCCCATAAGAGAAATGGCCCTCCCACCGGTAGAGGCAGAATGGTCCTTTCGTCTAATGAGAACTAGCCTACTCACACTGAAGCAGCTATTTCCTATTAGAGAAACGGCCCTCCGACCTGGAGAGGCAGAAAGGTCCCCTTTTCTAATGGGAACTAGCCTACTCGCACTGAAGCAGCTTTTTCCCATTTGAGAAACGGCCCTCCGACCAGAAGAGGCAGACAGGTCCTCTCGTCTAATGGGAACTAGCTATTCACACTGAAGCAGCTATATCCCATTAGAGAAACGGCCCTCTGAACTGGAGAGGCAGAAAGGTGTTTTCGCCTAATGGGAACTAGCCTACTCACACTGAAGCAGCTATTTCCCATTTGAGAAACGGCCCTCCTACCATAAGAGGCAGACAGGTCCTCTCGTCTAATGGGAACTAGCTACTCGTAGTGAAGCAGCTATATCCCATTAGAGAAACGGCCCTCTGACCTGGAGAGGCAGAAAGTTCTTTTCGCCTAATAAGAACTAGCCTATTCGCACTGAAGCAGCTATTTCCCATTAGAGAAACGGCCCTCTGACCTGGAGAGGCAGAAAGGTCCTCTTGTCTAATAGGAACTAGCCTACTCACACTGAAGCAGCTATTTCCGATTAGAGAAATGGCCCTCCGACATTGAGAAGCAGAAAGGTCCTCTCGTCTAATGGGAACTAGCCTACTCACACTGAAGCAGCTTTTTCCCATTAGAGAAACAGCCGTCCGACCGGTAGAGGCAGAAAGGTCCTCTCGTCTAATGGGAACTTGCCTACTCACACTGAAGCAGCTATTTCCCATTAGAGAAACGGCCCTCCGACCTGGAGAGGCAGTCATTTTGCAGGACTTGACCACTAGGGGTAAAAAGGGCCATTTCTCTAATGGGAACTAGCCTTCTCACTGTGAGAAAGGTATAACCCATTATTATGCAGGACCTGACCACTAGTGGAGCAAAAAGGGGCAATTCTCTAATGGGAACTAGCCTACTCACACTGAAGCAGCTATTTCCCATTAGAGAAATGGCCCTCTCACACGGAGAGGCAGAAAGGTCCTCTCGTCTAATGGGAACTAGCCTACTCACACTGAAGCAGCTATTTCCCATTAGAGAAATGGCCCTAGGACCTGGAGAGGCAGAAAGGTCCTCTCGTCCAATGGGAACTAGACTACTCACACTGAAGCAGCTATTTTCCATTAGAGAAACGGCCCTCTGGCCTAGAGAGGCATAAAGGTCTTCTCGTATAATGGGAACTAGCCTACTCACACTGAAGCAGGTATTTCCCATTAGAGAAATGGCCCTCCGACCAGGAGAGGCAGAAAGGTCCTCTCGTCTAATGGGAACTAGCCTACTCACACTGAAGCAGCTATTTCCCATTAGAGAAACAGCCCTCCGACCTGGAGAGGCAGAAAGGTCCTCTCGTTTAATGGGAACTAGCCTAGTCCCATTGAAACAGCTATTTCCCATTAGAGAAACGGCCCTCCGACCAGGAGAGACAGAAAGGTCCTCTTGTCTAATGGGAACTAGCCTACTCACACTGAAGCAGCTATTTCCCATTAGGTAAACGGCCCTCTGACCTGGAGAGTCAGAAAGGTCCCCTCGTCTAATGGGAAATAACCTACTCAACCTGAAGCAGCTATTTCCCATTAGATAAAACGGCCCTCTGACCTGGGGAGGCAGAAAGCTCCCCTTGTCTAATGGGAACTAGCCTACTCACACTGAAGCAGCTATTTTCCATTAGGTAAACGGCCTGTGACCTGGAGAGGCAGAAAGGTCCTCTCGTCTAATGGGAACAAGCCTACTCGCACTGAAGCAGCTATTTCTGAGAGGCAGAAAGGTCCCCTTGTCTAATGGGAATTATCCTACTCCCATTGAAGCAGCTATTTCCCATTAGAGAAACTGCCCTCTGACCTGGAGAGGCAGAAGGGTCCTCTCTTCTAATGGGAACTAGCCTACTAACACTGAAGCAGCTATTTCCCATAGAGAAACTGTCCTCTGACCTGGAGAGGCAGAAATGTCCTCTCGTCTAATGGGAACTAGCCTACTCATACTGAAGCAGCTATTTCCCATAAGAGAAATGGCCCTCCGACCGGTAGAGGCAGAAAGGTCCTTTCGTCTAATGAGAACTAGCCTACTCACACTGAAGCAGCTATTTCCTATTAGAGAAACGGCCCTCCGACCTGGAGAGGCAGAAAGGTCCCCTTGTCTAATGGGAATTAGCCTACTCGCACTGAAGCAGCTTTTTCCCATTTGAGAAACGGCCCTCCGACCAGAAGAGGCAGACAGGTCCTCTCGTCTAATGGGAACTAGCTATTCGCACTGAAGCAGCTATATCCCATTAGAGAAACGGCCCTCTGACCTCGAGAGGCAGAAAGGTCTTTTCGCCTAATGGGAACTAGCCTACTCTCACTGAAGCAGCTATTTCCCATTAGAGAAACGGCCCTCTGACCTGGAGAGTCAGAAAGGTCCTCTTGCCTAATGGGATCTATCCTATGTGCACTGAAGCAGCTATTTCTCATTAGAGAAACGGCCCTCTGACCTGGAGAGGCATTAAGGTCCTCTCGGCTAATGGCAACTAGCCTACTCACACTGAAGCAGCTATTTCCCATTAGAGAAATGGCCCTCCAACCAGGATAGGCAGAAAGGTCCTCTGGTCTAATGGGAACTAGCCTACTCGCACTGAAGCAGCTATTTCCCATTAGAAAAACAGCCCTCCGACCTGGAGAGGCAGAAAGGTCCTCTCGTCTAATGGGAACTAGCCTACTCGCACTGAAGTAGCTAATTTCCATTAGAGAAACAGCCCTCTGACCTGGAGAGGCAGAAAGGTCCTCTCGTTTAATGGGAATTAGCCTACTCGCACTGAAGCAGCTATTTCCCATTAGAGAAATGGCCCTCCGACCTGGAGAGGCAGAATGGTCCTCTCGTCTAATGGAAACTAGCCTACTCACACTGAAGCAGTTATTTCCCATTGGAGAGACGGCCCTCCGACCTGGAGAGGCAGAAAGGTCCTCTCGTCTAATGGAGAAGGAGCAGTCATTATGCAGGACCTAACCACTTTCGGTAAAAAGGACAATTGTTCTAATGGGAACTAGCCTTCTCAGTGTGAGTAAGCTAACACCATTATTATGCAGGACCTGACCACCAGGGGAGCAAAAACGGCCATTTCTCTAATGGGCACTAGCCTTCTCAGTGTAAGTAAGCTAAAACCCATTATTATGCAGGACTTGGCCACTAGGGGCAAAACGGGCCAATTCTCTAATGGGAACTAGCCTACTCACACTGAAGCAGCTATTTCCCATCTGAGAAATGGCCCTAGCAACCACTGGTCCGTTTCTCGGATGGGAACTAATATCAACCATAATACACCTAGTTACGTTCCTTCAAAAGTCGTGAATGAGGTTTGTGGACTAGAACCGATGCAAACACTACTCTTCTCCATGGAGCCCAAGTCCTGTAGAAGGGAGACACGCTGCATTTGTAGAGATAGAGTGAAGATGTGGTCAGTTGCCTCCGAATTTCTCAGACAAATTTTCGGTTCAAGGGTTTGGTTATTTTCCGGCACCAGGGCTCGTAGCTTGGGAGTGGAAAGTCAGACAAGCCCTTTTATTGCCACACAACTAACAAGCACGTTCTTGTTATTTTAGTTTTTGGCATGGTATCTACTATGTGACTGGGTACCCACTTTTGATATTCACTACTGGGCAAAGTTCACAAGTTTCCCAATGGCCATGCATGAGACCAGTGCTGGAAATGTACAAAATGTACTGGGGGGGGGAGGGTATGGGGATGGGGGGTGGGGGTTAGTGATTTGGGCAAGACTGAGGGGCGGAGCTAGGTGTTGAATAATGTGGGTGCCCTGAATATAGGATGCTGGCTGCTTTGCATAAAAACAAAGTGCAATTTGGGAACATAAAAATGAGAACCAATTTATCAAACATGTCTGTGATAGCAATTCAAATGTCTGTTCCTTCTGAGTACGCAATGCACACTTGATATGATGCTCATTTCATCTGTCAGAACAGTCACCATGACAGTAAAATGTGTGCAAAGCATGAGACCCATGTACATCTTTGGACTTGTTCATTGTTTGAGTTTGGGCTGTACTGGTAAGCAAAGGACACTTTGAGATGCAGTTTGTGAATTTGTAGAATATCGCTGTACGCATTGAGAGTCCAAACGCACTGCGCTTCCTTAAATTGGGGGTGTGGAGGGTTTGGGTCCGGCCCAATTCCTTCCCTGTGTGAGACGACCATCCAATCCTCCCCCCGCCCCGCTTTGGCTTCTGGGACTTCATACATGCCAACAATTTGGATCGTTGGGAAGGGAGGTTTTTTCACAGAAAGTAGGAGAAAGATTTCTCACCATTGAAGTGCATCAGGGAGAATGTCAAAAATAGCAACATTTTAGCCAGAAAATCGGGTGTCTCCAGCCTAAATAGGTAGGGTTGGCATGTAAGGCCTGTAGTTTTTTCTTTCCCATTTGAAATTCAGGAAAACTACAAGCCCCAATAATTCCAAACAAAAACAGTACTGGATGGTTGTGGAGCGCTAGTCTTGCAAGACCGGTGAGCATGTTGAGATCTCGCAAGTCAACACCTGCACAAGGTGCAGGGTAAGAGGAGACTGATGAGAGAACGCTTGCCTGACGTTCTCCATGGACACAAGGATGTTCATAGAGATTTATTATTCTGTAAATATTTTACTGCATTTATCAAGTTAAGGCTGATTAAACCAAGTAACTTGTAATAATGGTGTAAGCATCTTATTGGGGAAACCCAGACCACACCTTAATTGGTGACAAGGACGGGATCCGCACTACTGTGAGGAAGATCCCAGAAGGCACAATGCAAGGCCCCTGCCATTTCTACAGACGGCAGGTAGGACAGTGATTCATTGGCCTCAATGGGAACCGTTATTCACCACGTATGTGGATGCGTTAGGAGGTGCAGAATACGCCCCACAGGAGAAGGAAGGCCATGTTATTAAATGCAATGGGCGTGGAAGAACAGAGGATATTTGCAGTTTTAAAAACAGAACCTGCAGGTGATGAGGAACACGACAATGTATGTAAAGAAGCCATTAAGATAGTTAGGTTCTCCAACAAAGATAACACAGTCCTATACAGGATAAGGTTTTAGACTAGGAAACAAGAGTAGACTGATCCAATTGATGGTTATGTCACCAGGCTGTGAGAAATGGCAGCGCTAAGTGATATTGGGAACAACACTGAAAGTATATGTGACATGCTTACAGTACATACCAATAACAGGAAGACTCTGGAGAAGTCCATCTTTTAGAAGGAGTTGACGCTAGATAAGGCGATCTGAATAGTTAGGGCTGTGGAACGGACTACAATGAGGTGCAAGGAAATGGCGTGAAGCGCACTGGGAGATGAAGTGCATGTGCTCCAGTACCAGAAAGACAGAGAAATTAACAGATTGGAAATTATGATAGAGAGAACAGCGACAAAACAAAAGACCCATTGATGTACTACAGGTGTGGCAGTACACAAGACACTTGCCTAATGATAAACTGTGCCCAGTGTGAAAAACCTGAGGGTATTCTCACGGATAGGCCCTGGGAATCCTATGTTCAGGTGGCCATGGAAGGGCCATCGCGCTTGGATCCCAACCCTGGGGGCGGACAAGCGAGGGAGGATCACCTGGACAAGGGGTCCTTGGGGACTGCGGAAGGAATGCCCTTCGGAAAGACGCAGTATCCCTTTTCTTTTGACACACCCCTAGCTGATAACCCTCCTGTCTGTATGGGATATTGTCACCAAAGTCCCATCTGACCCCAACCTTTTCCCATACAGAAAAGAAGGCGAAACCATCAGGGAAAACTAAGGCCATCCCTCAATTCCAACATGGGCTTTACCCCTCTTTCCTCAAAACCCACTTTTCAACAACCCTACATTCAAACCCCTTTTTTCTGACAAAAATCTACAACATCTTTATCCCTTTTTTGTAGAACACCACAATTCCCATAATCCCATTCCCCTATTGAAATACCCTAGGACTGAGAGTGCAGGTGGTGAGACCCTGACCTCAACATTGGAACCGGCAAGCTTTCCCTACAGCTTAACTGAGATTTGGGAAACCTGGCATGCATGTGAGACTGAAGCAGGGATTTAGTAGAACTGTATGAATCCTTTTTTGTAAGCCAAAAATCCACTATTAACCCTAACAAGAGGTGCATTTTGGCACTTGTATGGAGAGTACAAAAGGAAAGACTTTTGCAAATTCCTAAACTGTGATATTAATTTGGCCAAGGATAACAGTATGCTGAAACCAGCTTTGCCAAAACCAAAAAAGAGGGGGTAAGACAAGTTAACGCTTTGAGGTGGCCTCCAGGCAGGGGAAGGCCCCAGGAGGGCTACAACGACCCCACTATAAAGAACAGAATAAAGTGAAAGCATTGGGTGACCTCCAGGCTGGGGCTGGACCCAGATGGATTGCAGAGCCCCACATTAGATGTGAAGTTGAAAGAGTGCCCGCGGCACGTCTCGATGACAGCCAGAGTATCGGAGGGGTCCCGCAAAGGGCTGGGGAAAATACTGTGCGTTCTTCGAAAGGCTCTGATATTGTAGCAAAGTATAACATTGGGAATACAAATGAAACCATTTGAGAGAAACTGTGAACTATGAGACTTTAAGCCCGCCAAAGGTAGTATAAAAAGCATAGGGGAAGTGTACCCCTATAGTAGCTAAAGAGAAATTGAACTGACCAGTTTCTGAACACTGCTGGTGAGAGAAAACAGAGAGAGACGTTTTGAGAAAGTGAACCTTTTTTTTTCTGAATCTTGTGACATTTGTGGAACTTTAAAGGCCAGAGTTCTTTTCCCTTGGAGAAGGGAGTTGCTGAGAAGCTCCCATGCCATAGAGGGAGAGCTGTTCACCCGTCTTCCTGACCAGAACTCTCTCTCCTGCGGTTTTACTGTGGGAATGAAGAAGATAGCCTGCTATCCTGATACACTTTTTTTGGTTGAACATTTACATTTCCCCGCACTAGTTTTTGTATGAGGTTAGGGCAGGTAATAGGTTTATCAGTGTAATTATTATTGTTTTGGACTATACAGACTAGGACTGTTTTTCTTTAATGGTCGAGATTAGTTCCATTCTAGCATTAGGGCAAGGTAGGAAGTCTCCAAACCCTTTGAAGCTGTTTAATAAACACTCTTGAACTTGCTCTTTTGTGTTGTGGTCTTGCTTTAATACCATGGGTTCCTCACACCAATGTGCCAACTGCAAGAAGATAGGTCATTTTGCGACAGTGTTTTGAAAGTAACAACAATGGAGTACAAGGGTGAACCAGCAGAGGAAGAATCATCAGAAAAAAAACAACACATGCTCCTGATGATGGATATGATGGATCATGGTAGGAGCAGGAGAGAAAAAGCCCATTCGCTCTTAAAGATAGATGTAAAAGAAACTAAGGTGATGGGTCAGACGTAAGCATACTACCCATAAACACGTACAAAGAGATGAAGGGTAGTCAGAAGTGAACGTTTTGAAGATAAAACACCAACCCAAAGTGTTTGGAGGAACCAGTGTAAAGTTGCTGGGATACATGAGAGGGTGTGTGGAATTCAGAGGTCTACAGACTAGGTGTACTTCTCAGATAAGGGACCAGCCACACTGGGATGGGACAATCAGTATAGATGTACTTAAAATAAGGCTGACTAGGCCCACAGGAGCAGCATTTTTATGGCAGTTTGTTTTCAATGTTTTCATTCTTTTAAATATTAAGTTCATTTTATTCATGGCATGTGGCTGAGTCACACTGTTAAGCGGCTTCACTTCAACACTACAGCTAAGTCAATGCCTAGTCTGGGATGCTGAGGGAAACCCTTATTGATATATTTTTAGGTCCAGTTCATGTACTCTGGATGACAACCCTTATATAACACCCCTCTCTTAGAATCCCCCTGACCCCACTGAGCCTTGAAGTAGGTCTGTTTTGCAGATTTAAAAGGTTTATTTGAGAAATATAACAATATATATCTATCACACTTTTATAATAAATTAATATTGGATATCACACTTAAAATATGACAGTGATCAACAATGGATAATGTTCTACTGGTAAACTGATTTGGTTACTTAGAATTAGTATAGAGGATGAGGTAGCTGAAATGCTTTATGGTTTCAAGGAAAATGCAAGGTGGAATACATGCAGTACAGAAAATAAACTGATATGGTTTCACAAGAGATCATATGTTCACTTTTTCTCTGGCAATTCACCCCCCCCCCCTATGCAATGTAAGAAATGGAAGGAGATGGGAAGAGGAGCACACGGTTCTCAGGAATGCAATCAAATACAATACGAAATTCAGTTCCCCCCAGCAAGCTTAGAGGAAACAGGTAGAAGTTTGAAACACAGGCCCAAAATGCTTTTAAATGTGATGGCAATGGATGGGAAAATGTGCTAACTGATTTTAATTCCCTCTAGAGATTCAGGGTGAGTGAGAGATGCTTGTTGGTATTAGTTCAGGCTCACTTTAGCAATTCTCTATGAGTTATTACCAGTTTGCAAACGGATTTTAACAAAGGAAGGAATGGAGCTGCTATTTTGACAAGTGAAGAAATTGAGCCAAATCGCAAATCGTGGTAAATTTTGCGAGTGTGTAAATCGCGATTGCGGTAAAAGTATAAGTATAAGCTTGTTGGAGAGCTTACATTCTAAGCTTTCAGAGGAAAGTTGAATCTCGTTCCTAGGACAAACGGTTCCAGAGATACGGACGATTTAATAAAGGTAGATTTTCGGATTTAAAGTAAAACTCAAAATGACAGGTGACAGCTTGCAGCTGCAGAATCGACAGGTGACAGTTGTGCAGCTTTAAAAATGACAGATGACACGATTTCTAGGAGGCTGTTCTAATTAGGATAAAATAGTTTGGATTAGATTATTTTAACTAAGAGATTGGGTTCTGCACAGTTCTGGCGGATACTCACTCCTAATTTTGAAATGAATGGGCCTCGTCACGGATCTGGTCAACACGTCCAGCGGTGGTTCTCTCTGCTCGGTGGGTCAATCAGGCACCGGTTCTGCTCACAGCGATCCGGATCTCTGGTTCTGCTCACAGCGGTCTGGGTCTGGTCTGCGGTTCCGGCAAAAGTTCTTGGCAAAGAACTCGCCCGGCTGTTGAATAGTTTGCAAAAGATTTTGAGGCCTGCTGACAAATACTTTTGCTTGCAGTGGGCCTTCTTGGTTCAAAGTTCTGTAGTCTATGTTTAGCTTGGAAGTCTAAGTGTTGCATCTCTGGATGTGAAGTTGTCGGTCAGCATGCTCCGCAGCAAATGGAATTGAATGTCTCTACCTGTCCCAGCAGTCTCTTTTTATGTGTTTTGGAAGTGGGTGTGTGCGTGGCATAACTGAGCCTGCCCCTCTCTACTTGTCATTGGCCCAATTCTCCCCTCTACCATGATTGGGGGAAGGAAATGGATTGTCATCATGATGAGATCTGTTTATGGGTCAGAGGATCCTCCCCTGGTCAATTTGCCCACAAATCTATATTTGATTCAAATACATATTTCCCAGATACACAATTTGTTGAAATTACATGGACACATTATATATTCCTTATGGTCCATGCTTGTCCACCTCTGATCTTCCTGGGGGCTTGCATTAAAAAAATGACAACATTTTGCTCTTTTTGACTGGTTTACCAATATCGGACATTTACCAAAAATTACACACATGTGCGCAAGGAGTATGGACATTAATTGATGAAGTGTCAGATTTTTAACATGCAGACATTTGGAGTAAGACCCTATTTTCCGCCAGCAACCCCCCAGCATACACCACAGGGTCCTAACACCTCTTAAAATGTGCACAGAAAAATCATAAGAATAATGATATTACTTATATAATTCTGACAAGTCCGTACTATGAATTATCCATCTTTTTTTTAAATTATGCTCTGGCCTAGATGGGTGTGGTTTAGGTTCCAAAGCACATGGGCGAAGCTTCTGTCTGCCCCCGTCTCCAGCTCGGGTGGCTCCCAGAGGCACTTCTCCTCCCACTTCTCCCAAGAGGAAGCCACTTTACGGCCCCCCAATATAACATTTGCCTGAGTCCAGGACAAGGCATTGTTCAACCTCCTGCAGGTGCCCCTCCCCTAATCTAATCAGAGAGGTGTCAACTCCTTTTGGTGGGGAAGCAGGATGCAGCTATGCCTGGGAAGAGTGGCTGAGCAGGTTTCTCCTGTCGGAGGTAGTTGTCAGGCAGAATTCAGCTAAATGTCACTTTAGTTCCCAGTTTAAATCAAACTTACAATTTTTACATATACATTAAATAATGACTTCCTTCAAGTCATTTCAGAATATAGTTTTACATTGTGTCCACCTCTTAGCAAGTCTTTCCTTGGCCTGGTTTGGGTTCCTCTGTTCGGTTTTACACAAAAGTCTGGTGGTTTTAAAACGCCGGCTTTCTGATAGTGGTGAGTACCGTTATTGCATCCATTTTTGGGATCTGTCTTGAATAACTGCATTTCAATAGAGTGGTCTTTTGCTTGATAGTATAAGACCCTTGCTTAACCTTGTTTTGATGGCATGCTTACAGTAGAGTGGTGATGTGGAACCCCCCACAAGAAGGTTGTATCTTTGGAGTGGTCTTGTGCCAACTGCGCAGTTCTCCTGGATTCTGGCGTGAATGTGGGCGGCGATATCTCATCCCCACATCCACCCAGTCTATTGATTTAGTTTGTTCTGGGATAGAATAATGGGCGGCGACAGCTCATCCCCACATCTACCCATTCTAAGGATTCAACATGGGTCAAAAGCCTTGACAAACCCCCCCACCCGACTGCGCTTTGATTCGAGTCGAGGGGAGGTCGGGTGCCAAGGATGTTTTGAGCCCTGTGCTGGTATGTCTGCATTATCTTCTTCCAATTCTGTAGATGGCACAGTTCAGCATCTTTTCCTCCACCCAGTTGGATCGATCGGTTCTCCTCGCCGGTCCTGATGGGAATATTGGGCGGTACCCCGGGCCCCTCGAGTCTCTGCTCCCGGTCCCCGGTCGTCCTCCTTGGTCAGTCTCCAGGTTTTCTTTCTCCTAGGACGACAAAGGAAAGCTGCAATACCTATTCATAGACATTTCTCCTCCACTATTGATATAGTGGGGCGACATATACATTTTATACTTTAATAGACATAGCATTCCAATTTTGAAAAACAAGATATAATTCGGAGACAGTGGCTTACAAGCGTCATAATATTTTAGAGACTATATGTGGGATATTTTAGGGTTGGAACTGAATAAATCTGGAGCGGTCCCCTCTGGTATTGCAGAGGACTCCTCCAGTTGCTGCAGCGTGTGCCTGGGATGGCAACATTTTAGCTGATTTATATGTACCCACTTGTCTTCCCCTTCTGCCAAACTGCCTTTGGGGATGCGCATCTTGTATGCAGCAGGGGAGATCTTGTCTATAATTTCAAACGGTCCCTTGCATGTAGGCATACATTTTCGCTGTTTGGCCTGGTTCCTTTGGAAATTGTATAGATAGACCCGGTCCCCCACAGTATATTCCTTCCTGGTGGTCTTCAGGTCGTAGTGGGTTTTCATGCTATAAGCTGATCTTTCTAGATTCCGCTGAGCATAGGCAAAAGCATGCTGAAGGTGTTTCCTTAAATTCTCCACACACTCATGAGTTGTGGAGGCATTTATCAGTGTCTGCTCTTGGGTCCTGCAGAGCAGATGCTGGGGAAGCACCATCTTGCGTCATCAACTCAAATGGTGACATTTTAGTTGCAGATGAAGGAGTAGATCTGATGGCCATTTGGACCAGAGGTAGTCGGATATCCCAAATTGGCCCAGAATCTGCCACAAACTTTTTTAAGATGCTCACAATGATTCGGTTATATCTCTCCACTGCTCCAGAAGAATCTGGCCTGTAAGCAATGTGTAGCTTCCTTTTAACCCCCAGTATCTCCCACATCTTTGTCATTACTTCACTGGTGAAGTGGCTACCTCTGTCTGACTCAATCCTTTGAGGTAGACCAAAACGGGAAAAGATGTGGTTAATCATCAGGGCAGCTGCTGTTTCTGCCTTGCAGTTTGGTGCTGAGAGACATTCCACCCACTTGGTAAACAAGCATGTAACGGTCAACATGTACTTGTTTCCTCTAGACGAGCGAATTACAGGGCCTACAAAGTCAATTTGCAAATCTGATCATGGCAGTGTCATCCCCCTCTTTTGGAGAGGCGCACGGTGTGTGAGGGATGATGGCTGAAATTGTGCACACACAAGACACCCCTTCAAGTATTGGTCGAGGTCTTGCCCCATGTGTGGCCAGTATGCAACCTCTCTTAAGATTTCCAGTGTTGTGTGAAACCCCCTATGACCGGCGGTGGCCGCTTCATGAGCGTGACTTAACATCAGGCTTCGGAATGAGGTAGGAACCACCCACTGATCATGGCCAGTTTGGGATTTCCTTACCAACAACCCGTCTTGGATTCGGAACATCTTTGGACATTTCATCAACACTCTAAGGTGCTCCTTCCCAATGTAATCAGTATCCGTCAGGGGAAAGTTCTCAGGGTCCTCAATGTGTTGGTAAAACTTACCAATTATTGGATCCCCCTTCTGAGGTGTAATCAAATCAGCATCAGGGGTCTCCTTTCTCCATTGTGCAGTTGAAAGATCATTGTGAGCATTTGTCTGGGACCTAGTGATAGCAGTGACCTGGATTTCCCCCAACAGGGACTCTATTTTGATTAGATCCCCTTTGATGGCCCCGGTTTTGCCCAGCTGATCAGCTAAGTCATTTCCAGTTTTGTCTGGTCCCTCTACTTTGGAATGACCCTTGATCTTTTTCCAGTAGATGGTCATCCCATTCGATGTGACCAGATAATCAATATTTTGGATTAACTTCCCATGTTTCAGGGGTTTGTGATTAGTACATAACATGCCTCTGGTTTTCCAGTTAACCAGGTGCTCCACAAACCCGTTCCGTACATAATCCGAATCTGTGATTATGACCAGTTCGTGGAGTTGATGTTGGACAGCAGTGAGGATGGCCTGATGCACAGCCATCAATTCTGCCACCTGACTACTTCGGGGACCAATTTTGTATCCAGTGGAGGGTTCTGGAAACTCCTTCACCCATGCATTCCCTACGCCGGCCACAAGTTATTTCTCCCCGTTGTTGTCAACATGGTAAGAGCATCCATCCACATAGACAGTGGGCATTACCTCACACTTGTCTTCTTCAAAGACTTTGTGTGGGGAATTGAGGTATGCCTCCATGTTGTCCTTGATTTTTAGACTTTCGTCCTCGAGACAGTTTTCTCTGGCACAATCATGCAAGTCAGCCAGACCTTGCGCGAGGGGACTCTTCTTGTTTTGGCCATATCTGACCTCCACAGGAAAGCCTTGCATTGACAGAATCCAGGAAGTAATTCGGGAATTACTCACATTTCCGGCCCGGATTCTGTCACTCTGGAGATATTGAAGAGGCTGGTGTGGAGTCTCCACTATGATGTGTTCCCCCTGGATAAACGGGCGGTAATTCTTCAATGCCCACACCGTTGCCAGGAGTGCCTTCTCACAATCGTTGAATTTTTCCTCCACAGAGGATAAAGTTTTGCTCGCATAGGAGATTACTTTATTGACCTTGTCAAGCTATTGGTATAATACTGCCGTCAAGCACGTATTAGAGAACCCTGTCTCCAGTAAGAACTCCTTGTTTCTGACAGGGTAAGCTAGGCAAGGCGCTTGTGAGAGGCTTCTTTTGAGTTGTCTTACTGCCTCGGATTGTTCTGGACCCCATTCCCACTTGACCCCCCCCTTCAAGAGATGAATCAGGGGTCTGGTGATCTCTGCGTAGCCCTCAATGAACTTTCTGCTGTAATTAGTCAGTCCAAGGAGGCTCCTTAGTTCCCGCAGAGTGGTGGGGTCTTTCAGTTTCTGGAGTGCTTCCACTTTCTTTTCTTGGGGACAGAGACCCTGAGGAGTAATCTCATGCCCCAAGAAATTAACACGGGTTCTACACCACTGTGCTTTCTGAAAGGAAAGTTTTGCTCCGGCGGCCCTCAACTGTGTCAGAACATAACGGATCTCCGCTATGTGTTCCTCCACAGATGAACTTTTGATGAGGACATCATCTACATAAGCCAGGTTACCCCTCGCACCCAGGTCGGGCATGGCCTTATGTAGGAAAATGTTGAATTCATTGCCGGAGTTGAGGTATCCGAAGGGAGTCCGGGTCCATGTGTACTGCTGGCCCCCAAAGGTAAAAGCCAGTTTGTATTGGTCCTCCCTACTGACAGGCACGGTCCAGTATCCATTGGTCAGGTCTATTGCAGTGAATACTTGTGACCCTTGAATCTGGGCCAGCCCTTGGTCAATGTAGGGCAGAGGCCATCGGGAAGTATGGACCCGTTTGTTGAGCTCCCTAAGGTTGGCGCAGAGTCTCCACTGGCCGTTTGGCTTCAATATTCCCAGCACCGGATTATTGAAGGTGCTGTGTACTGGACGGATTATTCCCCGGGACTCAAGGTTCTTAATTATTTCAGTAAGGGACTCCATGGATGCGAGAGGCAAACAATATTGCTTCACAAACACTGGAGTCATTCCAGGGTCCGTGGGAATTGTTGTGGTGTGGATGTCGGTGCGACCACAGTCATATGAGTCTACCGCAAAGAGATCTTGGAAATCCAAGAAAACTTGTTTCAACTTTTGCTTCTGTTCCAGAGTCACGCAGGCATCAGCTAGGTTGACCCTCTCTTCCACCATCTGCCTGAAGCCGGGAAAGACTTCTGGTTTGGCTATCTCAGTGGCCTCCTCCAGCTGGGTGGAGAAGTCCCTGGTCAGAGTACTGATTGGGACTGGAGGATTCAGGTGGGAAAGGCGGCCCTCATGGACCTGGAAAATCACCTCATCCTTCCTGAAGTCACAAGTCACATCTTCCTTACCATAAGGGCAAGAAGTGTACACCAGGAAGTTCCCCCCATGCTGGGTGAAAGTCCTGTCTGGTGTTGTATTGTCATCACTGTCACTGTCAAAACAGTCCTTGGGGATTGGTCCTAACAGTTAATTTCCTAAATCAATGAAGAAATGTCGGTCATCAACCGCCATTCCGATAATGGTGCCTGCGGCTAGAGTAATACTCTTTAAGTCGCTGTTATCCACCTCTATTGGAATGGTGTCATGTTCTATGTTGACTAATGGAGTTGGGTTTACCCCCAACCCTTGCTGTTGGAGAGAAGCATTTAGATGTATGCAAGCATCAGGGCTTTTCAATTTTTGTCCTCTTTTAACTTTCACTTCCAGGGAGAATTGTCGGGTCCTTTCTGGGATGGTGACTTCCTCTTTAATCTGAATTTCAACTGCATAAGGTAGCAATTGAGCTGACCTAAATGCTTTTTCTGGATCATCAAAGCCCATGGGATTATCCGCTAATCGGGACCAAGCTTTGAAGTTTATTAGGTCCAAACTAATGGCAAAGCGATTGAGAATGTCACTGTCTAAGTAAAAGGTGGCAGTGACGTCTCGCACTACCCAACAATTATGGACTATGCTCTTGTTGCCAATGGAGATTTTGAGCATACACCTGCTTGGCAGAAGATGTTTGGAATTGGGTGCTTCCAGATCCATTTCCCATTTGTCTATCAGTTTGAATGTGGGAATGGCTGGATCTTTTGGGAGTTGGCGGAACATGGCTTCGCTGATGAAGCTGTTACCGTTGTTCACACACACTTGAGCGAGAACAGAGTCCTTCCCATCATTTAACTGAACAGGGATGAACAACCGCTCTCCAATTTGCTGAATATCAGCCAGGCCCTGAGCTGATTTCACCTCTTTCTGGACTATAGGAGTGGGAGTGTCTGATTGTGGATTGGTAAAGAATTCCAGAGTGTTTCCTTCCATTGTGGAATACCACCTTAAACTGGAAGGAAGGTTGATTTTCAGAAATAGAGAGGACCCCCCATCACCAGTCTGTTGTCCTACTGCTATTACTGTCACGTCTGGAATTTGGTTGTTCTGGAAGTGAAATTCTACTTGGTCAGATTTTTGTTCAACCATGTGGCAGGTGCCGATTAAACTAACATGGTTGACACTCTGTTTCAATTTTATTGGTCGGCTAGTCTGGGTCCAGAGGACCTTGTTTACGCAATCTATTAGGGGTGACAACTTTCTCAGGAGGTCAATCCCTAGTAAACAAGGGGTGCCCTCTGGAGTCACTACTATGACCGGGTGTTTCACCTTGTGTCGCCAAATTTTGATGTCCAAATCTGCAGTCCCCTCGACATGAATTTCCTTCCCGTCAAAGTTCTGCAGTTGTCCAGGAAGAGAGGTGAGAGGGATACCGTTGTTTCTCCCCCCTTCCTGCATTTAGTTAATCAAAGGCCCTTTTGGACAGAAGGGTAGCTTGGGATCCAGTGTCCACCAGTGCCAAAATTGTATCCTACCCCTGTACTTGTACCGGGGCATAGTATCTTCCCTCCTTCTCCACAAGGGGGCACAGATAATGCACATTTTTGGACAACTGGTGGGCTAACTTTCAGGTTTAGGACATGGCGAGAGAAGAGATTTGGGCAGAATTCTGTGAAGAGCCTAGGGAATCTGAAAGAAAAAGTTGACAACTGGAAATGGTTTCGGGTTCTGGGCCGCCCCCCCCCACCTTTTGGAGGCAGTCATCAGGATGGGTTTGACCCATGGGATTTTGGTATTGTTGGTTCTGGGATGTAATGATGGGCGGCGGTAGCTCAGTCTCCACATCTCCCCAGTCTGTTGATTCAGTTTTAGGTTCCCCTGGTTCCGGTTCTGGGCCACCCCTGCCTTTTGGGAGGGAGTCACCAGGATGGGTTTGAACCAGGGGTTTTTGGTTTTGTTGGGTCTGGGATAGGATGATGGGCGGCGACAGCTCAATCCCCACATCTACCCAGTCTGAATTGGCATCCCTTGGGACCCATTTTTCCTTGGGAGGAGTTCCCCCATCTCTGAAGGAATGGTCCTTTTCCCAGGTTCTTCTGAGGATCCCTCTCCCTCAAATTGGAAGACCTGTACCTCCTCCACAAAGTGGGTCTGTTTGGGTCCTTTGTTTCTCCTACCCCCCCTATGCTCCTTGGGAGGCAGGCTTTCAGGGGCAGGAGATTTTGTTTCCGGTTCCTGGTTTTCCAGGGGCTGTTTACAAGTTGGGAAGGAAGCTTCCTCCAAGGCTTTACACGCCCCCTTCCCCTTGTGCCTCCTCCCTGGGAACTGGTCGGTTATCGGGGTGCTGCCCCGTCATTGTTCTGGAGCACCAGGTCCAGAATTTGGGGCATTCTGCAGTGGCATGCTCATCGGAGAGTTCTGTTGAGCCCTCAGTATGTGACCCAGATCCCGTGCCATATTTTGGACTTGGCGCTCTAACTGTAAAACCCGTTCAGGCTGATACGGGGTCCTGTTTTCTCCCCTGGGCTGATCCCGGGAAGGGTAGCTATCCCTTCTCTGGTAATACCCTGGGTTGGGAAGATTCGGATACCCCTCCACCCTTGGCCTCCCCTCTCCCGGATTAGGTTGTCTGGGCTCAGGGAATTGGGGAAAGAAGGATGGATGATTTTGGGGCTGGAAATTGGGTGGATACCTGGGGAAAAAGTTCTGCCCAGGATTTGGTAAATTTCTGCCCTCCTGGGGGACGTTAGGAGGGAAGTTCCCTGGGTCAGGTGCTTGGCTGGATCCCCCCCCTTGGACTGGAGGAGTCCACACATAACCCAGGATGGGTCGGTTTCCCTTGTAGCGGGGACTTACATAATTAGGGGAGCGAGGGACCCCATTTGTGGACTACCTCCTCGACTCCCTGTCTGTGACTGGCCCGAGGGCCTTCTAGGCTGTGAATTATTTGGTGCAGGCAGGTTTTTAGGCCCCCCCCATCTCCAAATCTAAAACGAGGGCAGCCTTTACCTCCGCCACCTTGGCAGCAGCAGGGGTGCTGTTGGTTTTGGGGTTTTTCTGCGCATTACTTTTATTTTCTATGGCCTTCTGCACCTCATAGATCCGGGAAGCCTGTTCAATGACCCAGTCTAGTGACCTCTTCTCGTGAAAGTCTCTCACTAGCTGGGTCATGATGTATTTGGGCAGAGCATGGAAAAACGTATTGATGAACTCTCTGTTGTCCGTGCGCACCCTTCTGGTGTTCTGCGCAAAAGCACGCTTTAATTCATGCACAAATTCTTGTGGGGCCTGATCCTCCCCGCATTGCAAATTGTAGGCTGCCTTGCGAGCCTCTTGAGGATTTCTATGAACAGAAAAATGTTTCAAGATGGCCGCCCTATATGCGGACCATCTTGAATGGTTTTGGTCCTCCAGCCCTGCAAAGAAACTGGAGTATTCTGGGGAGAATGTCCATTTGACGTACTGGATGCAGCTACTGCTGTCCTTCAAATGGAAAGTCTCCATCATTTGCTCATAGAGCTCCAAGTGTTCCCAAACAGAATACTTGGCGTTCTTATGATAAGGCGTGATGACACTCCTTATTGCCTTTATTTGTTTCAATGGGTCCTTAAGCAAGGCCCTTTTTGCCTTATTGGGCTTTTTAGTTCGGGTCACCCTGGTCCATTCATCCTCTGACTCCGAAGCACTGCTCCCAGAGGGGCCCGTCTGATCTTCCAGGTTTTCCCGGATTCTGCGAGTCTGGGAATGGCTGGCAGAATGTGGGGACCTGGTCTCCTGCGTCTTGTAACGCTCAGAGGAGTCTTCAGATCCCTCCTTGCTGCCAGGATTTGATGGATACCCCCCCCCACTGACCTAACTGGGCAGAGGTTTTCAGGATGACCTTAATGGGCCTACTCTCCTGGGGTTCCCCACTAAATTGCACTGTGCTTGGGTGCCCATACCCGGATGCCCGCCCATCCATTCCTGGGAGGTACTGGCCTATGAGCCCCATACTTCTAGCTGGATAGTAATCTGCCATCCCCGTGGCCCTGGGCTCATGTGCGCGAGGGGACATGGGGGTGGCAGAGTCCAGGGACTGGGAGAGATGAAGGCCTCTGGTACTAGGGCTCCTGAGGTTATGCTCAGGAGTTTCTCTTTCCCAGCGAACCTCATCTCTATCCGCCCCTGCTCCCTGTTGCAATGCAAGAGCCTGCGCTTTCAGTTCCTCAGTTAAGGCCTTACTAGACTCTATCAGTCTCTCCTGCATCGCTACCTGTTGCTGGAGCCTATCATTGTGCTGGCAGAGAGCCTCATTCTCTCTCTGTGCCTCCTGATTGGTCCTGGAGTACTGGGCCAGTCTTTGCGGCAGGAGGGTTACCTCCTGAGCTGTGTCCCTATTGGCCTGCTCCTTTCGTGCCAGAGCATCCTCCACCCTCCTGGTGTGCTCTAACAAGTTCTGGTGTTATTTTTGGAGGTCACCCAGTCCCTGAAGGGCCAGGTGATTTTCTTCCATTTTCCTTTTTTAAGTGGCAGACTTCCTGGCCTAAGGTATCCCTTTCCTGACTAAGAGCCTGCATCTGTGCCGCCAGGTCGTCCCTTTGCCTTTGGAAGGCACCAGCTTTCTGGCGCTCCTGGTCAAACTCTGCCTGGGTATCCAGGTCTTTCAAAATCAGTTTATTGCTCTCTGCCTTCTCCCTATCTAGGTGGCTTTGCAGGGTGACTACCTGCTCAGCACATGCCCTATTGAAGTCTAACTGTTGCTCCAGCTTTTTCTGGCTCTGCAGTAGGGAGTACAAACCTTCTTGGTACTCCTTCTGCAAGGCCAGAAATCTGGTATCCTGGTCCGCCTTTTCCTGTTGCAGCACATCCATATCCTCCTTTATTTTAGTGATGTACTGTCTGCTGTCCTTTTCTGACTCCTTGCTCCTGAGCAGCCTCTGCTCGGAAGAGTCCAGATCAGATTGGGCCTTCTCTAACGCCATCTGTTGCCTATTTGCCAGATCTTGGCCTTGAGCACATTTATTCTGTATGGCTCCCATATATAGGTTACATACAAATATGCCGCTATCCTGGCAATCTTATTATGTTCATCTTTGGCTTTAGGGGCCATATATAGTTCACTCAGGGCCACATGTAGGGGACCCTGATCTCTCCATATATCTGACCCTGTTTCAGTGACCTGTTGCGCGAATGCCTGCAACCAGACCGTTTGGTCCTGATGAGTCCACTCACCACTCACAAATAGCTTATGTAAGAAGTGCTCTCTGGCTATTTTGATGTCTACCAATGTCGTCATTCTGGAATTTGAGTTCCTTCCTGACTTACAGAAGTTTGTATTTTATTTTTGCAAAACAGACCGTTTCCTTAGAGCGTTCCTTTGAGGAGTGCTTTACAGTGTAACACAGCGTGGTGATCCGACCGATGTATGTCTCCTGTCAGTTAGCACACTGTATTAATCTGCACAAGTGATAGATCTAACCCAGAATCTCCGGCTACGAGCCCCCACTTTGTTAAGCGGCTTCACTTCAACACTACAGCTTGGTCAATGCCTAGTCTGGGATGCTGAGGGAAACCCTTATTGATATATTTGTAGGTCCAGTTCATGTACTCTGGATGACAACCCTTATATAACACCCAATATGACAGTGATCAACAATGGATAATGTTCTACTGGTAAACCGATTTGGTTACTTAGAAGTAGTATTCAGGATGAGGTAGCTGAAATGCTTTATGGTTTCAAGGAAATGCAAGGTGGAATAAATGCAATACAGAAAATAAAATGATATGGTTTCACAAGAGATAATATGTTCACTTTTTCTCTGGCAATTCACCCCCCCCCCCCTATGCAATGTAAGAAATGGAAGGAGATGGAAAGAGGAGCACACAGTTCTCAGGAATGCAATCAAATACAATACGAAATTCAGTTCCCCCCCAGCAAGCTTAGAGGAAACAGGTAGAGGTTTGAAACACAGGCCCAACATGCTTTTCAATGTGATGGCAATGGATGGGAAAATGTGCTAACTGATTTTAATTCCCTCTAGAGATTCAGGGTGAGTGAGAGATGCTTGTTGGTATTAGTTCAGGCTCACTTTAGCAATGCTCTATGAGTTATTACCAGGTTGCAAACGGATTTTAACAAAGGAAGGAATGGAGCTGCTATTTTGACAAGTGGAGAAATTCAGCCAAATCGCAAATCGCTGTAAATTTCGCGAGTGCGTAAATCGCGATTGTGGTAAAAGTATAGGGAGTAGGAAGTCGTAAGTTGAATCTCGTTCCTAGGACAAACGGTTCCAGAGATACGGACGATTTAATAAAGGTAGATTTTCGGATTTAAAGTAAAACTCAAAATGACAGGTGACAGCTTGCAGCTACAGAATTGACAGGTGACAGTTGTGCAGCTTTAAAAATGACAGATGACACGATTTCTAGGAGGCTGTTCTAATTAGATTAAAATAGTTTGGATTAGATTATTTTAACTAAGAGATTGGGTTCTGCACAGTTCTGGCGGATACTCACTCCTAATTTTGAAATGAATGGGCCTCGTCACGGATCTGGTCAACACGTCCAGCGGCGGTTCTCTCTGCTCGGCAGGTCAATCAGGCACCGGTTCTGCTCACAGCGATCCGGATCTCTGGTTCTGCTCACAGCGGTCTGGGTCTGGTCTGCGGTTCCGGCAAAAGTTCTTGGCAAAGAATTCAAACAGCTCGCCCGGCTGTGGAATAGTTTGCAAAAGATTTTGAGGCCTGCTGACAAATACTTTTGCTTGCAGTGGGCCTTCTTGGTTCAAAGTTCTGTAGTCTCTGTTTAGCTTGGAAGTCTAAGTGTTGGATCTCTGGATGTGAAGTCGTCGGTCAGCATGCTCCGCAGCAAATGGAATTGAATGTCTCTACCTGTCCCAGCAGTCTCTTTTTATGTGTTTTGGAAGTGGGTGTGTGCGTGGCATAACTGAGCCTGCCCCTCTCTACTTGTCATTGGCCCAATTCTCCCCTCTCCCATGATTGGGGGAAGGAAATGGATTGTCATCATGATGAGGTCTGTTTATGGGTCAGAGGATCCTCTCCTGGTCAATTTGCCCACAAATCTATATTTGATTCAAATACATATTTCCCAGATACACAATTTGTTGAAATTACATGTACACATTATATATTGCTTATGGTCCATGCTTGTCCGCCTCTGATCTTCCTGGGGGCTTGCATTCAAAAATGACAACATTTTGCGTTTTTTGACTGGTTTACCAATATCGGACATTTACCAAAAATTACACACATGTGCTCAAGGAGTATGGACATTAATTGATGAAGTGTCAGATTTTTAACATGCAGACATTTGGAGTAAGAGCCTATTTTCCGCTAGCAACCCCCCAGCATACACCACAGGGTCATAACACCTCTCAAAACATGCACAGAAAAATAACAAGAATAATGATATTACTTATATAATTCTGACAAGTCCGTACTATGAATTATCCATCTTTTTTCAAAATTATGCTCTGGTCCAGATGGGTGTGGTTTAGGTTCCAAAGCACATGAGGGAAGCTTCTGTCTGCCCCCGCCTCCAGCTCGGGTGGCTCCCAGAGGCACTTCTCCTCCCACTTCTCCCAAGAGGAAGCCACTTTATTCCCCCCCCCCCCCCCAATATAACATTTGCCTGAGTCCAGGACAAGGCTTTGTTCAACCTCCTGCAGGTGCCCCTCCCCTAATCAGAGAGGTGTCAACTCCTTTTGGTGGGAAAGCAGGATGCAGCTAGGCCTGGGAAGAGTGGCTGAGCAGGTTTCTCCTGTCGGGGGTAGTTGTCAGGCAGAATTCAACTAAATGTCACTTTAGTTCCCAGTTTAAATCAAACTTACAATTTTTACATATACATTAAATAATTACTTCTTTCAAGTCATTTCAGAATATAGTTTTACATTGTGTCCACCTCTTAGCAAGTCTTTCCTTGGCCTGGTTTGGGTTCCTCTGTTCAGTTTTACACAAAAGTCTGGTGGTTTTAAAACGCCAGCTTTCTGATAGTGGTGAGTACCGGTATTGCATCCATTTTTGGGATCTGTCTTGAATTACTGCATTTCAATAGAGTGGTATAGGACCCTTGCTTAACCTTGTTTTGATGGCATCCTTACAGTAGAGTGGTGATGTGGAACCCCCCACAAGAAGGTTGTATCTTTGGAGTGGTCTTGTGCCAACTGCGCAGTTCTCCTGGATTCTGGCGTGAATGTGGGGGGCGATAGCTCATCCCCACATCCACCCAGTCTATTGATTTAGTTTGTTCTGGGATAGAATAATGGGCGGCGACAGGACATCCCCACATCTACCCAATCTATGGATTCAACATGGGTCAAAGCCCTTGACAACACACTTTGTAAGAGATTTCGAGCTGTTAGCAGGCATTCCATTCTGACAGATGAAGTCTTCGCTGGCCAAAGTTGTATATATGCTTGAAATGTACAAATCTTTATTGTTAGGGTGACCTTTGTTTAAAATATAAATAAATAAATGAAATGCATACCTAACTCAGCGTGCATTAGTATCAAGATATAAAGCTCTTCTGTTATTCTTATGTTTACAAAATGCTCTTTAATATGCAAAACAGTCAGAACCTTATTGGTTTTGTTGGTGCAATTCCCCGTTATCATTGGAGTTCTTTCTAATCGACACAGACAAACACTGTGTTAAGCAATCTCTTGTATGTTCAAATAAACATGACATGCATTTTTTAAACCATTGCATAAATGAGGATTTTCCTTCAGAAAAGTCAAGATTAAAAATGATGCATCATTTTACAGTATTAAACACTTGCCTATGCTTAAGTCAAGCACAGAGTTCACAAACTTTGTCACTAAAATGATGTTCAGAAACAAGTACGAGCTTGTTCAGAAGTTAAAATGTCGAAGGGTAAATCGAAATTTGCGAGTGCATCAAGAAACCTGTGAAAGTATACCCAAAGCCATAGAAGGGCGAGCGAGAACAGAAACTATGTGCCAAAGGTATACCCTATTTCACAGCTGTAAAGAAAAAAAGTCTGTGGTGTCCCATCAAGGTATCCCTTCAGCCCGCTTTACAGAAGCTGTCCACGTCTAAGCAAGGAAAAGACATCCCTGCTTGGTTTATCATGGGTATTTGATGGGTTTCAGCTGTGCGCTCAGCACTACCAGGTGAGCCTACTGCAAACTATGCCACACATTTCATTACAGTTACGTTCATAAGTAACCTTTACATGAATTAGATTTTAAATACAAGGTTGGACTTTTACTGTGACACAGTACCACAAACGACAGCAGGAAATCTGTAACCCAGATGTACTTTACAGTCCAACCAATCCTGAGGAGTTAAACATTTTAAATTACCATAAAAGCAAGCTGGCAAGACCCATAGCCTAAACCATGCACACAAAGGTAATGTTGTGCTGGGAATGCCTGACCCATTACTCAATTCTACTCTAGAAGTGTTGGGTATTTTGCACAATGGCACATACAGTAGTGATCTAAACAGTATGTACGACTTAATTTATTATAAAAAGATGCCTGCATTGCGCAGCAACTAGGAACGCTGCTGCTTCCCACCCATGAATGTTTAGGGTCACCCTTATCCAGTACTCCGCCATGAGACTGTACAACCAAGGGTTCCAAGAACCTTCTCCAGCTTTCTTTACTGAGGTGTTTGTGCCAAGGCACAGTTTACAAATGTAACTTGTGATTTTGCCATCTTTTAATGGCGTTTTAAACTCAAGGAATTGGAGGTACATGGACTTCAGTAGATATAACTTGCTGTATTTCCATTTTACCACCAGATAACACCAGAGTTGTAGCCATGAGAAGGCGTTTGAATTCTTTTTATTCAACATTTTTATAATATGGGCCTGTACCACTTGCATATATTTCATGTGTAAACTTTAACATTTGACAAGACCGCATGTAAAAATGTACTTATGTTGCCCAAAATAAATTCATATTGGAGACCAATCTAGATGCTTCTCATGGGGTTGTGGCAAATCAGGGGTATTTGCCTCTTATCCCCAAGGGGGAGCCACCCCCTGTGAGTCTAGGGAAGTGAGCCCACTACGCAAGGCCCTCCCTAGAGGTTTGGGCCAGTGGGACCTAACTGGGAGTGACTCCCCCTTAGGGGATAAGGACTCCCATTCCCAAGGGGAACTCCTTTGGAAGACACTTTTCCCATGTATATGGGACTGCCTTATAGCAAAAACAATGTCACTTACTCGTATTTTGATGCAGACAGTGCTGGCTCAGATAAGTCGTGGACCAACAGAGCGCATACCCCTTTAAGACCAAATCACTATGAAAGTAGGACGAGGAAACCCGAAAGGAGGAGAGAGAACAGCACACAGGGGAAGTTCTCTTGCGTCTGTGAGCCTTGGAGAGGTGGAGCCAAGCAAGGCTGCGGAATCCACAGCACTCCGGGAAGCATAGTAACCCCATCGGCGACACCGGTGGGCTGGAGAGGCAGGCAGCGGGGAAGCCGTTGTCTGAACGGATGAGCAAGCAGCATCCGAATTGGTGGCGTGACCACAGACACCCCTTGGTGTGCCGGGCGCCAATACAATGACACAGAGACCAGCAGGGATGAGAGTGGCACCAGCTCTCAACGACTGCCGTACAGTGAAGGCGGCAGTCAAGAAGCACACCGGACCAGGGGGAAGCGAGAAACCAGATTGGAGAGAGTCGAGCGAGAAACCAAAGCGAACTGAGGGTCGAGAGAGCCGACCAAGGAACCAGAGCAAGTGCTGAGCCCCTCAAGGGTAATCCCAAGGAAAATAGGTACCATGGTATGCTAAAGTAGTTGGAGGCCACCAAGAAGATTCGTAGTGCTGATTTGGAATGATAAATGTCATTAGTGTGTTAAAAGGAAGAGAAACCCAAGTCAGTGGGACACCAGAGGAAATATTCAAGAATAATGATGAGTGTGATGTATTAGAATCAGACTTACTGACTAGGATGTTTTCCATTGGACTAAGATGTAATGACAACTGTTTGATTTGATCAAGTATTTTGAGTGGGTGTGAAGCAATAGATTTCCATTAAACAATGTAACTAACATTTCATAACTTGAGACTGGGGACAGAAACCCAGATATATAACACAATTAAATGTATGATGCCTTGGAGATTTATAGCTGAATTATTATACAGATACCATATTTATGTAAGAATGTGTTAACAACTGAATGCTGAATATATGTACACATTATGGATAAAATTAATGGTCAATGAAGAAATCGAGATGTCTAACTACATATCTAAAATATCAGTAGAGTTTCATGAATAATTATGCAATTGTTACAATAAGACTTTCTGTGGATTTATAATGGACACATTTGGGAAATGATTACAGATTTTGAATGTGGGACCTCAATTTTCATTTTACTCAGGCAGACCATTTATTACTATCTACTAAATATACCTTTGGAGGTTGTCCATTCATTTGTGAATTTAGCAGTACTCAATTAATCCACCATATACACACAGATAGTTAACTGTCTATAACCCAAGTGAATGCTATTACATACAAATGAATCTACCACCTCTTTCAATTTGTATTAATAGGTGGAGGAACAGCTAAGATGTTTTAAGAACGGAACTTCTTACTCATCCCAAGTTATCTTGAGGGT
This sequence comes from Ambystoma mexicanum, assembly GCF_040938575.1. NCBI lineage: Eukaryota > Metazoa > Chordata > Amphibia > Caudata > Ambystomatidae > Ambystoma > Ambystoma mexicanum. The sequence continues at coordinate 753,935,470 of NC_090924.1, forward strand.
CGTAGAGTCAGCCAGGTAAATGAAAATTGAAAACCATATGATATTTTAAAACATACGACGAGAGATTTGATAAACTAGTGGTACTGACTGTATCTTTCACTTATTCTTTAGACTTATCGTGAATTTTGAAGACGCCTCACATTGAAATTTGCTCCTGATGAAGAGATTTACTCGAAACGCGTTGAGCTCCTTTATTTTAACATTTATTGAAAATATGAATATGAACAAAGAATTTGCGTTCCCACTTTATAATTATGTTCATGCAATGTCTGACACATATTTAATGTCACTTTAATTTTGAACTGATTTTGATCAGTATCAACGGTGTCCAGTGGACGGGCGTGCCCATCGCTTAAGGACACTGTATTGTTTTTTTGTTAAAGTAGCAATTTCTCGTGCCAGAAATGCATTTTTCTCCACCGCACCCTAAGTCTATTCAGAATAATCAGTAATTATTTATTCATATAAATTTGATATAACAAGTATTAGGTGTGCACACTATATTGCGGTTTTCTGAAGGTGCAGGGACTGGTGGAGGTGGAGTAAAATTGGGGAAGGGGCACATGCATTTAGTCGGGCCTAGGGCAGCAGAAAATATGTTGCAATGTTTTTACTTTCTCCCTCCTAAAATAGTTCTAACCCCAATGCAATCCAATGGGAAAATGTAAATCTTCTGTTTCCGGTTAAACAATCTCCCTCCCAGGTGCTACAAAATGTTGCCATATACTTTTCTCACCCTTGGCCATGGAAAATGTGAGAGCTCTGAAATCACACAAATCACCCCCACCAAAGTCCACCTCCCCCCTGCCACGAACATGAGCAAGCAAATGAGCTCAACCCCTTCCCACAAGGAAACTGTGCCTTTTCAAGCTAATTTTTCAGAACGAATTGGAAAAAACCTAAAGTATGTATAGGTTGAGCTAAGTATAACAATGGCCCTCATTACAACTCAGGCATTTGTAGTGATAAACAGTACCCACACCTCCCTGGGATCCAGCCCTTTGTGCAAAGTAAATCACTCCTAATTACCTTCCCACACAAATAAGGTTTAAGAAGCACGATGAACTCAGTCTGGAAAAAAGCCAATCACACAGAATATGATGCTTGCATTTATTATCTACAATGACTAATGAAATCTAAGCAGCAATTTATAATAATGTGGAAATAGAGAGTGCAAGCTATATAATGCCAATTATCAATCACAGATGAATATGCAATTATTTGGTCTTACGCTCCTAATGAAATGTAGATGAAGGTACGATCTGATCACACCCAGGACCCTCGCCGCTACAGGTGCCTGGCACTCCTCAGCAGAGGAGGGGAGGACTGGCCAAGCCCCCACAGTCCTACACCAGAGCGGGGATGTGATGTTAGGAGCCTCGGCCCAGATAGCGCACAGCTGGTCGTCCAGGCACTGTCCTTGATACGCGCGTCTTCCCAACAGTCCAGGATGAGTCCCCCCTCCCTGGTCCAAGTATAGTTCTCTTATTAGGAGCTGCACGTCAATCATCATGACGTGTCAGCTCTTCGAGAAGCTTCTAGGCTCTCCCCTCCTGGCAGTAAACATGTTTTTTGCTTGGAAAGTTACAAGACTGGAAACAGCCAGCCTTGGCTCCCAGGCTTCGGGCACTGTGTTTTGCATTCTTGCCTTATCAGTGCACTTGACTCGCAGAGCGAAGACGAGCAAAGCTATGCCTGACTCCCAAGGGCTGCACAGAGCCTCTTGTGCTAGATGTTTTATGTCTTCAGAAAAGGCCTTTGCAATTAACCCCTTGCAAGCATGCAGGCTCACCCAGTTCGAGAGTCCTGGTTGATGTCAGCATTTTCCTCCACGCTTCGAATAGGCTCTAGTACACACAAGATAGCTCAGTGGGTTAGTGCAAATGCAGGTTACTGCAAGCGCCTAGCAGCTTATCACGACAGCGTTAAGGGTTAACGCCACCATTAACCCTTAACGCCTGATTCTGATTTTAACGCCTGCTTTTAGCAGTCGTTAAAATCCATGGCGCTAATCCGCCATGATGCTAATTACGTCACCGTAATTTACGGTGGTGTAATTAGCGCCTTCCCCACTCCCATTATGCCCTATGGGGCAAAAATGGGAATGGGGAAGGGAAAATGGGAAATGGGGATTTACTGCCCCACTCACCTTGTAATGGGGCGGTAAATCCACCATCCACCATGGTGTAAACATAGTTTACTCCATGGTGGTAAAGTTGGTGTACTTAGCACCAAGGTTGTAATGACCTCCAATGTCAGCAACAGTCACCTAACCAGCTGTACACCCTTGTAGATGTCTGCTTTGGTTACTATCACTCATCTCTGAAGAATTCAACACTGCAGGTGGATTCCTGATACGGCTCAAAGTCACTGCATTAGCAACAGTGCATGCACTTCATGTACATAGCTTTGAAGCCAGTTTTATCTCCTAGAGCATTGCCAATGCATGTAGTCTCATTTGAGAGTGTAGAGGGCAGCAACAAAAATGAAACCATCTGTGTAAGGGATACACGGTGGTTCCTGTCCACGTTTCTACAGAAGTAACAGTGCAGTTGCCCTGTTTGCCCCCTCTACTCAATGCCGGATCTACGTGAACACTGCTCTCCGTTTCTTTGCACGTGAAAATGTCAAATCCGCAAAGGTGGCGCAAAGTGATCACATAGATCATCCTATCCCGCCTTCCATCTACCCGCTACCCCTTGCACCCTACTTACCTGTTCCTCTGCTTAACCTCACTTCGCAACCTCAATTTGCTCATCTCCCTGCGACGGAAGTTTCCTATACCTAAAGTGGGTAGGGACTTGCGCCACAGGGTCCTATTTTTCCCTTTTTTCTTTTAAACCTTTGTCCCCGGCACATTCTTTCCTATGGAAGCTGGGGAAACCCCTGCAACCCCCCCGTAACCCATTTTCCCGAACAAGGGGAGCAGGGGACAGCCCTGTAACTCCTGCAGTCCTTGTTCGGTATTATGGGATTCAGCATTTTCATCAATGCCAAATGCGCAGTAAATTCAGCATTTTGTTTTTGTTATTTTCGTACATTACCCCCAGCGCCCATGGTCTCTGCTATATCCCTGTTTCTCCCTGTGTGTGCACTGTCGACAAGACCATCCTGCACCAACGAGGGTGGAGCTATTCTCAAATATTTTGGTGGGCTGGAGGACAGTTTTAAAATGAGAGCCAGGAGCAGGGCCATTACAAGGGGTGTAAGAGAGGCAGTTGTTCCATGCCTTATGCTTTGGAGGGGGCCTTGCAGGCAATGTGAAATGAGATTGTATTTTGAGGTCTGGCTGGAGCAAGCTGCTACCAAGAATGTCTAATGAAGATACAAACACGAGCGGGGCTATGGTGTCAGTCAGCAGAAAGGTTGTGCTTGACCAGTGAGTCCAACCCTAAACTCTGTTACAGCATCAGACATTCTCTAAATGACAGCAGAGCTGGTAAGGGATGTGCTGATTGTTGCTTTAAAGGGTTTGTTTTTCTGCCCTGCTGCTTGTTACACTGATGTGTTATGCCCCCCGTGACGCATGTGAGCAGAGATGGGCCTAATTTTTGAAACAAGAGGGAGGATCCATAGTCCGCTGTTACTCCAAACATAGCAGCATATTGTGTCCCAACCAGTAACTGACATAAACCTGCTGCAAGATTCCTGCCTGTCCCCAGCTCACTCCCATCCCCTTCTACTTTCAAGCAGGAATGCAGACGAGAGCCGATGGTCTGGACAATCAAGGTAAGCCCGTCCCCTTGGTTAGTGGGCAGTATCCATACATGCTACCTGATCTCTTCTACTCTGAACAGGAGGGTGCACAGAGCCACAACTGGTGAGAGAGGAGGGCATCATTTCCACAATCAAATTTGAACTTAATTTTGGACAAATGAATTAAATGCCCAAAAAAATGATTGTGTTTTCCTAAATAGTGCCCTGTGCCCATTTAATAGGTCTCTGAAGGATGAAAGGCTAAGTCAGACCTTTCAGGATTAGGACTTTGGAAATGCAGGCTGGCCCTTGACAAAAAAAGGCAAGCACCTAACTCTTGATCTATCCACAAAGGCATATTAAATAAGATGTTTAATATTCTATAAAGTAGCATGGAAAAAATACAACTAGAAATGAAATGTTAACTCTTTCCTCAAAAAAGTTTGAACTGGCCTTTGAAACCTAGGGCACACCTGCAGTCTAATGAGCAACAATTATTGTGATCACACAGTGCTCTTCTTTTAATTAAAACCAAGATGGTGTAACTTGATGTGTCCATTTATAGAAACCGGCTGTTTGTGGAACATTTCTGCTCCATAGAAATTGTAGTCATTTACTTCGAATGTGACATGATTATTTTGTACCCATTAACATTGGCAACTGACAGATGTTAATCCAGAGCAGGTTGTGAGAATGCTGTTCTTTAATGAAAATTGTCAGAAATCAAATGCAGGTCTATAGATTGTTTATTTTTATTTACAAGTTCCAACATTTATCCACACGCAGCCACTTGGGAGATCTGTTTTCGTGCTGCTCTTTCTGCGCTCCCTCCTCCCTTCTGCGCAGGCTCACCATGTTCCTCCCTCTTTGTCTTTTCGCCCACTCACATCACGTAGACACGTGATGTACACGCTGTGCTCACTTCACAAAATTATCCCATTTTAAAACACATTTTAAGTTAGTCCATTACAACGTCTCTGTACCTTTCTGGGGGTCTTTTATTCCTACTGGGTCGTTGAGGATTGTTAATTCCTCTCAGTATCCCTTCATTTCCTTCTTACCTCATTTTGTTTCTCGATTGTGTTCTTCTGTCTCTCTGGTCATCGGCTACAGTTCTTCATGTCTTTTGTTTGCTTTTTCTGTGTGATCTTGTCCTTGTTCATTGTTCTCTTCTCTAGTATCTGTGTGTTAATATCTTTGCTCTCTGTGCTGCTTGTCATGAAATGCCATTCTTCTGGCATTCCAGTTCCTCCCTTCTGTTGACTGGATGTAGTGCCCTTTTCCTTTGTTGCAGTTTCTTCACTTTGTATCCTTCTCTACTTGTCTAATTTTCCATGGCCTTCTTGTCTCGGGATATCTAGGAAGGAAATAATTTCATGTTCACTGTCCTTTGCATCATGTAAAATGGTGGCACTCCTGTTACACTGCTAGGGATAATTCAGTGTGAAGCCATGCCTTTGTACACTTCTTCCTCACAGTCTACGTTCCCTCTGTATGCCGCTTGTATGATTCCCTTGACATACCGATTCATGAGCTCAACTTGGCCGTTGCCTTGTGGGTGATATGAAGTAGACTTCCGGTGCTTGATGCCATGGCTTGAAGTGTACTTCTGTCCATTTCAACATGTAATCCGCTATTACTGTAGCATATTTCACCTCACTGGGTAAATAATCCATTGGATCAATGCCAGATCCCTTCTGTGCACGCCCTGGACATCTCAGACCTAATTACTACCAATGACTTAGATTTCATCGCCATAATGGAAACATGGCTACATCCAGCAGCCGGCCCATCCCTTACACTTGCTTTACCAGTTGGGTATTCCATCATCAGAAAAGATAGAACCATCTCAAATGGAGGCGGAGTCGCCTTCATTTCCAAATCCAACCTATGCATAAGAGAAATACCAAACCAAGCATTCCCGCCAGGAGAATCACTGACTGCTAAAATAACACTATCTGCCACATCATCCCTCCTAATCCACCTGTTCTACAGGTTGCCAGGCCCCACCTCCTCCTTTTAAGAGGACATAGCCACACTATTAACCATAGACCTAAAACCCTCCTCCAAGGCTCTCATCCTAGGAGACTTTAACCTAGGTCTCGACGACAGCACTGACACCCAAGCCACAGCTCTGGCCAACTCTATAGAAACGCAAGGCTTCACCCTTCGCACTGCAGGCCCCACTCATGCCAAAGGCCACACGCTAGACTGGCTAGCCGATCACAACTGCATCAATGAGATTACAAACAATGACCCCAGCCCGTGGTCAGACCACACACTATACTGTTCTCTATAAACACATCTTCACAATCAAGTTCACCTACCATCCTTGCACTCGTAAACCAAACTCGCAATCACTGCAACATCATGCCAACCAACATGCTCCCCCCCTCTCAACGCTCAAATCACGCACTGAAAAGGCCACTAACCCTACATCACTGGTAGACATTTACAACCAGACCATGGAAGCAGCTATTAATGAAATGGCCCCCCTTGGCACTTGCAAAGCTAAACCCAAAACTCAGATCAATCACTGGTTTACCCCAGAGCTTAAAGACATATGCAATAGAAAAAGAAACACAGAAAGTAATTGGAAAAAAACCCTGAGCCCCAGCAACAAACTCCAATTCACCACCCTAGCTACGGAATTCAAAGAAGCTACCCTCCAAGCTAAGAGTAACGCATACAACACACGTATCAAGAATGCCAACTCCGGCACCAAAGAACTCTTTTCGGTCCTCTGGGAATATGAATCACCCTCTAAGACTCGTGACCATTGCATCAAAGACCAAGTCTGGTGTGAAAACATGCAAAAAGCACTCATGGACAAAATCACATCATTAAAGCACAAAATGAACCTAAAACTCACCTCACCCACCCAATCTACCACCGCAGATCTCAACACTCCAAAAACACCCCCTCAGTTTGAATTCTCGCCTATTACCGTAGACAAGACCATCACAATCATAAATGGCCTAAAACCGTCAAAATGTCAAGGGGACATCTACCCAGTCACTCTGATCAAAGAATGTGCTAACAACTTAGCCCCGTTTATCACATCCTTAATTAATAACTCCTTTGCCTGCAACAAAGTACCAGAAAATCTGAAGGAAGCATGGGTACTCCCTCTACTAAAGAAACCCACTCTAGATCCTATTGTGCCAACCAACTATAGGCCCATTTCAACAGTGCCCTTCTTACTAAAAATATTACAGTGGCCTATGTACAAATCCAGAGCTATCTCGAAATGCATAATCTTCGTGGCCTTCACCAATCTGGATTCAGACCCAGCCACGGCACCGAAACAGCCCTATTAGATCTTGAAATCCAAATGGATCAAATCAGAGACAGAGGCAACCTGGCCATCCTTCTCCTATTGGACCTCTTGGCAGCCTTTGATTTAGTGATTCACAAAATCTCATGCCGCCATCTACCTAGCGATGCCCACTTCTACAACAACGCCATAACTGGATCAAATCATTCCTTTCTAATCGATCAATGAGAGTCTTTACCCCCACAGCAGCATCGCCCCCTACTACAGTCACATGCAGTATCACACAAGGATCCTGCGTCTCCCCTACCTTACACAATGACTTCACAAAAAACCTTTTCGACTGACTAGACAAATTGAGTGTCACACAAATTATGCTGACGACACTCAGATACTCATACCAATCACGGGTGACTACGACATAGACTCCAAAACTCTGAATTCCATTTACTTCGCTATCCAAGCCTGGATGGCTGTACATGAACTCTGCCTTAATGACGATAAAACCAAGATTCTGATTGTAGGCAGCCCCTCCAAGCTTAAGAACCTCCCACACACTTACAAATTCTTTGACATCGACGGAAACAATATCACGGTTGCCAAAGAAGTCAAAACACTAGGGGTATACTTAGACTCAGCACTAACCCTCACCCGACAAGTCAATCCATCATCTCAGCAGCAGCATACACAGCGAAAGTCATCACCGCCTGCAGATCTCTATTAACTGTGGAGAATCGCATCACCTTGGCAATCCTCTCCATTTTTGCAGGTTCCACGGCCAAAAACATCAGGAAACTTCAGACTGTCCAAAATAATGCCATCATAGCAGCACTCAGTATTTCCAAATCAGACCACATAACCACAACCAGAAGAAACATCCACTGGCTCTCAGTCAGAGACCGAATAAAATTCAAAATACTCTCACTTACACACAAATGCCTCTCCAACACCGCCCCACGTCATCTCGCCAACCAAATATCCAAACCTCAACTATCCAGACCAACCAGATCGCCCTATCTAGGGCAGCTGACCACACAGAGATATAAAAGACAAAAAGCAGGAGGCGCAAGCTTCCCCATTGTTGCAGCCAACTATTGGAATGGCATGCTGCCAGAACTGAGGACAGACCCCTCTCTTTGGTCATTCCGCAAAAAACCTAAAACCTGGCTTTTTAACCAAGATATCAAGAATCACCCCTACTCCCCCCGAGCTTTATAACCCCACCCTGCACCGGCTATCATAGCTCTTCCAAGTGAAAAAAGAAAAATAGTTTGCAACACGATCTATTGCAATGACAGGGTCTTAGCCTGGAATGTAACTGCATTTGCATAGTTTCTACACTCAAGTTAAATGATATGACATGGACTAAGCATGAAAAGTAACAGGATGTAACCACTTTCTTAAGCACATGGGCTATGATTGTAATGTTACTGGTTGTAACAAGTTAAATGACATGACATGAACTAAGTATGACAAGTAACAGGATGTAACCACTTTCTTAAGCACCTGGACTATGATTGGAATGTAACTGGTTGTAGCAGTATCCTTAAGCTCAAGTGCCCAGGTGCCCAAGGTGTAGGTGCACTTTATAAATTTAAAATAAATAAAGTCTACTCTGTTCTGGGCCCACGTTTTCTCTATTCATTCTCGGTTTCTAATGGTGCTGGTCCAGTTATTAGTCTCTTGTCTGCTTCTTTGCCGGCCAGGCAATTGATCAACAGTCTCGATTTCTGTATCCATTTGAGGTCACCAGTATTGTTCTCTTATGCTGCTCTTCATTAACATTATGCTTCTGAGGCCTTTGTATCCTAATAATCTCACAGAAGGTCCCCCTGACCCGAGAGATATGTGGGGAGGCACTAAAATAAACAAAAAAAGAAACTAGCTCGGGATACATTTAAAAAACTGTTTTTCAAAAATGTTTTCATTAGATGCAATAAATATTCTTTTGGCTGGATTAAATACGTGAAATACTCTTTCCTTTTATTTGTTTGGGGAAATGTGTTGGTATTTATGAATTGTTCTCTCTTATTGCTTGTGGGAAATGAATTTGTGGCCACATGTGAGAGGGGATGAGTTAACCCATGAACTAGATATGCATCATATTTGTACATCCGTATTGTGCTTGTGTGCCTAAAGGCAGAACACCTAGGGCTCCCTCGGGAAATAATCTACGTTGTCTCTAAATTCCTCAAGATTATGTAGGTTGTGAATGTGTGCCCTTCAGACACTCAGGCCCCCCCTTGATGTTACCGTTACATGCACAACTATACATCTCTCCATGCCTAGCTGTCACTCTTCCTTACCTCCTACTCGGCTCCCTCCTGTTCCGCCCACAATCTCTCCTTTCTGTCCTTCTGATGTTCCCTCTCTTGGAACAGCTTCCACCCTCCACTATTACTCCCTACTACTCTCCCTCTCCACTACCTCTGCTTCCCTCTCGACATAATATCACTCCCTTCTCCACACTACTTCTACTCCACCCACCCAATGGTGGCTGGTGAGTTTTAAAGCTGGTGGGGCGTAAATTTCCCACGTGCAATTTGGGAGCGAGTGCATGCAGCGCGCAAGCCCACACCACCCAACGGGGATGTGGGGGGATTCCCCCACAAAATTCTTTGAAAAAGTGCCTCCAAAATGTGCTATTCACTGTCCAAAACCCACCGAAATATGACATAAAAAGCGTAAGGTTTTACATACTAATGGTGGTACATTATTCTTACAGCTGCTAGTGTGATAGTGTATTTTACATTTGCTTGTATTGAGAATAGCTGGTACTATGATGCATGCATAAAGAAATTCATCATTAAATAGTCAGTAAGGATGGAAAAAATATAATTTTGTCATGCTGTTACTGGCATTCATATGCGTTCATCCTCTTGCTAAGGTGGTCTTGCTTATTTGCTGTTCATTAAGGAGCCTGCAAATGCTTCTAGCTGGGAATTATACCTTATTGGAGTCAGTCCCTCATTACTGAGAGGGTGTTGTTGCCTACGGGTCGTGTATTTGAACGAAAGGTGACATGTGAATTTCTCCTGTTACCTGAAGGCTAATAAAATGTGGAATTTAGAAGTATCTGGCGATTAAACGATTTTCAATATGTTTAACGAAATCATCTTCCCATAAAAGTGCTCAAATGCATTATAGCCGGGATCCTAATGCAGCAGGTGCGTGCACATTATATTGCCCAAACGTGCCTTAAAATACAAACCATACCAATTTGTACCCAAAATGATTGCTTGATATCTTGTAAGTTAACATACCTAAAACTTACATAACTTACACAATGTCCATTAGGCATGCCGGCCTACTCCTACATACTGTTTTGCCCAAGACTAACCATTTCTTGCTGGCCTTGTTAACTCTAGCGGCTGTTAACTCCAGTTCCTTTCTCTTGGTTTTAAATGACTTATTTGTTCAGTTATCTCCTGAATTCAGCATATGCATATTGATGTGTAATCCACACGGCTGTTTGCGGCTAGTGCCATCTTCATCTGTACGTGTGATGAAGTCTCTAACAGTCAGGCAAGGAATTGGGATGAGAGGGGGGCTGGGGAGAGCAACCAGCTTGGCAATGCCGATCCTGATGGCGGTATATGTCAAGTACCTGTCCCCCACTTCCAACCTTGTCACTCAGGCCATGGCCACCCATATTCCCTGAGATTCTCTTAGCAAGAGGGGCTCAGTCTGCACAGGATACACCCCACAATCGCTACCCCTAAATCCTGATCCCAAACATAATGCAGGCCATTTTAGAGAGCGAATGTTTCTGAGTGTAGCCTCAGTTGAACCACAGACGTGCCCACAATCTTACCAGTTGCTTGCTTTGGCATGAGCAGTCCTCAAGTCGAGGGTACACGCGAGTGGACAGAGTCCCCCCGCTTTTTTCAGAAGTCCCCCCCACACTTTATTAAGAGGGCAACTTGATATGCTAATTTATGGAGACAGCACATGCATACATTTGGTCTGTTAATGAGTCCCCCCACTTTTTGTTTTACGACTTGACCCCTGGGGCATGAGGCATAGGGTCGCCCCTATGCCCAGGGGTCAAGCCATAGGGGTATTTGTGAACAAATGAGGGCAGCCGTTCGGGAGTGGCACACACAACAGACTCGGGAACCAAGGGACAATCAGGTTACCACCATAGTGCTGGCAAATTCCAAGAAAGGGCAACCCCAAATTATAAAGTGTCAGCCTGCTGACACGTGGGCTGGCAGCAATACTGACAACAGCAGCCACACATGAGCCCAAGAAGGGACCCAATAGCCATCTGCCTGCAGTATCTTAGGGGTGCATCACCAAACAACATTGCACCCTCCATCCCCGCACAGGTCCATGATAGCCCTTCCAGCCAATGGCAAACCACACCAAAGACCTGGTGCCTTAACACGAGTGCTCTGGTGCTTCAACATTCAGCACAGCGCTTGCTGCAGTGACCACCTGCATACCCTCTCAAAAAAGCTTAAGACTGTTCCTAAGAATACCATTGTGTGCAGAAAAGCAATAGCACTGTGCTTCCTCGACTTTTAATTAAATGAGATTTTAATATTTCTAGTCAGATCGTGCAGCAGAATACTCAGTGCTGAGGCCTCCCACACAAAAGCACAGATGTAAATGTAAACCAACAGGTTCCGGCAATATGGTTGCGTTGCGTCTTACAGGGCGGGCCAAGGTGTTGCGAATACGACCTTCCCTCCTCGGCCTACAGTCTGGCTGAGGGAAGGGCCTACATCTCTCAGTGAGAGATCATCTCTCAGTCATTAACTGAAACCTAATGGCAGCCGCGGGACACTCGGTCAGCCTACATCTCTCAGAGAATCTCTCACTGAGAGATGTAGGCCGAGTTTCCCGCGGCCGCCATTAAGTTTTAGTTAAGGAAACTCTTCTTCTTCGCCAATGCGGCATCATGGAAGGAAGACTAAGGGCCTCATTACACGGTATGCGGTACCCATGGCGCTATTAGTGCCATGGTTGCCACCAGTATTTTACTGTGTCCGCCTTGGTGGATGGCGGAATTACCGCCCTACTCCAAGGTGAGCGGGGGCGGTAATTCCGCATTCAGCAAGGCACTTCCCCATTCCCATTTTTGCCCCGATAGGGCTCAATGGGAATGGGGAAGGAGCTAATTATGGTAGCGCAAATTGCGGTACCGTAATTGGCACCAAGGCCCTTTGCAGGCCTGTTCCTTAACGGCTGGTAAAACTAGCCGTTGAGGTCGGGTCCCGCAAAGGGACCTCATAGTAAGGCGGTAAGGGTTTACCGGTGCCCATTCCATGTAATGAGGCCCTAAGAGTTTACTTAACTAAGCCCACAGTCCAAAATATTTGCTCACTTACCTGGGGCTGCAGCAGCACACGACATCCGTCCGTGGATGGGCCTGGTTCTGGGGAGCTGGGCCTTGGTCATTGCGACTGCGATGACACAAGCCCTAAATCCACCAGCAAGCAACTAGGACCTCACCAGAAAGAACGAAAAGGCGAGGCACACCGTGTGCCTATGACCCGACTCCACCCACACGGATTGTCATTGGCTGCTAAACAGCCAATGACAATCCAACACAGCTTGTTGCTATGCTGCATGCTAGCACAGTGCCAGGAGTGGACTAGGAGGAGGTCTCCTACTGCGCTGTTTGCGTAGAATACCAACGGTGAGGGGCCACCCCTCCAGCGCCCCGACAGCCTCCCAAATTGGAGGATGGGATACGTAGATTGCGTGGAGCAACGAGCTCCACGCACTCTACATGTACAAACAATTAACGTAGTCTACGCAGATCCGGACGCGCCCTGCTGTTGTAGAGGTTGGGCAGGACACAGAGCAGGCCTGGCAGCCCAGCATACTGCAGAGGCAGATAAATTAATAATTAATCTGCCGCTCTGCAAAAATTGATTTAATTAATTGCCGGCACAGCAAAAAAGAGTTGTCTCTTCTTCTCTCTCTTCTCTCTGGGGGGGCGGCGCCCCCCGCCCTATGTAAGCAGCCGCCACTGCACCCACCCCCCCTCAGTCAACTTCCATTCACTTATTCAGTCACCCTTTCTTTCACTCCCTACGACCCCTCTATCAATCTCACTTACACACCTTTCGCTCAAACGCAAGTACCACTCTATCCCAGCAATCAAGGATGTACGTTAACAGATGGAGTGATAAAATATCGTAGACCAACAGTCCGCATTACAAACGCAGGTATATAAATAAAATAAAATAAATAAATTAAAAATAAAAATATCATATCATATCAGGTACTCCAGAAAATCGAAGATATGCAAAATGGACTATATATAAATGTGTAAAACTAGGAAAACATTCGTTTTGCCATTAAAAAGAGTGTACACACACACGTTCGCAATGCGTAATGGAAAAGCACAAATACAATCACAACGCGAAATCGCGAGAGATCATATTAAAAAAATGCTAAAATGACTAGAGCACGGAAATGGAAGTCTCTTCACTGTGAGACGAAAGCTGTGGAATCAGTTATATAGGTTTAAATAAAATCTGAAACTTATTCAAAACAATATTTTTCAAAATAGTATATTGTTCCAAAAGTTCAAGTACTTATAATTAATTATATTGAATAAAAGGATTTAAGAAACTGATATATACTTTGCAATTGTAATTGAAGGTGCAAGAATATAAATGGTCAGTAGATGGCAGTTTACGGTCCAAACTGAAAATATATGAAGAAGTTGCATTCGTAAGGATGTAAATGAAGAATCCATGAACAAAGTGCATTCAAGAGGGTAAGTAAACAAAAAAATGAGGAATACATGAAGAAGGAGCGCAGGGGAGAAAAAAAGGTCAGTTAAAGTGTACATAATTACACGTTTCAATATAATGGTTGTTGTGGCCAAATCCCGGATCACCGGAGCGGGCCACAGCTGATGTCAGGGACACCCGACACGCACCAGTGGGCTGCGTCCACGCAGCCAGAACCAGGCAGGGATCACCCTGCAAACTCCGGATCGGGTTGCACACTCAGCCATGGTCACATGGCCACTCCATTCTCAGGGGGGGGGGCACCGTCCTCGTGCTAGGCCCTGTCCTTGGTCCTCGAGCATGCGTGATGCACCAGCATGCCATGGTGCCTGGAAGAACACACCGGAGTCAGCTCATGATGGATTGACAAGCCGGAAACGGCTCGTCCTTTTTATTTACTTGGTCACATGGTTACCCCCATGTGATCATGACACAAGCACTGGGAGGGGTGACATGCAACACTCCTACTTTTTCATAACAACAAAACGAACTCCAAAATCACAGCACAATACACACAATAATACTAACACTATAAATCCTACTAGTTTTCACACCCTTAGGGGCCCAGGTCTGGGTCGGTGAGTTACTGGTGACACATTGAAATTCCCCATACCGGTACACCCTTTATTAACCTCGGTGAGTGAGCCTTGCTCCACTAACACACCACCCCCATTCGCCCCTGGCACCCCTTACTACAACAACTCACAACCACATGAACACAGTTACACTTAATACTTGGGCTGTGCCAGTTTCGGTCTGCAGACTCCCAGCCCTTGTGTGTCCAACCGCAGGCTCCACATGGTACAAGTCCGATCAATGCTGAGGTGTCTTCAGGGCAGTCAAGAGTTCAAGGGCCAGCAAAACCGCACCTGGCAGTACCAGGGGCCACATTGACTTGGTCAATGTGGCCCCTGGTCACTAACCCCAGTCCTTGGTTAGTGCTCGCCAGATGACTGATGAGCGCACAGATCAGGGCGGGCACCCACGCATCTGGAAGTACCAGGGGCCACACTGGCCACGTTCATAGATGGGGTAGGCTCACTGCTGCAGGGTCCTGGCGGCAGAATGACAAACCGCTCACTCCTTTCACTTCTCCTCCTCTTCCAGGGCTGCTGGCAGGGAGGCACTGTTGACAGGGTGCCTGGGCCAGTACGCCTCTTCTGCTTCTGGGCCAGGAGTCTCTCTGGCATGGGAGGGCGCACAAGCACTCGTAAGAGCTGTAACCCTCATGATTATTACCCCTGGTTAGGTCACGAAACTTTGCGAGGAGTGAGCTGATGGGCTGATGGACAGTGCCAGTCACATGTCCTCCTTTCTTCCTGATGGAATAGGGGTGGGCCCCTGCAGCTTCTGCTGCATGGCCTGAGAACTATGGCTCCCTCCCTTCAGGAGAGGCTTTGCCAGGAGTGAGCTGATGGGCTCATGGCATGGTGGACAGTGCCAATCACATGGCCCCCTTCTCTTCTTGATGGGATGGGGGTGGCCCCTGCAGCTTCTTCCATTCACAATTCTTTTCACTCTGGCTGGCCCGGGTAGTCTGTGGGCCCGCCCACCTTGTTGCGGCAAAGACATTTGTTCCTTTCCCCATGCCCCGCCGCGGCCCTTTTGCTGCATTCACAATTCTTTTCACTCTGGCTGGCCCGGGTAGTCTGTGGGCCCGCCCACCTTGTTGCGGCAAAGACATTTGTTCCTTTCCCCATGCCCCGCCGCGGCCCTTTTGCTGTTGCGGGCGACTGCTTTGATGTATCATCGCCGCGGGCCCAGGCATTAGGAGGCCACGCCCCCTCCTTACGGGGCTGCTCCAGACCTCCCCAATGTCCAGATTCTTAATTTTTCCTACCGCGGGACCAGGTGGTCATGGACCTGCATCGTCGGTCCTTTTTGGGGCCGCTGCTGGCCACGTTTCCTCCTGAGTTTATTGTTTCCTGCTCTCTGCCATGGCCCGGTTGGCATGGGCCACACCCGCCTCCTTTGTTCCTGTTGAGCATGCCGCGGGCTGTCACATTTCCCCTTTTTTTTTTCGAAAGCTCCGGTGCGGAGCACTTTTCCTCTTTTTTTTCTTTTATGGTCCTGTAGCGGGCCGCCACACGTGCACACACAACCTCCCCCGCCCCACTCCCGACGCTCTTTTGTCAATGGAGCAGGCGCGGGAGAGCCTGCCGTGCCTACATGGCTGCAGCAGAGCCCGGCAGGCCACGAGCCTGCTCAGCAACCATCTGTTGGGGTCGCTTCAGGGCATGAGCCACTCCGTTCTTCGCGGCCGCCTCCTCCCTGATGCGGAGACGCCGAGAGGGACCGGGCCGCCCCAGCTGTTCCCCCATTCCTTGGAGGGTGGCCGCTGCCTCCTCTTCTTCCACACAGCAGACACTGCGTTCCTTCTAGTGGGCACCAGGCGGCCCATGCCAACAAAACATGTAGCCCTGGGCCACCCACAGCCTCCACGCACAGACGGGCCTCCAGCAGCCCACACGACACCCACAGGTCCAGACGGTCCTCGTTGCCATTTTTGGGGCCTGCTCCCGGATCACCGGAGCGGGCCACAGCTGATGTCGGAGACACCCGAAACACACCAGTGGGCTGTGTCCACGCAGCCAGAACCAGGCAGGGATCACCCTGCAAACTCCGTTTCACCGGAGATAGCCACGTGGGCTGGGGTCACGCAGCGCACTGCAGCCCCGGCTCTGGGGGCACCCAGGCTGGGGTTGCACACTCATCCATGATCACATGGCCACTCCATTCGCAGGGGACAGTGTTGCCCAGCAGAGGCACCGTCCTCATGCTGGGCCCCATCCTTGGGCCTCCGGCACCCGGTGTTGCACCAGCATTGTGCCTGGAAGAACGGCACCGGAGTCAGCTCATAATCGACTGACAAGCCGGAAACGGCTCGTCCTTTTTATTTACTTGGTCACATGGTTACCCCCATGTGACCATGACACAAACACTGGGAGCTACCATGTCCCCAGAAGGGGTGACATGCAACACTGGTTATACAATTTTTTAGTGGTGGCTAAAATCGAAAGAATTGTTGATTCAGTATTTTAAATATGATATTTTCATTCAATGCCACACCTTGCAAACATTTCCATTTTCCTTCTTCCGGCTGGTCACTTGTTCATCTCTCTCCTCCCTTGGCCTCACCCGAACAACACACATTCTTCCCCTTTCCTACTCCATTGGCTCTCTCTGCTGGTTCCCTGGGCCAACCGCTGACTGTCCTCTTCCCAGGGAGGTGTTACAATAATGCAATCATTCAAAGGGTGCTTAAACCCCACCCATTAAGCTTCACCCCTTTTCCATCTGCAAGACAGATCACAGGTCTTCAGCAATAGCGACCTGCAATGGTTAATGACCCAATTTGTGTGAGGGGTGGCGTTTATTAGTGGGACAGTGGGAGAGGCAGTTGCAAAACCTGTGGCTTTGATGGGTACCGGTCGGAAGTACCCAGTTCCTGAGTGCCAATCTGCTTTATATGGGTATGGTGGAGGAACCTGGGAGTATGTTATCCATATGGAAGAGCCCAAGATCTGATAGACTACAGGACTTTGGGTCTGGTTATCCGTTTATGTGGGAAAGTGTGACATGGGTAAAGGGAAAGCTTATTCATGGCTTGGTTAGCATTGATGTGCTAATGGCTAGGCCTGTGGCAGATTTGTGTGTGTAGTGTAAGGTAAGGAGAACTTAGAGGGGAGTTGGTTAGTCAAGGGAAGGTGGGAGTAGGCCTTATAAGGCAGAATAAACTGCAAACATGCACTTCTAACCCTGATTGCGGATACCAGCTTGGTGAGGGTGAAGCTCCTGGGCCCACCTGCAGGTGATTGTAATGTCTTTGATTGTGTAAGTCCTGCCGGTTGCTTCGTGCACTCTATCGTGCTGGTGAGGTGCTGGCGTTGGTCACTGTCACAGGGTGTGTGGATTTGACTGGAGTGCTCTGTACTTACACTCGTAGTAATCTTTCCATGGAGGAGGGTTCACTTAGCGGCTTTATTTGGTCAGGCTGCTGCATGGTTTGTTCTGCTGCATGTTTACTTGGTCTCTCTCTGGTGTGACGAACCTGAGAATGTCGTCTCTTCTCCCATAGGGCCAGGGTGTTACTTACACAGTTACTATAGTCCCCCTAGGGGTGGTGCACTGTGGGAGGATCACATGAGGAAGGACCCCCCCTATGGGATTGGGGACGACATTTATCAGAGAATGTGTTATGACCATGCTTCAATACACTCAACCCCCTGTCCAATCCTAAATCCTCCTTCCCACTCTCTATATCGAACCATTGTATTTTGTTGTCAAGTCAGTCAACCTAACATGCGTGACAAGACTGAAAGACCAGAAAGTACAAAGTGTCATGCATATGGTTTTGAAACTGGTACTGTGAAGAAGAAGATGGCCGGGAGTCCAAGGATCACTCTTGCGAAGCAGAGTGAGTGGTCCAGCTTCTCAAGGCAAGTAATTGGCCCAGAGCAGCACAACCATCCCACATGGGAGTTTGAAAGGAGCTCAGCTAGGAAGCTGGAGACGGAAAGCGATCCTCTGAAGAGGAACTGCAGGAGCCATGCTGCGCAGCAGCAGACACAAGCCAAAAGGGGATCCGTGATCGGGGGAACAGGAGAGCCAAAACCTGGTCCAGGACGGAAGGACTATTCGGGCTGCAGTCGAGCGAATTCTCGCGGCGCCCCAGGACCCGAGAAGTGCGATAGAGAACGCGCAGCCGGGATCAAACCGACGTCTGCAGAGCCACTGCAGACCCCGCCGGTAACCCGAATGCTAGCAGAGCCTCGAGAAGGGATGCAGCTGCATGGAAAACGCTGGTACCTGCACGAAGAAACAAACAGGTACACGGGTTACCCGAGAGGTCCTAGCGGTCCGGGCAAGAAACGGGATGAACACAGAATCTGGAACGAGAGAATCTGGGATCCTGAAGTAGATATGAAGTTGAGGACAAGAGGGTCTGGGACCCGGGGGGCGTGGCTAACCGCCATGTGAGGAAGCCGTGCCTTGGGCGAGCTCCGTATGATACGATCAATGATCCGCCGCTAACACCATAACTTTACCGATAAATCAACTGAGAGTCGACTCATCGGACTATGAACGCCGGGGGAACCCAGATCTGAAGCCTGAAGCGACTCCGTTCATTCGTTCGACTGCCGCAGCGAAGGAGAGGAGAGACGCTGCAACCCGAAAATGGCGGCTGCCTAGGCATCTGTTACTCCGCGGATGCCGGCGCCTTGTGCTGCGAGACTGTGAGCCGGTGAAGTTGAGAAGCGACAAAGCCACCAGCTGTGAAGCCGCCCGACCTGCGGCGCTCGGCTGCGGCGGCGAAGCCAACACGCAGAGACCCGGACCAGCGCCGGGGTGCCCCCGATCGGAGGGGGGAGGGGAGCCTGGTGAGGACGCGGACTGGCGCTGAGCGCGAAGGGAAGAACGCTGGGCAGGCCCGACGCCCCTCCGTCTGCTGGACAGCCTGGGACAGAGATCCAGGGGACCTCCCGGAGGATCGAGAGACGGGCAGGCGGAAGGAGTTGGTGCCGAGGCTTCGCCCCATTACAAGCACAATCCGGAGGCGAGCTGGCCCCGAAGCGCTCACCGCGTCCAGGCAAGGGCAGCGGGAGGCCGTGAAAAGACTGGTGAAGAGCGGTAAGGAGTTGGGGGAGGGGATCCAGGAGCCACTATCCCTCCGACAGCCAGATCCTAGCGCCCTGATCCACCTGGACCCCCCATACCGCGAAGGCCCTGGGCCTGGGCACCGCGCGCTGGGCAGCATACTATTGAAGCGGGGGGCTGGAGACAAGGACATTGCGTGCCCCGGTCAAGCTGGAGCCGGACTAACCGACAGTGGGTGCAGCCAACCCCAATGACCCGAGCAAGGGTACCCGGCGGCACAGGGCCGGGCAAACATCGAGGCCCTGTGCTGAGACGCTGAGACAATCAGCAGCCTTACCCTCGATCTAGGCCCGGACCGCGGAAGCGCAGAGCGACCTCCCGTGGCCAGAATACCATCTAAACACCAGTCGAGACACAAGCCAGGCCATACCTTAAGGCGGGGAGTGCTACCCTCCGTGCTTGGTGCACTGGGGCCCACAACCTCAGAGCGCCGTTCGAAAACATGCCTGCAAAAAGTCCTCCCCGCAGGACCTTGGTGCCAAAAAATCCCTCTGCCCCGGCCTTTCCGTGGATTAACCCAACCCGCCCTGGACGGCCCCGAGAGAGAGAGGACAACACATCCGGACCACATCGGCCCACGACACACTCAACACTGTACCCTCAGGAAATACTCCGCTCCTACGACCACAGGGGGACTTTAGAGGTCCCGGTGGATTGCCACCACTGAAGCAATGTCTGCCAAAAACGCTAGGAGCAAGCACAGGCAAACCACCATGGAAACTTTTGCCGCCTCGGGGGCTCCCAGACAGGACGCCACCCACGCCGGCGGAGAATCACCAGAAGCAGAAGCGCCGGAACCAGCGAATTCACAACTTCTAGAGGCCATCATGACACTACAGAAGTCCTTGGAAAACAAGATAGACGCGGTGGCTATTGACTTGAATCTGCTGAGGCAATATGTGCGCTCCATCGCCAGCAGAACAGACACTTTAGAGACCCAAGTTCGAGAACACTCCGAGTCTAAAGCGCAGCTGGCAAAAGAAGTAGACGCCCTGGTACAAAAGGTGAAGAACCTTGAAGATAGAGCCGACGAGGCCGAAGGAAGGGCCCGTAGAAGTAACATCAGAATCATCGGTCTACCCGAGGGAATCGAGGGCAATGACCCCACAAATTATGTAGAAGATCTCCTTATACATGAAATCGGTGCGGGAAAACTATCACAAGGTTCACCATCGAAAGAGCCCACCGATCCCTCGCCAAACGGCCGCCTCCTGGAAATCCACCCATGCCCATAATAGCTAAAGTACTGAATTATAAGGACAGAGAAGCAATCCTAGCCTTCTCTAGACTGGGTGGCTCTATACAAAGAGACTCCGCAAAGGTGGCCATTTACCCCGACTACACCCTGCAGGTCCAGAGAAGCAGGGCCCTGTTCAACCACATCAAAGCTAGACTGAAAAACGCAGGACTCCGATACATGCTACTATATCCGGCCAGACTGAAGGTCCTGCACAATAACAAAGCTCACTTCTTCGAAACCCCACTGAGGTGACGGAATGGATGGACGGAGCGCAGATCCCCGACTTGGAACCGAAACAGCCTAAGCCAAAACCAACCGAGCCATAGGCGCTCACTCACACCATCCCCAGGCAGCATTTACCAGACATTCAGAATCACACTATGACAAGCGGCAACTCAGATGCAGCCGGAGCTATGCCGGCCACGCAACAACTCTCACTTGCGACATCAGGAGGTGAAACTACACCCGCCCCAAACTTTTTTCTTTTTGGGTAATTTACCCGCCCGTAGTGCACCCAGGGACCCAGGTCCATGGAGCAGAAACGGGAAAGTCAGAACGGGGGACACCCCGCTAGACGTGTTACGTTACAAGTTCAGTTCAAGGTTATTGTTTATTGGAACAGGGAAGATCAAGACCGACTAAGCCACTACACTCCACCAATCTGTGCAAATGATGCCAAAGAACCCACCAACGCCGAACGCCGCATGGCAGACCAGGAGACTCAAGGCCGGGCACCACCACGCGGCCCACCCAGGAACTTTTACCCAATCCACGCTCGCTAATACGATCAAGATTATGACATGGAATGTCAGAGGTCTGAGTAGCTGCATCAAACAGCACAGAGTTCATACCTTCCTTAAACGCCACAGGATAGGTATTGCCCTATTACAAGAGACCCACCTGAATGCACGGAAATTAGCAGCGATGGCCGGAGTGTGGAGGGGTACCTTAATAGGAACCACATACTCTAGCTATACTAGGGGAGTGGTAATATGGATAGCTCCCACCATTCCCATCAAGGTGATACACACCAACATTGACAACGAAGGTAGAATGGTCCAGATACGATCACCATAGAGGGTAAAGAACTCTACCTGGTCAACACTTATGCCCCCAACCATGATGCCACAGTCTTCTTTCGCTCACTGTACACTCGGCTGAGCCCAGGCCGGAATGGCACGTTAATATGGGGAGGAGACCACAATTGTACCTTGGATCCAGGCGTATATAGATCGGACAGCAAACATTCCCAGCCCCCCTCCTGAAAAAAATATTGAAGGCTCTCACACAACAATATGCCCTAAGCGATCTCTGGAGAGCACAGCACCCTGAAGCTAGGATTTACTCCTTTTACTCACCGCCACATGCAGTGCACACTAGAATAGATAGCATACTACTCAGCAATGAACACTTAGACACATTTGAGGACACTCAATATTCGCTAGAGTTAGAGTGCTGTCGGACCACTCTCCCCTGACAACTACATGGTCCCTAACTGCACCCAAGTCCCCTATACCCACATGGAGACTCCGAAGTGAGGCGTTGCTAGACAAGGCTTTTTGCGAACAAATACGACAAGGCACATCCGCCTACTGGCAGATAAACATCGATAGTGTCAAACGTATCAGCACTGCATGGGAGGCATATAAAGTAGTGATCAGAGGGGAAATGATAGCCGCGGCAGGGGGAGCCCAAAAATCCATCACTTCCCTACTGACAAGTACGGAAGACGAGCTGAAACACTTAGAGGCTGCAGCCTCGTCTGAGCCTGCCCATATACGTAGAACGGTCAAACTTAAGCAGGCTTGCCTGCAACACTGGGAGGCGCTGGGCAAGCTCAGCTACGCCAAGCACATCGAAAGAAGCCACACCCTGGGTGACAAACCCAGAAAGCTGCTAGCGTGGCTGTATAAACGTGAAGCCCATAGACAACCCATCTGTCAAATCCGGGGCGCAGACGGCCTGGACAAACACTCACAAGTAGACATAAACCGCACTTTTGCAGGGTACTATCGAACCCTCTACACCGACTCCTCACCGCCCACAGATATGGCAACAGAGGACGTGTTGGATATCATAAGGCTACCACACCTCGAGGAACACATAGTGGAGTCCCTAGGAGGCCTCGTCACCGCCGAGGAAGTAGCAGCAGTCATCAGATCACTGCCCTCTGGGAAGGCTCCAGGACCAGATGGACTCCCAGGAGAGTTCTATAAGACATACGTAGACACACTAGCCCCGTTATTGTCCCAGGTGTTCAATGAGGCATACTAATCAGGCCTACTCCCGGACACCATGAGAGAATCAACCATTATCCCACTGCTAAAGCCCAATAAGGACGCCACAGAGTGTGGGTCGTATAGACCCCTGTCCCTTCTCAACACAGATAGTAAGATTCTGACGGCAATACTGGCCATGAGGCTACGTAGGGCTATCCCTATCCTAATTCACCAAGACCAAACGGGGTATGTGCCGGGCAGGACTATTACCGAAAACTTAAGGAAACTGCACCATGTCATTTACAGTACTGAAGGTAGATATGAGAAAGGAGCGGTGGCGTCCCTAGACCCCTCTAAAGCATTCGACTCGGTTCGCTGGAAATGGCTTCTGGCTACCTTGTCCAAAATGGGAATGGGGCCCAGCTTTATTAAGTGGGTTACAGTCATCTACACCAACCCAGAGGCTAGAGTGTGTACCAACAACACCTTTTCAGACAAATGGGAGCTGTCCCGGGGCACTAGACAGGGCTGCCCCTTGTTCCCCATGCTGTACATCATCGCCATCGAACCTGTTGCAGCATACATCAGACAGGAATATGGAGACGCGGGCATTGAGATAGACGGGGTAACCCATTTACTCTCTATGTATGCTCTACCTAAAGAACCCCGAACACATACTGCCTTACATATTGGAGACTTTGGAAGGGTTTCACAGAGTCACTGGGATCCAAATCAACCACAGTAAATCCTGCCTGTTTCCCCTAGCGGCCCTGAGTGAGCTTGAGGCCAACAAGCTCCCCACACTAGCCTTAAATTGGGAGCCCACCTCCTTTAAATTTCTGGGTATCATGATCCATCGAGACCCCAAGACGAAGCACGCTCTCAACACAGTTAGGGCAAAGGAAGGCCTAGCGAAATCAATGGACTTTTGGGGCAGGCTTCCGCTTTCGGTGGCTGGCAGAGTGGGACTGCTCAAAATGGTGGCGTTACCCAGGCTACTTTATCATTTTACCAACGTGCCATACAATATACCACATCAATTCTTTAACGACCTGCATAAGCTCTGCAGGAAATTTCTGTGGCAAGAAGGAAGGCATAGAGTCGCCCTGGACACGATGCAGAGACCCTATGACAAAGGCGGCCTGAAGGTTCCCAACTTTGAACTTTACTACCTGGCTGGACAGCTAAAACATGTGATCCAATGGATGGCGGACGACGCCTCTACAGACACCCGCCTGCTGCAACCGGGAATCACCCAAATGCTACTAAGGGACCTGCTGTGGGCCGAGTCAGGCCATAAACACCGGTATCCACAATTGGTCCAACTCGGAATCCAGATTTGGAAAAGAGCCTGCAGAGCTATGGACTTGAAAGACCCTTACTCCCCACAGATTCCGATAGCTGCAAGCATGGCAAACAGATCGGAGAGTCGGAAAATAATAAGGGACACATGGGAGCAATGCGGCGTTGCCACCGTGGGGGACCTGGTGGACGAACAAGGCATCCTAACTTTCGCTGAACTACAGGAAGCCTCAGGTATACACACGGGACAGTTCCTGCTACATAATGCTGTGGTAAAGAGATTAGCCGCCTGCTGGCCATCAACGGAGGACTTAGACACTGGCCACGAAATGATTGAACGCCTACTGGCGGCAGCTGAAGGGGGCCATGAGACCTCTAGGGTCTACGAAACACTGCTCTACAACACTGCCCAGCACAATCTCAAGTGCAAGACGAAATGGGAAACGGAACTTGGACAGCAATTCACAGACGCAGAATGGGAAACCATCACTAGTTACCACAAAAAAGTATCTAGAAATGTCAGGTTTCAGTTAATACAATTCTACATAATGAACAGAGCGTACCTCACTCCGGGGGTCATCTCTAGATTCAGCGATGCCAACACCATGGGATGCCCCAAGTGCTACGAACCCCAGGTGAACATGACCCATATGTTCTGGGGGTGCCCCACTATACAAACCTTCTGGGCACAAATCAAAACCAGAGTTGCCGAGGCCGACATCACCCTGGAAGTGCAAACACCCATAGCATGCATTTTGGGAAGATACCCCAGGAACAGTAAAAATAAGCTGCTGAACAGGCTGAAGGACCTAATGTACATACTTGCGAAACAACGCATCGCCATGTGTTGGAAATGCCCCCAAGCACCGAGCTTAGCAACATGGTGGGAAGACCTCCGTAAATGGACACAGGCCGAAACAGTGGCCTGGGAGATCGCCCAACGTCAACAGGGACAGGACACCTCTAATGATCTATTACAATGGGTGGAGCTCACAGTGACACTATTCAGCCCCAAGATGGTGGACTCTTCGAGCGAAAGCACGATCTTTCCAGAATGAAAAGTGGAAAAGAGGGAGGATAAAATGGGAGGGAGGGTTTCCTAAGGGAGTTATATGAGGCCGGGTTAAGGCCCTGTTGGTTGTATTATTATATAATGCAATAAATCAATAAATAAAAAAAAAAGAGTGTCTGGGACCCTGAATGTGAAAGATACACACGGGGAAACGTATACTAGGCAGGGAAATGAACCAAGCAGATACAATGCTACAGTGCGAGTTTGGGACCTGCACCCAAATAAGAAGTCAATAATAAGAGGGTTTGGGACCCTGATGATAAAAGAAGCAGACAAGGAAGAGTTGTGTGCTTGGCAGGGAAGTAAACCAAGCAGACACAACGCTACACTGCAAGTCTGGAACCTACACCCATATGAAAAACCAAAGTGACGAAGATTAAGAGAGTCTGGGACCCTGTGAGAGAATGGGAGAAAGTCCATGAGAGGACACTTGCTTGGCAGGAGAGTGAACCAAGCTGTGTAAAATATTGTGAGTCTGGTACCCACACCCACATGACAGGTTGGGAATAAGAGGGTCAAGAACGTTGGAACTTATAAAAGGAATCCTACGCTTGGTAGCTGTTGCATGTCACCCCTTTCGGGGGACATGGTACCTTCCAGTGTTGATGTCATGATCACATGGGGTAATCATGTGACAGAGTAAATAAAAGGGACAAGCTGTTTCCGGCTCATCAGACGGTTGGTGCGCCATGCTGGTGCTGCACAGTATGCCAAGGGCCTAGCCATGTGGCCCGGCATTTGGACGCCGACCCTGCCGGTCAACACCGTCCCCCTGGGTCTATTTCTGCCATGTGATCATGGCTTGTCTTGCCCTCCTCGGCCTGTGTGCCCCCAGAGCCGAGGTGGGAGCCCGCTGGGTGCCCCCAGCCATCATGGTCCGCTCCGGTGCCCTAGAGCGAGCAGGGTGATCACTGCTGTATGCGAGCGGCATGGGTGCTGCTCGAGGAACCCCGTCGGGTGACCCCGACATCGGCATGGCCCATTTTGGTGACCCGGTAGCGGAGTGGGCCAAGTTGGTGGGATAAAGAACTGAGTCCAAGAAGTATATCCTTGTGAATGGCCCAGTGACATTTTACCAAAATAGCGAAAGGGACTCAGGAGCCCTAAATGAATTAAAATGAAAATAAGATACAAAGTCTAGGTGAAAGGGTTCCATGTGTTAATATCGTTAAAAAAATATCGCAATACAAAAATATCGCCATATTTTTGCAGCGATATTGAGCCATGGACCCTGCAGGGGACATCCCCTCAACGCCTGCATTATTTTTAAATGTGCGGGTGACACCCCGCATCCACCACTCCCACAAACTATCCCCCCAAAAAATATCGCCTATGGCGAGACAGACAACCATATGTACGGCGATATTTTTGGTGGGGATAATATGTAGGGATACCAGTGAAAGGACACAACCCTAGCATTGGAATTTTGTATTTCTGTATGTTGTTTATTTTTTATCACATTTGACTACCAGAACCACATCGAACACTTTTACTTTGAGAAGAGATCATTCTTGAACAATTGATTTAGGTTATTAGTGTTAGGTACAGAGGTAGGTTTTGAGACACAACAGTGATGGACCTTTTAGTTTCGGACATCCTGGCAATTACAGTAGTTTTATTGAGGTAGGGAAACCCTTCTTAGATTTAGTGATAGAGAGGCATTTTCACAACCCTTTGTTGATCAATAAAAGTATATACCCAAAATGATACCACCATTGTGGCCAAGCCTTACTTCTGCACCCTTACACTGGGTACTCGCTCGCTGTCCAATTACGGCTGCTGAAATTGTGGATCCTACAAGACAAAAGGGCTGATTCATGGAATTTGTGCGCCGAAAAACGGGGATTTGTGCACCATTCTGCCCGCAAATCCCCATTTGTTAAACAGGGATTTGCGGGCAGAATGGCGCACAAATCCCCGTTTTTCAGCGCACAAATTCCATGAATCAGCCTAAAAGAGAGGCACACTAGCCAGAATGGTGCTGTGCAGGCATGCAGTGATAAACAGTGGTACCTTAGTCATACAACCCGGCACAGAGGGAAAGGATGGAGACTTGGACATCTCCCAACTCCCACACCCCGCTTCTGGGATGTTCGTAAATATTTCGTTTTTTCATATTTCCAGTCATAAGGGGGTCATTAGGAGTTTGCCAGTATCGGCCGGATACCAGCAAACAGACCTACCGTTACTGGCACCTGATGTCCCGGAATTTCTTCTTTTTCAAGCACTGCAGTATTAATACATCTAGTAAACTGTAATTAATAGTATAGGAGGGAGGCACAACATCCTTATTCCCTACGGGAGCCATGTTGAAAGTGATTACAGAGGATTTGTAAGGCACAAAGAGCCTATCTACTTGTTTTGCCATTGGTTTTATTATTCTCGCCCTGTTAAATATAGAACAACCCACTGGTTCCATTACACATACCAACCCATTCCTTTTCCGCCATGCTGGGGTAAATGGGAGCAGACCCAGCAGTTGGGCCTATTCAGAATAGCATGAGTCATATTCATAATCAAAAGCAATGTATTATTATCATTCCCTCTTCTGTGTCTCACTTCTTGTGAGGGGAGAGTATAAGAGAGCACATGTACCGGGCTGCTGTGGTAGGAGCATTGGTAGCAGGCAAAAGAGAGCTTAAAGGATGCACAGTTTCCAAATACCAAAATATTGGGACCAATGTAATCAAGATGAAAAGTGGTATCATCATTATTATCATATGTTTCCCAAAACAAATTCTTATGGGCACTCGTTTACTCTCTATTTCTATAATATCATCAGCGTTGGTGCAGGAGGGATCTGGAGTAAGTATAGGCATTGTCTGCAATGTTTATCTCGGCATTGTTCGTCACAAAGAAATTTCTTCACAGCAGCACACATTAAACAGCAAAGCGTTCAAGTAGCAGCAAAGCGTTCAGGCCAGTTCAGGTTAGCCTGCTTAATAAATGATAGCAAGCTTACGTGATTTTGCACAGTGCTCCAGAAAGGCCAGAGCAAGCATCAATTGTGTTGGTACTATATGCCTCCGCGCTTGTCCGCACGGGCTCGCATTTGCCATTCACTTTCCAAAGGTGGCACTGGGAAATCGCGTTTCAGAGCTTTCAATTTGATGCAGATTGATACAGCTCATATGCTCCATTTCCCTAGGCATCCGATTCCCATTTCATCCGTGTTGGGAACAGAGGCAAAACAAACACGCAGATCATTTCCGGCTTTGAGAACGTAGGTTGTACCTTATCGCTCCAGGTATTGTATGATCAATTAACAATGCACTCTCATTTCCGGATGCAGGATCAGTGCCAGCCTGTGATGTAATCAGTGATGATTCTGCAGTATGCGGACAAAGTTGAGGCACCTTTGGCCTTTCGATCTTTGTTGCAATCTCCCCAGGCCCTTTCTCGGGCTTAGGAAGCACTTTTGGCAGAGAACTGGCCATGATATTTTTGTGATCGAGTGCAGCTGTTTCTCTCTCGGCGTTCGGATCAGGCAGCTCTTTCAAAGGGAACAGAATTATTTTCGTATGCGTGGCATGGATCCATGACTTGCGACCATCCACTCTGACTGCAGTCTGTGTTGCCAGGAGGACCTGATAAGGCCCCTTCCACCGCGGTGCAAGTGAAGACTTTCGTTCAAGGTTCTTGGTGAGGATCCAGTCTTCAGGCTGCAGACAATGCCGTGGACCGGTAAATCTGATAGGAAGAGCCTCCTGCACCTGCTGATGAATTAAATGCAAGTTTTGAGTTAACAGTTTACAGTATGTAATGAGCAAAGGGTGTTCAATCTCTCTTAAACGCTTAGGCTGTGGGGCACTCCAAACATTTGGTGGTCTCCCCATGACGATTTCATAGGGGGAGAGTCCAGTCTTTGCCTGCACAGAGGTTTGCATACACAATAAAGCTAATGGCAATGCATCAGGCCACTTCAACTGACTCCCTGTGCATATTTTACTGAGCTTGTTCTTCAAAATACCATTTTGGCGTTCCACAAGACCGGCACTCATCGGGTCCCTGTCCGAGTGGAATCTCTTATCAATCTGGAGGCCTGCACACATTTGTAGTATCATGGCTGCAATAAAATGCGGGCCCTTATCTGACCATATGACACATGGCAAGCCAAAACGGGAAAAATATTCTTTTAGCATGACTTTCGCTGTGCTCATTGCTGTACAGTCTTTTAGGGGATAGGCCTCCACCCATTTGCTAAATGCACAGACCACTACAAGGACGTATTTGTATTTTTGACACCTTTCCATTTCTATAAAATCAAAATGGATCACTTCAAATGGCATAGAGGGGGGCCAAAACTACCCACTGGAATCGCTGTTCCTTTTCCAATATTATGTTGCAAACAAGTCTGTCAGCAGTTTTTCTAAGGTGCAGATTCTGCCATACTGTGTCTAGATGCTGAATCATTTTCTTAGCACATATGTGTGTTGGGCTATGGGCCATAGTGACCATCGCTGTTACATAGGCATTTGGCAACATCAATTTTTTATTTTTTTTGTCCACCCAGCAACCTTCTATGTCTAATTCTGCTGTACCCTCAGACCATGCTTTTATTTCGTCTGCAGTTGCTTCTGTTTGCATCTCTTTAACTGTGGCAATTCCATTTTCTACCATGCAGGGTACCTCTTTCGAGTTCTCAATATACATTTTTGCGTGTAAATCAGTGGCAGTTTGTTTCCGAATTTTGTCTGCAAATGCGTTTCCCTTTCCAACGTTACATGTTACCTTTTTATGTGCTTCGCATTTCATTATTGCTAATCGTTTGGGAAGCGCAAGTGCAGACAACAATCTTACTATCAAAGTGCCATGTTGGATCTTAGTTCCGTGTGATGTCAGAAAACCCCTTTCAGCCCATAGTCGACCAAAATTGTGTACCACCTCAAATGCGTACTGACTGTCAGCATATATGTTTACATCTAGGTTTTCAGAAATTTCACATGCTTTGGTTAACGCTATTAACTCTGCAGCTTGTGCTGAATTGTAGGGGATTTTCTTGCTTTCTACGATACTCTTCAGTGTCGTAATGGCATATGCAGCAGTTGATGTACCATCGAGTAATTTAAAACAAGAACCGTCACAAAACAGTTCTCCATCTGGCTCTTTCTGTGGGGTATCTGTTAGATCAATTCTTCCTTTTGTTTCTGCTCAGTAACCATTAAACAATCATGGGGGAATTCTTTTTCACCCGTTCTTTCATTGGGAGGAGGCATTAACTCAGCCGGTTTCAAAGCGCAACACCTCATAATTTGAATATGCGGTGCAAATAGAACTATTTCATACCTCATCAGCCTGGCTGATGTAAGGTGTTGCGTCTGCGTTCTATTTAAAAGAATGTCTACTGCGTGGGGCACCATGATGGTTAAAGTGTGACCTACAACCCTACCCTCGGTTTATTTTACTGCCGCAGCAGCCGCAGCACCAGCTCGCAAACAGCGCGGAAAAGCACATGCAACAGGATCCAGCGCAGAAGAAAAATAACTGCATGGTCTATTTCTCCCTCCTTGTTCCTGGGTCAAGACAGCCACATCACAACCATTGTTTTCATGCACAAATAACTTGAAACTCTTGTCATAATTTGGTGTGCCCAAACTGGAGCTGAACACAATGCAGCTTTGAGCAGGTCAAATGCTTCTTGACCTTCCATGCTCCATGGCAAAGGTAGGGCAACATCCTTCCTTGTCAATGCCACTTTCGGTTTCACAATCATGGCGAAGTTCGCGATCCACTGCCTACAATATGAATCCATGCCAATTAAAGCCCTGACTTCTTTCTGTGTTTTTGGAATAGGTATACAAGAGATGCTTTCTATCCTTTCTGGTGTCAATCTTCTTCCCTCCTTCGAAAGGAGGTAGCCCAAATAGGCCACTTCCTTTCGACAATATTGGAATTTTTTTAATGAAGCTTTGTGTCCATGTGCTGCTAAATCTGTCAATAGTGTAACGGTGCTCTCTTTGCAAATGTCTTCTGTGTCTGCTGCAATCAGTAAATCGTCAATGTACTGTAACAATACAGAACCTGTTGGTAGCTCTAGCATGTCTAGTTGTTCTTTTAATGCTCGACTATTAATAATCTGACTTTCAGTGTAACCCTGAGGAATTCGTTTAAATGTAAATGAATGTCCTTCTAGAGTAAAGGCAAATACATATCTGCTATCTGGGTGTACTGGAATGGTGAAAAACGCATTCTTCAAATCTACAACATTAAAATACGATGCAGATGCTGGAATCATAGTCAAAATTGTAGCCACATCCGGGACTATTGGAAATTGCGGATCAACAACTTTATTCAATCCGCGCAAATCAATTATGAAACAATACGGTATTTCATTACCTCCTTTCTTATAAACCGGAAGAATTGGACTATTGCAAGTGCTACCTGAAATCTCTTCAATTACGTTTCTTTTAATCAAATCAGAAACAGTGCATTTCAATGCTTTCTCCCCTTGCACCGCGATCTTATATTGTGGAATACGTGGCAATGAAATTCCTTCTTTCAAGACAATTTTTATTGGCTCTACTTTTAAACAACCAACATCGTTATCATTTACTGCCCATAATCAAGTTGGTACTCTACTCAATTCAGTCGGTAATGGTTTAGATAAAAATTGCGATACAGGAGTTTTTTGTGGTGATATTGTCAAATACACTCCATCAGGAGAACAATGAATAACCGCATTCAATTTCTTCAACAAATTTAAAGCCAACACATTTTCACCACAATTGTTTGTCAAAAGAAATGGGCAAGACTCAGTGAATGGACCTAGTGTTATAGGAACTGACTGTGACACTGGACTAATTACTGGTGTACCTGCAAACCCTACTGAGACATTATTTTGCCCTGACAGTGATATATCTGGAACCTGGTGATGGTCAATTGAACATTTCTGTGAACCTGTGTCCACTAGAAAAGTGTGCTCCCTATTCCCAACCTTCATTTCTACGTAGGGCCCTTTCTGGTCTACGGAAATAGATACTGGTTCCAACCCCTGTCTTGGGCTGTCCTAGTAAAACAATAAATCATCAGATGTAATGTCGCCAGAGTAATATGCATTGGACTGATTATCAAAAACATTTCCATCTCCCGTGCTATTCTGCTGTGCTGGCTTTGGTTCTGGTTGTGATTACCCTGGTTGTTCTGAACTTGTGGCGCTCTTTGGTTTCTATTCTGTCCTTGTGTTCCCGGGCGACCACTATTCTGCCTTCTTGGGAAAGTCCCATTATGATTCTGTATCTGCGGGCACTGTGCTTGCCAATGGCCTTCTTGTCTACAATAGGCACATTGATTAATCCCAATCGGACCACCTTGCATGTTGGAAAAATTAGCTCTGGTTTGTGCGTTCCCGCCACCTCTGTTATTGTTTGCTATTTGCTGCATTAATACCCTTGTTTTTAAATTCCCTTTGTCACTTATCTCTTTCTCCTTCTCTGCATTTACTCTATTCTCATAATATTAGGCCATGTGTAATACTTCACTTTGTGATTTTGCTTACCATGCACTTTCAGATGTCATTATTAAATTTTGAATTTTCGGTAACAACCCTCGCACAAATGTATCAACAAACAACCTCTTCCCGGGTTCAGTACTCAAATCTTGGACACTGAAATCTGCAAATACTTCTTCAAATCGATTAAAGTAATCTGTCACAGCTTCATCTTTGCCCTGTAAGCAAGCCTTTAATTTATCCCAAACAATTCTTTTCTCAGGTATCAAAATTTTCAATTTCTGTACTATTCGCGCTGGTAAGGCCAACATGACCGGCAGCGGTTTTTCGCCAGCTTTTCTCTCTGTATCAATTCTAGTTAAATTCTCCCATGTATCCCCCAATATATCTGTGTCATTTATATTCCTAACCTCTTTCCATATGTCTACAGGAAGAATCACAGGGAACAATAGATCAATATCACTCATTGTAAAAACAGAGGAATTCAAAACAGACTCAATTTCCTTATAGTATCCCGCCGGATTTTTCCTAAAATCAGGGATCGTCTGCTTAATATTATTTACCTCCTGTCTAGAAAAAGGGACATGCACAAATTGCGCTGTATAATGGACTTCTTTCGTGCGCGCATTAGTCGTTGCAGTTGCAGCAATCTCTACTTTCGGGACAAATGTGGGGGGCACTTCTCTCATAGGCATTTGCAAACTAGGTGATTCTACATATGTTTGTTTGCCAAGCAATAAAGCTAAATCGAGAGAAAAGGCATTCATTCCAGTTTCAGACGAAAATCCTCTTTTTTATATCATCATCAAATCAGCGGGACAACATACTTTCTTCTTCAAACACTCATCTTGCAAATACTCGACCATGACCTGCAATATCTTTCTCTGCATCTCTAGTGTATACTGACTAAACATATCATGCATTTCTATTGGGGAAATGGTGACATCCGTAATCCATCTAAGCCCCTCTCGCGTACAAATTTTCATCTCTTCACTAACAGTTTTTAACAGTGGCAAGTATCGTTGCTGAACATATGACACAATATGTTTATCTTTTTTCATTATTTCTTCATTCAATTGAGCTGGTTTCTAAACACAAATAGCCGGCCTACATGTTCTTGTACTTCCGACGCATTATCCTGCAAACAAGAAAAAACATTGAGATCACGCAACTCTTGCAGTGCCAATTTACCAGTCAACTTACTTAATTTTCCCACAAGATACTCCCCCATGCATTCTAACAATGCCTGCTGTTCGCCAAGCCTTTTATAGTCACACATGGAATTCTGCATGGGTCCATCATTGTCACCTTCAATATACATTTCTGCCCAGGCTCTCAGCTGCTCTTTCCTCTCTTTACTAACCGTACTACAAGTTACTCTAGTGCTTCCTTGTGGCGCAGGCCCCACCTTTGTAGAACTGCCTGCCAAGGCGGCTGCTAATTCACGCCCTGTCGGCAGTGGAGGAAATTATGTCATAGGCACAGGTGGAGATGGTGCAGATGGAACAACAGGAGTGGGGGGTGGCAAATGGGGTGGAGAAGTAATGGGGTCAATACTACTTTGAGGACTTTCAGTTCTTCGTTCATTCAGGATTTTGTTTATTAGCTCATCTGATGTATGCAAATCTTGTTGTGGATATATTTTTTGTACGTCTAATTGGAAAGCCCTGTCCATTCTTCTAAGATCCTCTGTCTGTTTATGCTCATCAAGTTCTAGCGCTTTCTCTGCATTTGATTTATGTCTGCGTGCATGTTTCTCTCTACTTTTCAGACGGAGGTTTGCTTCTTTCCTCCAGTCTCTCACGACATCGAATGCCGCTGGGTGTGCTTTCTTGCATAGCAATACTGATTCTAAGTGTTCCATACATGCCAATTCAAAAGTCCCATCATTAGGCCACAGCAAGTCTGATACATGTCTGGTCTGCGTATGCCAAATTGAATTAAACATTATTGCCCCTACTCCATATTTCACATACATTTCAAACGCCGGCGACCCTGCGGGTGGCATGACCTGGCCAGTTTCCAAAGATTGTCTACCGCAGTGGAAAAATCCCACTAGACAGGAAGACAATGTCCCAGGCATAATTAATCCTTACTCGTTTCTTACCCTGGGCGTTTGATCTTGCAAGAACAACTCCCAATCAGTATCAGGGCATTTAAGAATCGGGGTACGACTCACCTGATCAATCAATTTGTCACTCAAGACACAATTCGTCCGTATACAGACACAACCAAGAATCGTCGTGACTGCGTATCTGGCTCAATCTGCCTCGTTTCAGGACCCTCGCCTCGATGCCCTGTGGATGCTGCTCGTCGATCAGGGACCGGCTGTGTACAGATCTGCAAAGGAGTCTCTCATCACTTTTACAGGGGCGCCCCGAACACCTTTCGATCCCGGCTCGACAGCTTCGTCCTCGATTCGTTTTTGCCTTCTTCAAACTTAACTTATATGATGGAGCAAAAGGGGGAGGGTCCCTATTCAGGCGCCATTTTTGCTAGGCCGTAGAGGACTCCTGCATATGAAATCTAAGGCACAATCACATATACTAGTGATACGAAAGACACGAGGTTCGATTTTACAAGTTATATGGTTTATTGCAAAGTATGCTCAGTCGGCCGACTGGGTCTAACGTCTCGCAACGTGTGTCACCCAGACCTCGTGAGACACAAGAGCGCGAGCATCACTCAAGCAGCAACATATATACAAACATGCAATATTTGAAGGCAAATCAAACCGCCCATAATGTATCTTCTAGAGCTAGGGTTCGGTGATTGACAATCATGACAAATATGACACATTATGACAAGTTTCTTATTCAATCTAATTATAATTATTTTAGCAACAATTGCAGAGACAGTTCTTTGTTATGGAGAACATAAAGCACTTGTTCAGCAAGGATATTGTGTTCGCGAGAGCGACACATTCCATAGCACGTTATCTACCCGTTTCTATTTGTGAACTAGGCGTCAGCCTGTTCTGAGGCAGATCCACGAAGGAGGACCGCTAGAAGAGTATAATTCATGTTTTAACTGCCTATTGCTACAGCTTTAGTAAGACAGGCCGGCACTTGGGCCACTGATTAAATGCAGTTTCTGCTTGCCAGCAAGGACTTTGTGATGGAGGAAAACAATGTATTTCTGCACTGTTTGGCATTCCTGTCTGGGTTGATCTTTCAACATACAGGCTGTGGCCTTGCACCGTGTATGAGCTTTCAGAATAAAATACATTTTGCAAAGCATTTGACAGAAAGGGAAAAAGCAAATGGCAGATGTTACACAAAATGGACGCCCTGTGGTTAGACTAGTTATACTGACGATTCTGTGTTTGCCAACATAATATACATACTATACATGGTTAGGGTCGTTTCTGAACTAACAGTCTTTCTGCTCATTCGTATGGGGGAAACTGATCAGTCCATAGGGGCTCATGGGGCTCATTACGAGTTCCCCGGTAACCCAGTGGGATACCAGGGAACTACCATACTGTCATTGACACCCGAAGTCCCAGTGTTACTGGGATATTATGGGTGGTGGAGATGCCGGTAACTCCCCATTCAATGGAGTACTATAGGACTCCTTGGGATGGAGTTCACCAAATCACTGTCACTGTTGTTAACATAGCCGGTGATTTAGGCAGTTATCTGCCAGTAGGGGCCAGATTAGCGGTAGACCAGTGTGACTACCGGCAGACTTGTAGTTGGCTGGTCCGGAAAGGTGTCGGTATACTTTGTTACCAGCACCTTATTTCCAGACCGACCTACTCATAATGAGGACCAATGTCTCTCTTAGTGAATTTCTTGTATTATTACAACTTCATACATCACCCTAAAGTTAAGTGCGGTTCGTATACTCTCCATCATTAAATCTATTTCTGTAATGGTGATTGGTTACTTTTACAATGTACCTAGGATGAGCGGGTGACCGTGGACATCTTTCATTTTTTAACAATGTATTTATTCACTTGGCTGAACAATGGTACATACATTTCGTGTTGCATTGAGAGAAAGGAAATAAGAGAAAAACCTAGAAGCATGGAACATGCTATAACAAAATCAGGGTGCACACAGAGCTATGTGCAATGGTGTACTGTTCACAACATTTAGCACTGCACACATATGCTGCAATTACCCTCATTGGTAGATCCATCTAGACATGCGACAATTATAGGGGTACATTTCGGCCATCAGGTTGAACACAGTGAGTGGATGTCAGCATTTGTGGATGCCACTTTTAGCAATTAGTTCTTGGAATACGCCCAAATGTCCGCAAGCCTGGATGGCCTCGGCATCAGGCCAGCATCCAGTTCTTCATTGTTATTTACCCACATCACGCTCGTGAGCCAACTTTCCACTGTAGGGGGCGTTCTAGGAGTCTAGCTTTTAAATATGCAGTTTTGTTAATGAACAGCACAGGTTTACAAATCTTTGCTTAATTGAGGGTAGGTTGCTGGCGAAGCCAAAGAGGCATAACTGTGGGAGTGGTACAATCGCCTCTTCTGATATTTCTGCA
Organism: Ambystoma mexicanum; assembly: GCF_040938575.1. Classification (NCBI taxonomy): domain Eukaryota; kingdom Metazoa; phylum Chordata; class Amphibia; order Caudata; family Ambystomatidae; genus Ambystoma; species Ambystoma mexicanum. The sequence goes on from NC_090924.1 coordinate 753,972,642, forward strand.
AATTTGTTGCATCCCCCACTCCCCTTGAAGGCATGTAGTGTGGGGCAGGCCCAGACCACGTGGTTGTAATCTGCTAACGCAGTGTTGCAACTTGGGCAGGGACTGCTATTCTCTTCATTGATGTGCTTCATTTTTGCTAGCGTGTAGTGTAGTCTGTGTAGTAATTTGAATTGCGGTATACAGACTCTGTAGTTGAGGGACACACTACCAGCCATTCTACACATAGGTCTCCAATCATTGTCAGTGAAAGTCAGGCCTAGGTCATTCCCCCATTTCCCACGTTTGTTGGAATAGTAGTTTGTATTAGGTTATATAGTGGGCCCACTATGCGTCGTCAGCCCTCGGAGTGTAGGATGTACGTCAAGGTTGGGTCTTCTGCTGGCTCATTCAGAAATACAGGCCATCTTCCTGATGGCTGTTCACATTCTCAGATAGTGCAACCTGAATAGGGCCATTGAGGTAATGGTGGGATGCATCCTGTAGCCACAGGAACATCCCATTTACATACATATCACCCAGTATGTTAGATTCTGCCCCCGCCAGCTAAGTCTAGTGGATTTATCCACCGTGGGTATAAAACTGGGTGATCGCCATAGTGGCTTATGTTTGCTATGTGGCGACGTTGAATTTGTCAGTTTAAAGCAGTGGATATTTTTCTACTGTGTTTATACTTTTTACTCATGCACTTTTGCATTTGCTGCTAAGGGCTACTAAAGGTGCGCATGTACTAATGCAGATTAATCCAAATGAAAAAGATGATTAATACAGAGGAAGTAGCAGTTGTGCAATGTATTCATCCAAATTTCTTGCTCTTGCCAACACGTGTTTCGACCATTTAGGTATTTTTGAAGGCAGTATTATAAGACAAGCATCCCATGGGGTTTGGAAATGAAGTTAATGGTACTGCACTCGGATGTGACCGACTCTTATGGCTTCATATTTGTTATACAAATATAATGCGATCCACGATTGATTATCCTGGTTCTTATTTCTGTTTGTCCCCTGATTCTGTGTTGTTGTGCATCCGCATTACTTATTACTTGTTATTCATGGATATAAAGTCATTTCGGGTTCCTACTAGGAGCAGAACCTTGTTTTCGTCTGGCTTCTGCGTGTGTAAAAGACCTAAGGGGTCGAAACACGTGTTGGCAAGAGCAAGAGATTCTAACGAACAATACATTGCACAACTGCTACTTTCTCTGTATTAATCTTTACATTTGGAGTAATCTACATCTGTACAAGCGCATTGATTTTGGCACACTGATGGTTTTCTGTAATTATTTATTTATTTGCATTTTTAAAGGGCTCACACAGCCGGGGGCATCGAGGCGCTGTTACTGGAATATATCTCTTAGTTGCGTATTTATAATGCGCTTAATACTCGGAGGGTTCTAAGCGCGGACCCAGGGATCGAACCTGTGTTGCTTCATGTTGTCTTGTTTCCAAGGCGAGCACGTTGGCGCTGACCTATCCTCCTGGGGCAATTACACGCTAGGCAGGGGTTAGCCTAGCTGTGCCATTGTCTGCAGCTGTCAAGCACCTTCCAAGTGCAGTCTCTACCCAAATCTTTGAGCCATAGCGCCCATACTTACCTGGGATACCCCGCTTTATTCCAATATTAAAACGAGTTAACAATAACCATCATTGCCAAAGCCAAGAGAGGGCAATACTGAAGCAAACCAATTATAACCCTTATTGCCAGAGTGAGGAAGAGGCAATAGTTGAAAAAGATCTCACCAAGCATTGTCTAAGCCAAAGAAGAGAACGTGTAATAAAGAGACACTGTCAGTATTTGTTTCATGTAAAAGTGGGAAAACAAGAGTGGCAGGAGAAAAGTCGTCCTGATAGAAAGCCTTCAGGACGAGAGGAGCATAACCTGCATTGCCAGAGATACAATACAATAAAAGTGGCCCAGGTGAGTTGGCCTAACCAACAAAATTTAACAAAAACTTACCAAATGCAGAAAGAGAAAGACACATTTACCTTTAAGCCCATCATCACAGATAACATGAAAACTCTTCTAAACAGAATGAAAACAGAGGTTATTTATAACTTGCTTAATAACGTGTTTCTAAGCGCGGACCCGGGGATCAAACTTGTGTTGCTCCGTGTCGTCTTGCTTCCAAGGTGAGCACGTTGCCCCTGAGCTATCCTCCCAAGACAATGAGGCAGACATCCTGTGCGGAAAACATTTTATCATCTAAACTGATTCTGGAAAATAAGAACATTTTCTGCCCGCTCCTTACAAGGATGGTGAATGCATCATTTAGAGACAACAGAATTCCAGAGGCTATCAGAACGGTCACGGTCACACCACTGATTAAAAAACCAGGTATGGACCAGAAAGATCCGGCAATCTCTGCCTATTTCTATTGAAAGTTATGGATTAGGTAGCATCCCAACAGTTACAAACTTACGTAGAAACCAACGACCTCCTCCATAGACAACAATCAGGGTTTAGAAAATCACACAGTACTGAAACAGCCTTTCTAGACTTGCAAATGGACATGCTTAGTATCATGGAAAAGGGTAAAGTGGGCATGTTAATGCTGCTGGAACTTTCAGCCGCATTCGATTTGTTAGACCATTGTCAGCTCCAACGGGCATTAGAACACTCAGGTTACTGCTCTAAAGAAGCCATTAGTTGGGTAATTTCCTTCTTATCAGATCATAGATCTAAAATACACTGGGGGGGATCGGTTCTGTGACTCAATCCGCATTAGCTGTGGGATACCACAGGGGGCCAGTCTATCCCCACTGTTGTTCAACCTGTACTTGAGGTGTCTGTGCACAATGCTAGAGGAATTCAGACTTTACTTTACCAACTTTGCCGATGACACCCAACTAGTGGTAGAGCTGAGTGGGTGTTATGACACAGATAAAAACAGAGTGACAAAACTTTACAATGTCATCGATGCCTGGATGAAGGTCAATTGGATGTTTCTAAACGGGTGTAAAACCAAACTGATGATCTTCGGATCATAACAGGCATGAGCAAAGCTTAATCAAGAATACTCAGCATTTAAGATCAAAAACACCCTCATTCAGGTATCAGATGAGGTCAAAACATTGGGGATATACATGGAGGCATCACTAGGAGCAGATGCACACGTTAACAATCTAAACCAAAACTGCCAATACTACTTGAGGCTGTTAAGACTCATCAGACCATTCTTGAGCGAAAAAAACAGCACTACCATCGCAAGGGTCACTGTTTTATCCAGGCTAGATAACGGGAATGCCCTCCTACTAGGAGCGAGCAAAAGCTGCATAAGTAGATGGTTATCCATCCAAAATAATGCAGTAAGAATTGTTAAACAAAAGGATAGAAGAGATCATGCTACTACTGACAGGAAACCATTGCACTGGCTGACATTAGAAGATAGGATTCAAAACTATGACACTTGTCCATCGTTGCTTATTTGGACAGGAACAATTTGAGGGAACAAATTGTTCACTATACCCCAGGGCGGTCTTTAAGATCAGAAATACAAGGGCAAATGTCTTGCATCTCAGCCAAAAGAGCGAATGGACTAGAGAGATCCTTCCCTGTGAGAGGAGCCCAGACAAGGAACGGTCTTCAGATCAAGCGCAGAGTAGAGGCAAACTATCTGAGGTTCAGAAAAAAGCTAAAAACCACTATTTTCAAATGAAGCCAGACTGAGCTAGTAAACTTAAGGAATCCGAATGTCCCGTCAAAATGTGTATGTCTGAGCCTTAATGTGCGTGCCCCGATGCCTGCGGGCTGTAGGCGCGATATAAATATATAAATACAAAAAGAAAATTGCATGTGGCAATCACAAGAGTGGAACAAACAGCACCGATGTGTATCATGTCTTCCCAGAAGAAGAAGTACATTTTGATTTTGTTGAAAGTCAAGGACTTTCCCAAATGATTTGAAGTGAACCTCACCACAGAAGTACTTATAGTAGAGTTAGGAGCTTTTTGTCCTGGCAGGTGAGTGTACCACGTTAGGGACTTTTTAGTGGTAGTCCTACAGGTTAGTGGACCAGGAAGAAATCATTGAAGTACTGTGTTGTGGTTCAAAGTTGTGAAGCAGAAGTGGCAAGACCACTAAAGTGTTTCATGAACTATTGTGGAATCCTCCTGACAAACCATTGTTGTTGATACAAATTAATTGTGGAAGTGTTTTATTTCCTAAGAAGTTGTGTTGAACTCTTTACTATAAGTGGAGAGATAAAGACTTGTCGTCTAATTAAACTGTTGGTTAAAGTCCAAGTGAAAGACATTTGGAGCAAGAAGAACTTTATAATCAGAACCTTATTACAAACCGGAACTTTCTTATTTGAACCTTTGATTGAAAATCCTGCTTTGAATCTGAGGAAGCGGATCCAACCAGGTTATAAGGATATACAGTTATTAGGTTTATTTTGAACATAACTGTTATTTCTGTTACATTTGAATTGCCATATATTCCCTTTATGAGTTTCATGTATGCATAAGTGTGAGGGACAGATTCCTGTTTGTTAGAGTGTTTCCTTTAGTTTATTTTGATAGGCAGGGAAATCCTCCTAAGGTTAGGGTTAGTGAGACGGTTGTTAAACCCTTTTGACATAATAAAATGGCATTTTATGAAAAACCTTTACCAAGTTGTTCGCCTCACATTTCTGACCCCTCATATAGGGCACTGAGCATGTGACAATAGGACTACTGCTCTGCAGGCGTACAGGGCTGAGTAGTTCTGAAACACCAATACAGCCTCACACTACTACTAAACCCAACAGTGATCCCAATTATAAAGGTGAAACAGGCACAGCCGGAAAGGTATGCCTCTTTTGGTAGCCACAGGCCGAGGGAAGGCTACATCTTCAGGAGAGGTGTGAGCTGATAACGGTAGTAACCTAAACCGCACTAGTAGAATCATCCCAAAATAAAAGAATGCCCAATGAAGGTTCTATAAAAATAAGGACTTTATTTATTTATTACATTTATAGAGTGCGCCTAACACTCGGGTATCTGGGTGCTCGAGTTTAAGAAAATGGTTGCAGCCAGTTATATAGTCCATAACAGGTCATGAGCTTCAGGCAAATGGTTGCATCCGGTTACATTTCATACATAGTCAAACATTGAATGGAGTTACAGTTGCGGTTCAAAACAGATCTTGTTCTTAGTGAGATGGCTGCTGCATCCAGTTAGTCTTTGTGCTTAGTCAAATTCTTAGAACAGTTACAGTTGCCATTGTGCTGAGGATTAATTTTTGCTTAGACACAGAGGAACAGTTAATATGTTGCAGAAAGCTTTTTTGGCTTCCTTAGAAGGGCCTTGTCTGTGGGGCTGGGAAGATGTTGGTGTTCAGTGGTGGGCTAGGGGTGATTTTTGATATCTTGATTGAAGAGCCAGGTTTTGAGTTTTTTAAGGAAAGACCAGAGTGAAGGGTCCGTCCTTAACTCAGGGGGCATGGCATTCCAGTAGTTGGCTGCGATAACAGGGAAGCTGGATCGTCCTGCTTTTTGACGTTTGTATCTCTGTGGGTTTAGCTGCCCAAAATAGGCCGATATGGTAGGTCTGATTGGTTGGACTTTGGATATTTGGTTGGACAGGTAGCGTGGGGCGGTGTTAGACAGGCATTTGTGTGTAAGTGAGAGTATTTTGAATTTAATGTCTCTGACTGGGAGCCAATGGATGTTTCTTGTAGTTGAGGTTATGCAATCTGATTTGGGGATGCAGAGTGCAGCTCTAATTGCATTGCTCTGGACTGTTTGAAGTTTTGAGATGTTTTTTGCCGAGGAGCCTGCGAGGATGGCGTTACAGTAATCGATCCTGGAGAGGATCAGTGCTCTGGCCAATGTGATGTGGTTCTCGGCAGTTAATAGGGGTTTGCAAGCTGTGATGAGTTTTGAGTGTAATCAGAGGTGGAGCTGATGGCATTGACTTGACGAGTGAGAGTAAGTGCTGAGTCTCGGTATACACCTAATGTTTTGACTTCTTTGGCAACTATGATGTTGTTCCCATCGATGTCAAAGGATTTGTTGGTGAGTAGGAGGTTCTTCAGCCTGATGGGGCTGCCTACGATCAGAATCATTAAGACAGAGTTGATGTTGATCCATCCATGCTTGGATGGCGAGGTAGATGGAATTTAGGGATTTGCAGTAAGTGTCATAGTCGCCCGTGATTGGTAAGAGAATTTGTGTTAGTATACATGACACCCAAATTGTCTAACCAGTCAAAGAGCGGTTTTGTGAACGCATTGTATAGCGTGGGGGAAACACACGATCCTTGTGGGACTCCGAAGTGACTGGGGTAGGGGCAGCAGCTGCTGCAGGTGAGAAGACTCTCATTGATCGATTAAAGAGGAAGGATTCAATCCAGCTTGTGGCATTATTTGAGAAGTGGGCATCGGTAGCTAGGTGGTGGCATAGGATGTTGTGATTCACCAAGTCGAAGGCCGCCGAGAGGTCTAATAAGAGGAGGATGGCTAGGTCCACTCTATCTCTGATTTGATCCATTTGGATTTTAAGATCTAGCAAGGCTGTTTCAGTGACATGGCCGGGTCTGAAACCTGATTGGCGGAGGCCGAGTAGGTTGTGTTTTTCGAGGTAGTTCTGGATTTGTACATAGGTCACTCTGTCTAATATTTTTAGTAAAAATGGAACTGTTGTAATGGGCCTGTAGTTGGTTGGCACATTTGGATCTAGAGTGGGTTTCTTCACTAAGAGAAGAAACCATGCTTCCTTCAGGTTTTCAGGCAGTTTGTTAGAGGCAAAGGAATTGTTAATTAATGATGTGATGAACAGGGCTAAATTGTTAGCGCATTCTTTGATCAGCGTGGCCGGGCAAATGTTACCTTGACATTTAGATGGTTTAAGGCCATTTATGATTTTGATAGTCTCATCTATGGTGATTGGTGCGAATTCAAACCTTGGGTGAGTTTAAGCAGGGTCACGTTCCGTGGGAGTGGTTTGGGCAGGAGGTAAGGCTCACTTCCGTTTTTTAAATTAATCTTATGTTGTAGGGTTGCGATTTTGTCTGCGAGTGCTTTTTGTATGCTATCGCACCAAGCCTGGTCTTTGATGCAGTGGTCAGGAGTCTGAGGGGGTGATTCTTGTTCCCGGAGGTCAGGAAAGAGTTCTTTGGTGCCAGAGTTGGCATTCTCAATGCGCGTGTTGTATGCATTGTACTTAGCTTGGAGGGTGGCTTCTTTATATTCTGAGGCTAGGGTGGTGAATTGAAGTTTATTATTATGGCTTGGGGTGTTTTTCCAGTTGTTTTCTGCATTTCTTTTTCTGTTGTGTAGGTCTTTAAGATCTTGAGTGAACAGGTGATTGGTGTGAGCTTTGGGTTTGGCTTTGCAGGTGCCAAGCGGGCCAATTTATTAATGGCTGCCTCCATGGTCTGGTTGTAGGTTTCAACCACGGATGTGGGGTTGGGGATCTCCTCATTATGTTTTTATTATTATGCAATGATGGTAGGTGAATTTGACAGTGTGGATGTGTTGATGGTGAATAGAATTGTGTTGTGGTCTGACCAAGGGCAGGGGTCAATGTTGGTGATCACCGTGGTGCAGTTATGGTCGGCAAGCCAGTCTAGAGTGCAGCCTTTGTCATGGGTGGGGCCTGTAGTGCGAAGGGTAAATCCTTGCACGTCAATGGTGTTAGAGAGAGGTGTCGCTTGGGTGTCAGTGCTGTCGTAGAGACCTAGGTTAAAGTCCCCTAGGATGATAACCTTTGTGGATGGCTTGAAGTATGTGGTTAGTAGTGCAGCTATGTCGTCTTCAAAGGATGAGTTGGGACACAGGGGCCTGTAGATGAGTTAGATAAGGAGGGAAGGTGCATCAGATAGAGTTATTTTGGCTGTCAGTGATTCTCCTGATGAGAAGGCTAGGTTTGGTATTTCTCTTATGCTTAAGTTTTCTTGGGAGATGAAGGCGACTCCTCCTCCCTTTGGTTCTATCTTTTTTAATGATGGAGTAGCCATTTGGCAAGGCGAGAGCAAGAGACGGGCCGGCTGCCGGGTGTAGCCAGGTTTCTGTTATGGCGATGAAGTCTAGGTAATTGGTGGTGATTAAGTCTGAAATGCCCAGGGCATGCGCAGGAAGAGATCTGGCGTTGATGAGGGCTCCTTTGATGGGGTGAGGGGCATATCTTTCGCTTTGGGCCTGTTAGGCGACTTGTTTGCTTTAGTTATGACGGAGTGGGTTTCCTTAGACTGGTGTGAGTTCTAGAGTGACGAGTGGTTTCTGTTTTGTCGCTGATTCTTTCATTTCTCTGTTGGATAGTGGGGATGGTGGTTGTTTTGATAGATGGGGGTGCCTCCTGGGGTGGCAGGTGTTATGTTGATCAGTGTTATGCATTGCTGGATAGGTGAGGCTATTGGTCCTAGAGCTAGTATGCTAGGGATCGAAGGTGTTCAGAGTCTCCTGGGTCAGGAAGTGGTGGGGATAGCTATGGGAGCACTGAGATCCCTTACTTGCTAGGGCAAGTGCGAGCTAGCACCTAGTGTTCATCTACTGCGGTCATGTATGTACGTGCCTTGTTGGTCGGGGCGCAGCAATACAGCTCATATCAAAGGCAATAGGTGAGGTTGGCAGCGTTAAACAGTGCAACTCATATCAAAGGCAATAGGTGAGGTTGGCAGCGTTAAACAGTGCAACTCATATCGGAGGCAATAGGTGTGGCTGGCAGCGTTAAACAGTGCAACTCATATCAACAGTGCAACTCATATCAAAGGCAATAGGTATGGCTGGCAGCGTTAAGCAGTACAGCTCATTTCAAGGGCTATGAGCAGCTCAAATCAATTTTGTGGGCTATGCACATGCTATTGGAATTTTTACGAATTGGTTTCGTTGCAGAGTCAAATATGCAGGGATGTGGGCATGCAACGCAAATACGGCTGAGCCATATAAGGGGCGTTTGCTTCAAAAATTAATGTTAAGGGCCTGGTGATGAAGGGAACGAGCGTATTATAGTGTCAGACTGGTGGGGATCATGAGTTTACCGCAAAGATGCAGGTGTAGGTGTGTCCGCCTGGTGGAGGTGCATTCATCTGACGGTGGATGGGTTTACAGGTGTGACGGTCGGCGTGTTGGGCATAGTCCATGCCTGGCATCGTGCACAGGGCTTTAGAATATTTGGACTGGTGCGGCAAGGTGGTGGTTGCGTGCGGCAACAGCACACAGTCGCCTCGGTAAGGCTCAGTCAGGAGTCTTTTACGTGAGCCTTCGATGTGGGCCGTATTCCACCTTCCGGCGGATCCGATTGGCTAATATTGGGGTAGGCACCCAATCAGCTGTTTAGAGGCTTTTACTCGCAGGGGAGGTCGCAGGGAACGACGATTGGGCGGCGGTGGCCATCTTAGTAGAGGGTGACCACACTGATGTTACAGTATGTTGCCATGGATGCAACGCTTCTTTAGAGACAAATTCCTGAAGCGAGGAACCGTAGATGATGGCTGCTGGGCTCTTGTAGGTTGAAGCAATCAAAATATGCTTATTAGCGGTAGCGGGCACAGGAAGGCGGCATCAGCCGGCACGAGAAACCAGTAGGGTTTACCTCGTCAGTATGTAGGTGCGTGTGCACTGCTCCGGCAGTGTACAGGTCCTGGAAAGCCTTCCTAGGACAGATGGAGCCTTCCCAGGCTGGATAATGCAATAATGTTAATAAAGCAATCAATGCAAACATAGTAAAAACACTCAAACCCACACCTGTTAAAGAAACACAGAGATTGAAAACGTTGAAAGGGCACTCTGCGTTTTTAAGCAGAGATGTTCAAGCAAGAGACTTAGCAGCAATGTCAATTATTCAAGGATTTCTCTTTGGAAAGTACAGAAGGGGGTCTTAAAAGTCACAAAGATTCCTGAAAGTGGTCAAGGGACAAGGCGGACTGGGCCTCCTCAAAATGCTTAGTTATTTGTCTTGGGTGCTCCATAGTGAAGAGCCAGTCTTCTTGGAACTTTTTCTGTGGTTGCACCGATGTCAAGACGTTTGAGACAATGTAATACCACTGGCGAGTCAGTGTTGTCCCAGACAGTCGAGAGGACGGTTTCCAACGGTTCAGGACAGCTTTAGAGTCAGTGGCAAAAGCATGCTTCTGCTGGGTGGAGTTGGTGATCAAAACTGGCAAGTCGATGGCTTTCAGCAGGTTAAGGTGATGCGCAAGTCAGTTGCTCCAGTGAAGTTGGCAATCATGATGATCGTAGTGCTCCGTGGCAATCGATCGAGCTGGTGTTTGGATGTCAGCAAGTATTTTGTAGTTGCATAGCGTGCCAAAAGCAGCACCACATGTCCTGTGGAGGCTTGAAGTATGCCAGTTGTATTTGAGCTGGCTCGCAGATGTCTCGAGGTGACTAAAGAGGGTCCACTCTGCTTCTAGACTTGTGAGTTGCTGGGGAACCAATCCAGGGTCTCTAGTACAAGGAGAGTCCTTCACTTTTGCACTTTACCTCCTCCAACGTCCCTTGTAGTTTATCCCTGAAGATTTGGTCCTCAAGGCGTCAGTAGGCATGCGCCACATCGGAATGGGAGGCCAGGAGCCGCAGAGGTTCCACTCCATCAGCAGTGGGGAGTGGTCAGAGATTGTCCGACCCAGATACATTGCCGCACCTATTTCAGCCATTTGATTCCGCCCCACAAAAAAGTTATCTATCTTGGTGTACAGGTCCTGGGGCGAGGAATGGTAAGAGTAGCCCCTATCCTCAGGGTGTAACCCTCTCCATGCATCCACCAAGTCCAGGTTAGCTAGCACCGCATTAAGAGATGTAGGTGCCGGCCCCATGCCTTTCTGAGGGGGGGGGAGGAGGACCTGTCCAACCGCGGGTCCCTAGCACAATTGAAGTCACTACCCCATATTAACAAAAACCCTATGTGGTGCACTATCTTAGTACAGAGTGTATTGACATGTGATGGGATGCCATGGTTGGGAAAATAGGAGTTATTTATGCATCCCTCAGCATGTTCTATGTGACCCCTCAAAGTAAGATACCTTCAATCTCTGTCCGCCTCCACCTCCGTCAGGTGGAACAGCACATTAGCACTTATCCATGTGAACACCCCTCTGGCGTACTTAGAATATTCCACCCCATACCCCTGCTCCCCCCTCCAGCGTTCTTTGACCTTTTCCAGTTCCTCAACTGTAAGGTGGGCCTCCTGTAGTAGGGCAATGGCCACCTTTTTGCGATTTAGAAAGGACTTCACTCAAAATCTGGGCAGGTAGGTGCCAAGCCCGCGCACATTCCATTTCAATATCCTAATGGAGGATGCCATGTTTTATGTCTAGATCTCACCCTTCGCTCCCCTGGGACCACCTCCCATCAATCCACCATGACAATTCTCAGTTCACAGATCACCTCCACCCGCCCAGTCCCTTTCCACTCTCCCAGCCAGCAGAACAAAAGGCACATGTTTGTATTATAATTTTGGCATGAAGCATTTATGAAAGGGGAGCCTAATCGGGAAGCCTCCCTTTCAGAAACAGAGTTATCTGCATCATTTTATTTGATAAAAACAAAAAAGCCCTGGCTATCCCCTGCATCACTCGATGGCATTTTGTCGCAGAGCAGCAGGCTTGGCTATGCAAATGTCGACACGCCAGATAGATTTCTTGGCAAAGGCAGTGGGATTTATGAGTATTCTCGTGGAGTTTTGCAGGGACCATCATGTAGACTTGGTGGATAAGGCAGTTACACATTGGAGAGGACATTTGAAGAAATTATCACGGAAACATAGGAAATATCTGGGCGAGAAAATAAAGTTTGCAGGAATTACTCCTGAACTTCGGAGGCCGCATAAAGGGTTCCATGTCTTAAAATCACGACAAAAATGGCTGTGAATACAAAATATTGTGGCAAAAATGCTGTGGTTTTGCCGCCACAATCATATAAAGGATGCAAGGACAGCCCCGCAACCCCCGGACCCATTATAGCATTTAAGGGGATCAGGGTACACCCCCGCAACCCCCTCTCCCCTTAAAAGGTATAATGCGGTACACCTTTACCGGGTCAAACCACAGCATTTTTGCCACGATTTCTTTTACCGGCGACATTTTTGCCACAATCTTATTACCTGATACCGCATAAAGGCAATCCTAAGGGAAGACCAGAGAGATCTTTTGGACGTGTTAGAGCGATTTGAATTGAACGTCAAGAAGATTTGGTGGCCACATTGCAGAGATTTTCCGCACTACCTGATGGTAGATTTAGAATGCAGTTGGAATTAATTGAAGGGGAAATGTAGGATTTAAGATAGCTCCTCGATTTAAGCGCTTCCTGCTGAGATGTGTTTGGGACATGCAGGTCAGAGGTTTGGATTGCAACTGGGCTATTTTTTGGAGGCGGCATTAAGTTGATATTGGCATACGTGTCTGGGGCACCCTGAGGGAACATTATGGAGTTTTTTGAGGTACTGTGATTTTCCCTCAAGTTAACCTTCTGCGTGCATATCAGGGTGCCCCAGGGGATGGAAGTAACCTATGCATTGCTATTTCTTCATTACATTTTGAGAGTTGTAGTCCAACATTTAAATCAGGAAAATCTGCAGGTATCAGGATGCCAAGAGAAAACGGCACTGGGTGAGCGAATCACACTGGAAACACGAACATCTGCACTTGTGCCTAGTGCTTACGTGCACGTCAGTGCCCGTGCCTTCTTGTGGAGGCTCGTGTGCAGCTGCAATTAACTGTGTGTGTGCTATAAGACTACCTTTTGTGTATGTGAGAGGGTTCGCGTCAACCGTGTGTGCTTACGTGCGTCTTGTGTAAGCATGTGCCTGAAGTGTGCGTGTTTATCTTTGTGTTTCTGTATCTTCATCGTGTTCAACCTTCTGCGTGTGTGTGAGCGGGGGTCTCCCTGTCAATGCCGGAAATTGTTCTGTGCTGGTATACGCTAACCATTTGTATTCAACTCTTTACGTATTTTTCCATATTTCCCGTAAATAGATTTTCGGTTCAACTGGAACCTATTTCTGATGTTTTTCGCATTCGTTAAAATAATAGAAGCTGTGGTGATTCGGCATCAAGCTCAACACAAGAACGCACATTATTATTTGTAAATCACTAAAAATATCTGTACACGAACTTTTTTCACTGGAAAAGAAACATTGTTGAATATTAGAGATGCATTCACTGTCACTTTCTTTCAGGATTTATTTGTAGAACCTTTTCTTTCCCTTATTTTACTGGCCAGCCCGAAGAGCGCGGATTCGAAGCAGCCGACACGGACGTGGGCTAGAATTTCTAAGTTATGGCTTACACTGCCATCTAGCGGCTCTTACTGCGATTTACAGAGTTCTTCACAATGAGGTAGAACGCCCTCCAGGATTTTGCGGCATGAAATGGCATATTTTGTAGCGCAAACCTTTATTTATGGCCGCATTTTTGCAGCACAATTTGTATTGACTGGAGGGTGCAAGATTGGAACATTGCAGGAAAGAGGCCGTGTGCAAGGCTACAAGAGAACCAGGCTGTCAATATATGTATCTTTTGTATCAAATAGGAAGGGTCCTAGATGTCTCTGGCTTGGCAGAACATTGTTTGTTTTGGCTCCATTTTTTTGGTTTAAGGTGCATGCCTATTTAATATTATTAACGTTATTAATCATTATCAGTTGTAATGCTGAAAATGTTCCCCTTCTATGCTCCCCAATCCTGCAAACACCCACACACCTACTCTCACCCAACACACCTGACACGTCTCACCAATTCCCCATCACAACTTGTATTTTTGAACCTCACGCTCAGTCATACACATACTCGCATCCTCTGTCACACTGCCAAGTCACAATTTGCGCTCTCTAGTCCCTGCCAAACTCCAAATCATACTCCCAACTCACACCGAACGCTCCCCAATTCCTCCCGCAGTATACAGTCCTTCATTCTTGCATGCTACTTCTGCATCTTTCATCCTTTCTCCCATTCTATCACACTCTTCCCTCATCCTTTCTCCCACTCTGCAGCTTACTGTCCCTTTCCGGCCAACCCCTCTCTGCTTTTGGCCCACTACTATCCCTGAGCCCACGTTCCTTCCACTTTCTGTACCTCTACTCTCTCTCAGATTATTGGCCCACCGCCCCACTGCATCCGCTCTGCTCTCTTGCCCACCGCTTCCCCCTCTGACCCATTGCCCTCCCTCTGATCTCCCTTTGCTTTCTTGCCTACCACTCCACAGCTCACCCATCAAGTATTGCATGAGTCAGTAGGGTCAGTAAAGACCCTGTAAAGCAGTGGCACCCCTCGTGCATGTATTTAAAGTGGGTGCATAGGGTGGCCTACAATTTCTGCACATTTAAAAGCGCATCTTGCTTGTCAATTTGGGATGTGCTTTTAAATGCGCAGAAACGCCCGCTGATTTGTGCTAAGGGGTGAAAAACGACATTTGAATGGGCCCATATAAGAAGTGTCCATTCAGATGTCCTATGTGGATCGGACTGCTCTTTTTATTTTTGCTCAAGTGATGAGATGTGCTTGCGCATTTCAATTCTTGAGTCAAAAAAGAAAGTTGAGAAACTGGCCCCTTGAGTATTTTATTTTTATTTTTGTGTGCAAAAACTGCCATTTTAGTGGGTGTTTTTGTAAAAACAGCAATTCTTGCGCTTTTTTGCAAAAAAACAGACGTTTATCGTGGCATTTTCCGGGATCGCAAAATCGCTATAAACTGTAGGGTCTGAACTGTCACTTGGTCAATGACCTGACGCACCATACAGTATTCGAACGTATTCCTTGGTCCGTACAAAGTCAAGGGTCCTCTACTGTAAGTCAACTTCACAAATTGGCACTAGTGGGTGTAGGATATAGGGTGGTGTATAGAGTAACAGAAACATAGGAAACGGTCTGCTGAAGATGTGTCATGGATTGTGGGGGCCCATTTCATCATGGTGTTTGACCCCGTTTGCCTACAAGGGGGGGCGGGCAGTCTGAGGCACTTGTGGGGTGCATACAAAAGAATGGGGACAAAGAAATACAGCCCAGGGATAATAGCCACAGATTATCATGCGACTTGAGATGGCCAGACAGTGGAGAGCTGAAACACTAAATGTCCACTGAAAAGCTATTAATCGCTTTTTGTCAGCAAGGACCTAATGTAGACGAAACCGGAGTAAAATGTCAAAGAGGTGATAAGAACACTGCTGGATAAAGGCCCAAGAGAAGTGACAGGCTCAGGGTGCCAGTAAAAGCAGCCTGTTACGTGCAGGCTGCAAAGAGCACATTTAGGGACTCATTACAAGTATGGCAGCCCGGAAATAAGGGTGCCAGTAGCAACATACCAGCACCCTTTCCGGACCGCCATACTGTGACAATGCCAGTAGGGGTATGGATCCCCCCAGCAGGCCTGACCTGCCGGGAGTTCAGGCCGCTACCAGCAGGTCTCTCACTGATGCACCGGCACCGTTAGCAACCTCTATCCCAGAAGTAGTTAGATATTGTTCACCATGTTCCCTTATCTTTGAGAAGGGTAGGAGATATTATCATCCCAGACGTAGTAGGAGAAGGATTGGGCATGAGGAACATCGGGACAAAACACAGTGGGCCTCATTACACGTTGTCCGGTAAAAATCAGAATTTTACGGCATGGCGCTATTAGCGTGACCGCCCTCGCAAGAGGCTGCTAATAGCTTCCCATTACGAGTTCGCGGACACGAGCATAGCGCCATGCCGTAAATGTCCGTACCGCCATGCCGCAAAAGTCCCCAAAATGCCCCTTACCGGCTTCGACCAAAGTGCTGATAGCACCTCCGCCCCCACGCTACATGCAAATAGCGGTCACCGCTATTAGCGGTCACCGTAAAAAAGCGGAACCGGAAATAGCGTCATCGCACAGGAACGGGAAAGAGCATGGCGGCCATCTTTAAAAACACAATCCATTGCTATCTTCTGCATCCAGGACCTCTTTCCAGAGTACTCCGGCAAGAAATCATCCAGGAAAGCCCGAAGATGCCCAAGGCCCTAATAAAAGCTTCAGATCGTCAATGGAAAGAAAAATTCTCAAATGAGGAGCTGACAATGCTGACCGGGACACTTGCAGCTAATGCAGAAGTTGTCTTCGCCAATAATATGTGGCGGGAGGCCATCATTAAGAAAAAGGCCATCTGGGCCGAAGTTGCCCGCAAAGTCAGTGCGGTGGGCACAACCACCCACAGTATCACGGACTGCCGCAAGAGGTGGGACGACCTCCTGGTCCGTGTGCGGAACATACTAACGGCCAACCGTAACCTGGCAATGGCCACAGGAGGTGGCGCAGATTCCCCTTTGAAGCTGAAGGAGTGGGAGGAGACATGTGCCTCCACAATTGGAGTCGAATCCATAGAGGGAGTCGGAGATATGGAGAATGGTGTGGCCATTTCATCCGATGGAGGTGAGTGTATACATCAAACAATGCACAGTGAAGGGTGAGGGGTCCCCCAAATATGTGTCCATGACCAGGCCATTGATCCAGCCACACACATACATGCATGCATCACCATATGCACGTGCAACAGAGACCCATCCATGCATGACCAACCCGACATACCCATTAATAGAATCAATGCTAAAGAGGCCCCAATGCATAGAGCAGCATGACGTGAACATTCTGCATGAGGCACCTAGAACCATTAACGATGATATACCCTATTTTTGTCCTCTACAGGATCACCGACAGACACTGAAGGCACATGCACTGCAACACGTACCCCCCCAGCAGCCAAAAAGGCCAGGATGAATGAGAAAGGTGACACTGCCACCACCTCTAGGGGAACTGGGAGGAGTGTCCATCAGCAGAGGCCCAAAGGCAGCAGGAGCACCAGTTCCACCCAGCCTGATGGCATGGCTGCTGTTGTTGCTGAACCCACGCCAGTGTGCCCCATCATAGGTGAAATGAGCACGGAGGGTACGCACTCCGCTGCCACCAGTTCAACTGGTGAGGCAGCAACCACCGCACTGCTCACTGACGAGGAGGACGCAATTGACGTTCTAGAACAAAGCCATTCCCCCAGCCCGACACGGTCCATTGAGGAAAGTCCACGGGCAACGTCCAGATCAGGTAGCCATGGAGCACATGACACCCACTCCGTTGAAGGGGCATGGAGCCCTCAGGTGTCCTCACCTGATGCCGGAAGCACGGACCAGGACGCAGCAGCCAGCCCAACATCACATCCACCCAACCTGACCTTGCAACCATCAGCCGGAGGCAGGCAGACATTACTGCACTGGTCGCCCAGCATGTGGCCGAGACAGGCCGTCTGAGGGATGACCTCAGCAAATATGCAGGCCAAACAAGGGAGGCCATTGAGGCCTGCACTAACAGGATCTGCCAGGAAATGGGCCAACTCCGCCAGGCCATTACATGTATTGGGGACATCATGGAGCGGCAATACCAACCACCAACACGGGATGAACCGGGCACCTCCTCCTCCTCGAGTTCCCAGAAGACAAGCCCCCTGCGCCGCTCTCTGCGCAACCTGAGGCGCCCCACGTCACAACCACCCAATGGTGGAGGAGGCCCTGTGGCTTAGGTCCAGCAAGGACTAGGTGGCACATGTGGAGCAGGACACGTAGACACTATAAGGCTCACATGGGGGTGTTGTGGGGGGAGGGGGGAGAGGGTGTTTATGGGGGTGTTGTGGGGGGAGGGGGGAGAGGGTGTATTTGGGGGTGTTGTGGGGGTAGGGGGAGAGGGTGTATTTGGGGTTGTGGTAGGGGGAGGGGGGAAAGGGTGTATTTGGGGGTGTTGTGGGGGGAGGGGGAAAGGGTGTATTTGGGGGTGTTGTGGGGGGAGGGGGAAATGGTGTATTTGGGGGTGTTGTGGGGGGAGGGGGGAAGGGGCGTTTGCAAAGTTGAGGTCATGCACATTTTTTTCACATTCTGTTCACAATACACTGTTCTGAAGTTGAAAACCAGGCGTCGTCTCCATCATTGTGTATGTGTCATTTATTGTGGACAGGGTCCTTTGTGGGCCTCCCAACATGCACCAGGGCAACAATACCCATCTCCATCCATGTAATTTCACCTTTGTACCTGATGAAATTCCTGATTCAGATGCTGACGCACATCGTGTGCCTCCTTGACATCGCCTCTTGCATGTCCTGCCGGAGCATTTCACCCATACTCAGCCCCATCCACATCATCCTCATCTGGTGGTTGCATGTCAATGTCAAGTGGCATAGGCACATTCCATCAGATGTACATTTTGTGATGCTCTACACATGCCATGGTTGTCTTTGCCACTTTGTCACGGCCGTACAGGAGAGCCTCACCCAGGCCGCTTAGGCACCACCGTCATTGGAAGGACGAATGCCAGTTCTATCACGCCGCGGGTACGGATATGTGCAATATTGTAGTCCTCTTCCTGCTGGTTCTGTGGGTTCCCTACAGGGGTTAGGAGCCACCTCTTCAGTGGATAGCTGGCATCGCCTGTATGGTGTGAGGAATGGGTACCTGTTACGGGTCACCTCTGGTGCGGCCTGTTGTTGTTGCACTGCAATCATGTACTGAAGCCCAGGTCATGCTGGTGGTATTGGGACCATCTTGGTGTGGGAAGGGGTGTGGGAAGGGGTGTGGTGTGCTCTTTTGTGCTGCGTGTCTCCATTGCCTCCACCTGTGCTGATTGTGTCCATCTGTGACAGATGGGAACACTGCTCAGGTCTCTTAACGGGTGCTTTTAGATGCCGTTTTTTGCGCCATGCCGGTAAGGGGTTTTGGGGTCTTTTCCATGCCGCTAATGCCATGTCCGCATGGCTTGTGATGACGTGATATTAGCGCCATGGCGCTATTTCCGGTCTGGGGGTCGCGCGCCCACGGCCTTGCCGCTATTAGGGGCACCGTACTTACCGGGTCCGCTAATAGCAGTGGGTCAGGGTCATAATTGGCTTGGGAAATTACCCGTACCGGTAATTCTTTACCGGTACCGGTATTCCCTTAACGGACAACGTGTAATGAGGCCCAGTATCTTCCTTATCCTTGTAAGAACCAACCAACCAAACCCGCCCAACCCTTATGGGTCATTATAGAGCAGTTCCCATTTATTCCCTTCTTGGGGTACCTAACAGTACTGAGGCGAAGAAGAAACATCTGAGAGTTATGGACATTACACGCTTTACCAACTCTAGTACTGAGGCGAGGAAGAAGCAACTGAGAGTAATAGACACCACTTACTCTCACCACTTTGGCACTGGGACGAAGAAGATGCATGAAGGTCAGGCATGTCATGGTAATCAGGGTTAGGCAACCTTAATTAATGGACTACACCTGTAGCCCATTGAAGGACAACATGTGTATAAAAGGTGGCCTGCAGATGCATGTGAGAGAAGCAGCAGCGGAGAAAGCAACAGCAGAGAGAGCCGAAGAAGCGGAAGCAGCCTAGGAAGGAGCCGTCTGGGAACATGAGAAGCTGAGCCACCAAGACGCCTATTAAGGTTCCAAGAGTCCTGCTGAGGGGACTTTGCAGGAGGGAGAACCCTCAGACGGGAAGGCTAGCAGCAGGCCCTGCCTGGGAGCGGAGGCAGAACTACCCATGAGAGCCGCCGAGTGCTGAATGAAGCACACAGCGAAAGGCTTTCCCACTTGGGGAGAAGCTGGCAAAAGGAGCTGGCGGGTCCGGAAGGGTGCCGGGACACTGGAGTTATCCGGGTGCTCCAAGAGACCATGAATGGAGTAGCAAAGTTACACTTATTAAATACCGAACTGAATGAATTATGCAAAGTTGAACTTGAATACCGAAAAGCTAAATTGAACTTAATGAATAACGAATTGAATGAAACAAGCAAAGTTACATTTATTAAAATACTGAATTGAAGGAAACAAATAACACCTGCATATATCAAATACTGAAGTACAAAGAAGGCAAAGGCTCTTCATTTTGAAAAGGGAGTTAGGTGAAACAGCACAACTGCTAACATTCAACCTTAAAGTGAATGCAAATAACCAACTTGCTAAGATTGAACTTTGAATTGGAAGATCATTGGAAACCAAGCTGAATGAAAGACCCTGTTTGCAGAGTTGAAATAAAGGCTGAATAAATGCTTGTTGTGGAGCTGTATTTAAGAAACCACTTGCTTGGTAAAGTTGTGGAATTGCATTTAAGACACAATTGGTTCAGCTGCAACATTGAACTACTGAAAGAGAGCTTGAAGTTCCTGGTTGCGTGACCTGTAATGGCTGGATCACGTGATCCAACAACTGCGCCCAGACCAGAGAGCTACTACTTGATGAATAAAGAACTGTTGTAAATGAATGAAAGGTTCCTGGTTGCGTGATCTGTAATGGGTGGACCGTTTGCTATGTCACCCCGAGTGGGACGGGTATGCCCAGACGTGGGTCCCGTGCCTGCTGGGCCTAGAGCCCCAAGCTACTCCTCACTGATGAGCCCCAACAAGGGCGAAACATGTTTGGGGATGCTTGTGGTATCGTGCAGAAGGGATGTGGCCTAGCAGTTCGGGCTGGACTGCCCCTTTTGGGGTGGGGCCAAACCTGATTTGCATATGGTCTTTCCCTTCTGTAATGGCTTGGCAGGCGAAGAACGGTGGTCTGGAGGGTTGCCCAGAGCATTGCCAGTGGTTAAGATTAATTCTAAACCTTCCAGCCATCACCTCTTTGTTTTTGCTATGTCACCCCGAGTGGGACGGGTATGCCCAGACGTGGGTCCCGTGCCTGCTGGGCCTAGAGACCCAAGCTACTCCTCACTGATGAGCCCCAACAAGGGCGAAACATGTTTGGGGATGCTTGTGGTCTCGTGCAGAAGGGTTGTGGCCTAGCAGTTCGGGCTGGACTGCCCCTTTTGGGGTGGGGCCAAACCTGATTTGCATATGGTCTTTCCCTTCTGTAATGGCTTGGCAGGCGAAGAACGGTGGTCTGGAGGGTTGCCCAGAGCATTGCCAGTGGTTAAGATTAATTCTAAACCTTCCAGCCATCACCACTTTGTTTTTGCTATGTCGCCCCGAGTGGGACGGGTATGCCCAGACGTGGGTCCCATGCCTGCTGGGCCTAGAGACCCAAGCTACTCCTCACTGATGAGCCCCAACAAGGGCGAAACATGTTTGAGGATGCTTGTGGTCTCGTGCAGAAGGGATGTGGCGTAGCAGTTCGGGCTGGACTGCCCCTTTTGGGGTGGGGCCAAACCTGATTTGCATATGGTCTTTCCCTTCTGTAATGGCTTGTCAGGCGAAGAATGGTGGTCTGGAGGGTTGCCCAGAGCATTGCCAGTGGTTAAGATTAATTCTAAACCTTCCAGCCATCACCTCTTTGTTTTTGCTATGTCACCCCGAGTGGGACGGGTATGCCCAGACGTGGGTCCCGTGCCTGCTGGGCCTAGAGACCCAAGCTACTCCTCACTGATGAGCCGCAACAAGGGTGAAACATGTTTGGGGATGCTTGTGGTCTCGTGCAGAAGGGATGTGGCCTAGCAGTTCGGGCTGGACTGCCCCTTTTGGGGTGGGGCCAAACCTGATTTGCATATGGTCTTTCCCTTCTGTAATGGCTTGGCAGGCGAAGAACAGTGGTCTGGAGGGTTGCCCAGAGCATTGCCAGTGGTTAAGATTAATTCTAAACCTTCCAGCCATCACCTCTTTGTTTTTGCTATGTCACCCCGAGTGGGACGGGTATGCCCAGACGTGGGTCCCGTGCCTGCTGGGCCTAGAGACCCAAGCTACTCCTCACTGATGAGCCCCAACAAGGGCGAAACATGTTGGGGATGCTTGTGGTCTCGTGCAGAAGGGATGTGGCCTAGCAGTTCGGGCTGGACTGCCCCTTTTGGGGTGGGGCCAAACCTGATTTGCATATGGTCTTTCCCTTCTGTAATGGCTTGGCAGGCGAAGAACGGTGGTCTGGAGGGTTGCCCAGAGCATTGCCAGTGGTTAAGAATAATTCTAAACCTTCCAGCCATCACCTCTTTGTTTTTGCTATGTCACCCCGAGTGGGACGGGTATGCCCAGACGTGGGTCCTGTGCCTGCTGGGCCTAGAGACCCAAGCTACTCCTCACTGATGAGCCCCAACAAGGGCGAAACATGTTTGGGGATGCTTGTGGTCTCGTGCAGAAGGGATGTGGCCTAGCAGTTCGGGCTGGACTGCCCCTTTTGGGGTGGGCCAAACCTGATTTGCATATGGTCTTTCCCTTCTGTAATGGCTTGGCAGGCGAAGAACGGTGGTTTGGAGGGTTGCCCAGAGCATTGCCAGTGGTTAAGATTAATTCTGCCTGCTGGGCCTAGAGACCCAAGCTACTCCTCACTGATGAGCCCCAACAAGGGCGAAACATGTTTGGGGATGCTTGTGGTCTCGTGCAGAAGGGATGTGGCCTAGCAGTTCGGGCTGGATTGCCCCTTTTGGGGTGGGCCAAACCTGATTTGCATATGGTCTTTCCCTTCTGTAATGGCTTGGCAGGCGAAGAACGGTGGTTTGGAGGGTTGCCCAGAGCATTGCCAGTGGTTAAGATTAATTCTAAACCTTCCAGCCATCACCTCTTTGTTTTTGCTATGTCACCCCGAGTGGGACGGGTATGCCCAGACGTGGGTCCCGTGCCTGCTGGGCCTAGAGACCCAAGCTACTCCTCACTGATGAGCCCCTACAAGGGCGAAACATGTTTGGGGATGCTTGTGGTCTCGTGCAGAAAGGATGTGGCCTAGCAGTTCGGGCTGGACTGCCCCTTTTGGGGTGGGGCCAAACCTGATTTGCATATGGTCTTTCCCTTCTGTAATGGCTTGGCAGGCGAAGAACGGTGGTCTGGAGGGTTGCCCAGAGCATTGCCAGTGGTTAAGATTAATTCTAAACCTTCCAGCCATCACCTCTTTGTTTTTGCTATGTCACCCCGAGTGGGACGGGTATGCCCAGACGTGGGTCCCGTGCCTGCTGGGCCTAGAGACCCAAGCTACTCCTCACTGATGAGCCCCTACAAGGGCGAAACATGTTTGGGGATGCTTGTGGTCTCGTGCAGAAAGGATGTGGCCTAGCAGTTCGGGCTGGACTGCCCCTTTTGGGGTGGGGCCAAACCTGATTTGCATATGGTCTTTCCCTTCTGTAATGGCTTGGCAGGCGAAGAACGGTGGTCTGGAGGGTTGCCCAGAGCATTGCCAGTGGTTAAAATTAATTCTAAACCTTCCAGCCATCACCTCTTTGTTTTTGCTATGTCACCCCGAGTGGGACGGGTATGCCCAGACGTGGGTCCCGTGCCTGCTGGGCCTAGAGACCCAAGCTACTCCTCACTGATGAGCCCCAACAAGGGCGAAACATGTTTGGGGATGCTTGTGGTCTCGTGCAGAAGGGATGTGGCCTAGCAGTTCGGGCTGGACTGCCCCTTTTGGGGTGGGGCCAAACCTGATTTGCATATGGTCTTTCCCTTCTGTAATGGCTTGGCAGGCGAAGAACGGTGGTCTGGAGGGTTGCCCAGAGCATTGCCAGTGGTTAAGATTAATTCTAAACCTTCCAGCCATCACCTCTTTGTTTTTGCTATGTCACCCCGAGTGCGACGGGTATGCCCAGACGTGAGTCCCGTGCCTGCTGGGCCTAGAGACCCAAGGTACTCCTCACTGATGAGCCCCAACAAGGGCGAAACATGTTTGGGGATGCTTGTGGTCTCGTGCAGAAGGGATGTGGCCTAGCAGTTTGGGCTGGACTGCCCCTTTTGGGGTGGGGCCAGACCTGATTTGCATATGGTCTTTCCCTTCTGTAATGGCTTGGCAGGTGAAGAACAGTGGTCTGGAGGGTTGCCCAGAGCATTGCCAGTGGTTAAGATTAATTCTAAACCTTCCAGCCATCACCTCTTTGTTTTTGCTATGTCACCCCGAGTGGGACGGGTATGCCCAGACCTGGGTCCCGTGCCTGCTGGGCCTAGAGACCCAAGCTACTCCTCACTGATGAGCCCCAACAAGGGCGAAACATGTTTGGGTATGCTTGTGGTCTCGTGCAGAAGGGATGTGGCCTAGCAGTTCGGGCTGGACTGCCCCTTTTGGAGTGGGGCCAAACCTGAATGCATATGGTTTTTCCCTTCTGTAATGGCTTGGCAGGCGAAGAACGGTGGTCTGGAGGGTTGCCCAGAGCATTGCCAGTGGTTAAGATTAATTCTAAACTTTCCAGCCATCACCTCTTTGTTTTTGCTGTATTTAAGAAACCACTTGCTTGGTAAAGTTGTGGAATTGCATTTAAGACACAATTGGTTCAGCTGCAAGATTGAACTACTGAAAGAGAGCTTGAAGTTCCTGGTTGCGTGACCTGTAATGGCTGGATCATGTGATCCAACAACTGCGCCCAGACCAGAGAGCTACTACTTGATGAATAAGAACTGTTGTAAATGAATGAAAGGTTCCTGGTTGCGTGATCTGTAATGGGTGGACCGTTTGGTCTAATAACTGCACCAAGACCAGAGAACCCATATAACCTAACAGGGAAGGTTGCTGTTGTGTAAAGAGGAAAACTACCATTGGTGCATATAAGACTTGGGGAAGGGAACCCTAAGCTGTAAGGAACTACAGAAACACAGGTTAATGTCATGATGCCTGCACCCAGAAGACCAGACCAGGCCCAGCAGCCCCGGAAGCAGGCATCATGCCACTTGGAGCATGCCCAAAAGCCCCAGTTAGGGGCTGTTTGGGTGCAGTCCTGGCGCCTATGACGCCAGGCTCATAAAGATAAAGTCAGTCCTGGCGCCATGGGCGCCAGGCTCATTATTGATAGCTTACCTGAATCAGACCATGCTGCATACTCACCTGAGGCAGACCATGCTGCATGAATGCTCAAGCCAAATGAGGCTTAGGAGGGACTATTTTA
This sequence comes from Ambystoma mexicanum, assembly GCF_040938575.1. NCBI lineage: Eukaryota > Metazoa > Chordata > Amphibia > Caudata > Ambystomatidae > Ambystoma > Ambystoma mexicanum. Next base: position 753,997,317 of record NC_090924.1, read on the forward strand.
CTGAAGGGACTATTTTGTTACTTGGGTGGGGCTGTGGAAGAATACTTACCTGGATCTTCATCACGCTCTCTCCATCTCGCGGCCGCCCTCCGACACCTAAGGAGACAAAGACAGCAAGGTGAGCAAGGGGACTCTCTAAGGCTATACAAGATACCCCCAAGGACTTACCTGATTTACCACGGGAGGTACTCACCTCATCTCGGGTCGGCGCAGTCAACTCTGCTTCATCGCCGTACCCTGGCCCCTAAGGGGAGAAAGCAAAGACAATACCAGTTACCCCCCACAAAACTTACCTGATTTACCACGGGGGTCTCATCTCATCTCGGGTCGGCACAGTCAACTCTGCTTCATCGCCGTACCCCGGCCCCTAAGGGGAAAACCACAATAGACTTACCTGAATCTTACCAAGTGCCATTTGGAAATCTCTGAGTGGATTAATCGGCAACCTGCAAGGAATCAGACAGAGTGAAGATCAGACATTTGAACTCTTATGAACAATTGGACTTTAGAGTCAATACTGGAACTCACCAATTCCTCTACGCCAGTGAAGTAACTGGTCATCAACGTGCCCCTGCGGTCAACGCAGGATGGAGAGCTCATCCTTCCAAACCATCAGGTGAGACTAAGGAGGGGACATCAAGAGTGATCAGTGGGGAGACAACGGGAGTGGGGAAGGTGGGTTGACACTCAATTCCACGGGTGGTTAATTCCTCTTCTCCTTTGCAGAAAAATATTCTTGCGAGCCAGACAAACTAGGCTGAGCGGGCCAGTCCAGTCAGTCATCTCGGCGCTACACGTCACGCTGGTGGAAACAACAGCGGCCCGGTTCTGGTCGACGCCCCCGTGGGAACCAGGTGAGCGTAACAGAACGCGAAGCCTACCCACAAATACCCACCTGGGCGTCATGGAGACCTCGGAAACTGATCAGTTGGCCCAATTATTAGGGGAATTAAGGGCCGAAGTGCATTCCGTCCGCCAAGAAACCAATGCCCTCAGGAGGGAACTGATAGTGTCAAAAGAACGAATTGATGAGTTGGCCAGACAACTATTACAGAGCCAGGCTGGACAAACACCTCTACCAGGACTTGGGGCAAGTCCAGCTCCTGTACCATCGAGTAACCCGGTGCAGATAAATTTACCTGGAGCCGTTCCTTTGGCTCCGCCTGAACGCTTTGCCGGAGACCCAAAAGGGTTTGCAACATTCATGAATCAATGCCGCTTGCACTTTTTATGTAGACCTGGAGCTTTCTCAAATGATCAGGCCAAGGTAGCCTTCGTACTGTCATATCTCAGCGGCAGTGCGGCGGATTGGTCCATTCCACTGGTTAACCAGGATGACCCGATTCTTCGAGATTTCCAGGGTTTTCGAACAAGCATGGAAAGACTATTCGCCCGACACTCCCGAGGACAGGCTTTGGACAATGAACTTTTATCCCTACGTCAAGGTAACCAGGATCTTTTATCTTACATTGCAACTTTCAATAGATTAGTAGTGGAAACTGAATGGCCTGAAGCCAAGCGAATTACATTATTCCATCGAGGACTTCGGGGAGAACTCAAAGATGTTTTGGCCCAAATCGTGAACCCGCCTCAAGACTGTGCTGAATATATAGATCTAGTGGTCCAGCTCGATCATAGACTTCAAACCAGGAAGGCTGACCGAACCAAGTTTGAGAACAGGGTGTTGGTTAAAACCCACGTAAGCCGTGGTCCCGCGGGCAAATTCAAAAGGGACAATAACCGCTAAAGGGGCAGTCTAGAACACGGAAAACACAAGCTCCCCCCAGGCCGAGCCCTCGGCCCCTCTGACGGTGGAGCCGAGCCTCCCTGAGACGACTACCGTACTCAAATCAGTTAAACTTATCCTGAACATTTACTGGCCAAAGGAAGAGGCACAGTTGCCTCCACGCCGAATTCACATACCGGTCCGGCCGTATGCCCCGTTGGTTGAAGGCTGGCCCGGAAGCCTTGTTATGATCTGGGGGGTGAGGGACTGGGGGGGGGGGGCGAGGGGCAGAGGACAGCAAGTTAAAGACGAATGAACGGAGAACTTTGTCACGAAAGAACAAGGAACAAGAGAGCTTCAAGGAACTATCTGAATCGACTCACACGAAATCCAAAAGATGGGCTCGCTAGATAAAACCCTGACCATCACAACCTGGAACGTGCAGGGGCTCAACGCGCCCAGAAAGCGGAAAGCAGTGGAACACAAACTAGACCAACTAGCAGCCGACATTGTCTGTATTCAGGAAACCCATCTCATTGCGGATGACCAAAGCCGACTAAGATTCTGGCGCTACCCAAAATGTTACTTCGCCTCAGCCACACAGAAAAAGAGAGGCGTAGCTATCCTACTAAAAAGAGATCTCCCACTTACACAGATCACCATCAAAAAAGACCCCGAGGGCAGATTCCTACTCCTGAAAGGTCTCCTAGTGGAGCTACCGATCACCCTGGTGGCCACTTACGCGCCAAACAAAGAACAAGACCAATTCCTCCTTAGCCTCCTCCCAATCATCACGTCCTTCGCAGAAGGCTGCCTAATAATCGGAGGGGACCTCAACCTCCCCCCGGATCCGACGATGGATAAGACGCTTCCAGCCTCGAGGGAGGACTTCCGCAAATCCCTCGCCTTGGCGAAATTCTTGCGGGAAACTGAAACAATCGACATATGGAGATTCCACAACCAAGGGGAAAGGGACTACACCTTCTTTTCGCACGTGCACAAAGGCTACTCACGCATCGACCTCCTGCTCGCTACGAATAACCTGGCCCCCTGCGTGGAGAAGATTCAAATCGGACCAATCGCAATATCGGACCATGCTCCAGTCACGATGGTGGTGTCTATCCACGGGGCCCCGGAGCCTACGCAGAGGCAATGGAAACTGCAAGATTACATCCTGACAGATATATCGGCTAGCTCGGACCTCGCGGAGGCAATTCGGAATTACTTCTCAGAGAACACGACCCCCGACTCCTCAACAGCCACGGTGTGGGACGCCATGAAGCCGGTGATCCGAGGGGTCGCAATGGACCTAACAGCCAGACTCAAGCGCCAAAACCTACTCAAGCAACAAAAGCTCGAGCAAAAACTCACAGCCCTAGAAGACAAACTCAAAGCCTGCTACAAGAAAACAACGCACCAAGAACTCAAGAAAACTAAAAGGGAGCTCGAGATCCACCTGGCGGACCGAGCCGCCAAAGCATTAACTTATACCAAACAATACTATTACCTGAACAGTAACAAAGCGAACAAACTCTTAGCATACAAACTGAAAAAGTTACAAACCAGGAACCATATCCAATCTCTGCAAGACAGGAACGGCACCTTATTCCACCGGGACCCCGAAAAACTCGGGTTAATGGTGCAACACCACGAGGAAATCATGGCAGGGCCCCCAATAGCCACCTCAGCCATTAACCAATTCTTGACCCTAGCACCAAAGAAACAGCCACCTCCATCCCTAGCGAACTTAGAGGGCCCTATCTCAGAGGAGGAAGTGAGCGAGACGATCCGCCGCCTGAAGAACACAACACCTGGCCCGGATGGGTTTACAGCAAAATTCTACAAAAAATTCGCTCACCTGCTAGCCCCACAGCTGGCAAATCTATTCAACTCATTCCTATCCACCGGCTTCACGTCCCCCTCCATGAACGAGTCAATAACAGTGCTGATCCCTAAACCAGGAAAAGACCAAACACAATGTTCATCGTACAGGCCCATCTTGCTCCTAAACAACGACGCGAAGATATTCGCAAAAATCTTAGCAAATAGGCTATCCCCTTTCCTTCCAGAGCTCATCCACCCGGACCAGACCGGATTCATCCCGGGTCGGGGTACCCAAGACAACATTCGCAGAACCATCAACATCATTGAATCAGCGAACAGACTGGGCACAAAACTGGCAGTCCTCTCCTTAGATGCGCATAAAGCTTTCGACATGCTCGACTGGGGCTATATTAGGAACACACTAGAGTACTTCGGCTTTGGCCCAAACTTCGCAAAATGGGTTCTGGCCATCTACCAAAAACCCTCTACAAACCTTTGCCTCAACGGGACAAAATCCAGTAGAATAAACATAACTAGAGGCACGAGACAGGGATGCCCTCTTTCCCCACTTATATTTGCCCTATCTATGGAACCATTCGCTGAAAGGGTCCGCCGAAATGCATCAATATCAGGCCTAACGTACAAAAAAGAATCCTACAAAATTGCGCTCTACGCAGACGATGTGCTCCTCACACTCACCAGTCCGGAAGAGTCAATAAGAGCCCTATGGCAAACACTCGAAGAATTCCGAGCAGCCTCGGGATTCACAATAAATATCTCTAAATCCATCGCACTGGGCATTAACATCCCAAGAAAGACCAAGGCTCATCTCGAAGAGGAGTTCCAAATTCCCTGGGCCGGAAGCAGCTTCAACTACCTGGGGGTGCAGATACCCAATAAAACAGAGAAACTGTACAAGACCAATTTCCCGGCACTCTTCAGAGACCTGAGAAAGGACATTAACCGCTGGAAAAAACAGGAAATCTCCTGGTTCGGCCGAACGACTGCGATAAAAATGAATCTCACGCCACGGCTGCTATACCACGCCCAAGCCCTGCCGGTGTCGATCCGGGAAAAGGCCCTGCAAAAACTGCAAAGGGAGGTGTTGAATTTAGTCTGGGAAGGAAAGAAATCCCGCATCCCAAAACGCATTATGCTCCGAAGCACTGCCCTGGGTGGCCTAGGGGTCCCAGACGTGTCAAGATATTGCCTCGCAGCCCAACTAGCCCCGGCCTTTGCCTGGAAGCTTCCAACCAACCGACCCCGGTGGTTAACTCTGGAGCAAGATTGGTGTCAGACCCCACTGGAATCCTTGCCCCACTCCAGGGAGCTCGGGGGGGCCAGGGACCTTGGCCCCCTATCAGCAACAAGAAACACAGTTGCCAGCTGGAGGGCGGCTGCACGCCGGTGGAAATGCAGGAGCACAATGGGTCCACTTACGCCAATTTGGAACAACCCTGACTTCTCCCCCGGAATCACACCAAACCAGTTCACGGAGTGGCGAGCCGGCGGCTTAGAAACGATCTCCGATTTCTTCGAAAACGGCCTCCCCCTGAACTTCGAAGAGTGCAAAACAAAGTTCAAGATCCAGGAAACAGAAAGGTTCCGCTACTCCCAGCTGAGGCACTGGCTATCGCACCCTCTGGTTAGGAAACTAGGCAGCAGGGAGCTAACAGCACTGGAACACTCCCTCTTGACAACCCCCCCTAAGGGGAAAATATCAGCCCTGTACAAAATCCTAGACAGAACAGACCCCGGAAAAAAGAGCCATATATGGTGAAATGGGAAGAGGACATCGGGAGACCGATTGAGCTGGAGGAATGGCAACACATCTGGTCCCGCGCTCTGAAAAGCTCGAAATGCGTAACGAACAAAGAATGTGCGTTTAAAGTTTGCTATAGGTGGTACAGAACCCCGTCATTCCTCAACAAATGCAACCCGGCTATCCCAGCGCAATGCTGGAGGGGATGCCCGGACCGCGGGACTCTATTCCACCTCCTCTGGTCCTGCCCCAAAGCCGCCCTATTTTGGGAAAACATCCTGGAACAAATTAAGACAATCACCGGACTCAACATCCCCTGGGACCCAGGGATTGTGCTTCTGGGGTCGACAGGAGAAGGCCAATTCCCTCTAACCGGCAACATGGCAGACCTATGCTCCCACCTCTTGACAGCCGCCAAAATCTCCATCGCCAGACTCTGGAAAAACCCGGAGGGTCCATCCACACAGATGTGGTGGTCTAAATGCTGGGAAATCGCAGCAGCGGAGAAAGTCACAGCCATCAGGTCAGGCAATAAACCCAAATTTGAATGCACATGGGCGCCCTTTCTGGACTATGCGCAGCAACTCCCCGGGGTGACAAGGCAGCCACCTAACTTACGCTGGATGGAAACCCAAGACTGAAAAAGAAAACACAGCCCTAAGCCAGACAAGCAACTGAGTTCTCCCAGTTCTCCGAAATGCCACGAACGATAAACCGAGTTCCCCGGACTTGGAAGACCTGACACCAAAGCACCCCAGCAGAATCCAGTGAAAGTGCCACTCCGAACCCTTGAAACAGACTCCTTGGCGAAACAGATAGTAACCTGTTCATGTGTAAAATCAGCTCCTTGTGAAAACTGCTCCTTGTCTCTTGCCCCCCCCTTCTTTCCCTTTTTCCTCCCCCCCCCATCTTGTTGTAGTTGTTACTGTTATTATTTCTTTTGCTTTTATTAATGAAGAGAACGCAAGATTAGCTTAGACTAAAGCACGCAAAGTAATGTTCTCCTATCTATACGTTCTAACAAGCCGACATACATGTAATGATCTTAACCTCAGCATGACTTGTTACGTTGAAAATAATAAAAATAACTTTGGGAAAAAAAAAAAAAACCCACGTAAGCTCAAAGGGAGTAGATGTCTCAGAACCTATGCAAATCGGGGGGGTTAAAGGACCCTTAACCCAAAAGGAGAGAGATAGAAGACGGCAACTGCAATTATGTTTATATTGCGGAACTACTGGTCATTTTCTTCGGAACTGCCCTGTAAAACCACCCAAGAAAGTTATAGGAGCAGCAGACGAAAGCCATGTGAAATCTGACTTGGGAAACGACCACGCCCGGCAAGCGTAGAGGTCCGCTTGCCGAGCTTAAAGAAGGACACTCTGACCTCGCATTTCACCATAGCCATGGTCCTTGTAGATCCAGAACAGCCATCACGCATGCACGCGGTAAAGGTGTACGTAGACAGTGGAGCCATAGGAAATTACTTGGACTGGGAATTGGCTACCAGGATGAATCTATCTCTCACCCGCAAGACCACGGCCGATGTTGTCACCACTGTAGATGGAACGGAAATTGCCTCTGGACCCGTAACTCATTCCACTGCAGAGATGACATTGCTGAGTCAAGATGGGCATCGAGAGGCTATGATGTTTGACTTAATCAAGGCCTCACAGTTTCAGCTGATACTGGGGATACCTTGGTTGGAAAAACATAATCCCTGTATTGATTGGCGAGAGAAGAGACTAACCTTCCCAGAATGTGCTCACACCTGCTACCCAAGGAAAACTGAAAACTCAGTCCTGGCCCCAGTAATTCCAGTAGCCATACAATTACCTGTTGAATACCAAGACTTTCAGGATGTCTTCCAAAAGGAACAGGCAAACACCTTACCACCTCACAGATCGTATGATTGTCAAATAGATCTTGTACCTGGAGCACAACCACCTTGCAGCAGAATCTATGCCCTTACGGAACCCGAAAATCTCCATTTGCGGCAGTACCTAGACCAGTACCTTGCTAATGGCTTCATTCGCCCGTCCAATCCCCTGCATCTTCAGCTTTGTTCTTCGTACCGAAAAAGGAAGGCGACCTTAGAACATGTATAGACTACCGCGCACTGAATCAGATAACCATCAAGAATCGATACCCACTGCCTTTGATCCCAGAACTACTAGACCAGGTGAAGGACGCTTGTATATACACGAAACTAGACCTTCGGGGAGCATATCATCTGGTACGTGTCAAAGAGGGTGACGAATGGAAGACTGCTTTTCGCACCAAGTACGGACTATTTGAGTACCAGGTGATGCCCTTCGGACTATGCAATGCACCAGCAGCCTTCCAGTTCTTCATGAACGATGTCCTCCGAGAGCTTATCGACGTTTGTGTGGTCGTTTACATCGACGACATCTTAGTATACTCTTTATCAGAAGCTGAGCATGTAAAACACGTCCGAGCAGTCCTAGAGAAGTTACGCCAGCATAAATTATATGCTAAACTGGAAAAGTGCATCTTCCACACTACGGAAGTGGAATTCCTTGGATTTATTCTGACCCCGAGAGGAATCCGGATGGATACACGAACAGTGGATGCCATTCTTAATTGGCCTTTGCCAAGTTCAATCAAAGGAGTTCAAAGCGCTCTTGGCTTTGCCAATTTCTACCGCAGGTTTATCCCGGACTTCTCACACATTGTACATCCCATTACAACGCTATTGCGAAAAAACAAACGCTTTCTGTGGACAGAGGAAGCCGAGAACGCCTTCCAAGAGTTAAAAGCTAAATTCACATCTGCTCCCATATTAAGACACCCGCGCCCCGAGCTTCCCTACAGAGTGGAAACAGATGCATCCAGTTCAGCCATGGGAGCAGTCCTTTCCCAAAAGGATCCCGAAACTAACCAGCTTCACCCAGTGGCGTTTGGTCAAGAAAATTTTCAGCCCCCGGATTAAACTATGCCATAACCGACAAGGAGCTGCTGGCCATCAAGTCCGCCTTCAAGGCTTGGCGGCACTATCTACTGGGTGCCAGACATACCATCACAGTCATCACCGATCACCGCAACTTACAATACCTAAAGACAGCCAAAGCCCAATCTTCGCGCCAACTCCGTTGGGCATTGTTCTTCGCCGAGTTTGATTTTGTAATAACCTATCGACCAGGTTGTAAGAATGGTTATTCAGACGCCTTGTCCCGGATTGGAATGGGAGAAGCAGAAATAACTTTAGAACCCGTACCCATAATTCCGGAACAGAGAATCCTTGGCCTGACATCCATACAGACACTGGAGGACATTCAAAACAAGATCCACCAACTCTTTGATTCCGTTGCCCTACGGGACTGGGCAAAGAAAGGTCCAGAGTACTCTGTCATCGATGATTTACCTATTTACCAAGGCCGGCTATTTTTACCGCAAAAGGAACTACAGGAACTTGTCATTTCCCATTACCATGACACCTTAATAGAAGGGCATCCGGGTATTGCAAAAACCGAAGCTAAAATTAGGAAGCAATTTTGGTGGCCCACCTGGCGAAAGGATGTCAAGTCATTTGTCATGTCTTGTGGCATTTGCGCACAAAATAAAGGGCAAAGAAAAAACCTGCTGGATTATTGCAACCATTAGACATACCACCTACCCCTTGGCATACCTTGTCATTAGACTTCATCAAGGATTTACCCCCGTACCAAAGTTACAATACCATTCTAGTTATTGTAGATCTTTTTTCTAAAATGGCCCACTTCATTCCTTTAAAAGGGATACCTTCAGCTTCAATCCTGGCCAAGGAATTCCTTGAAAATGTTGTCCGCCTGCATGGCTTTCCTTCAGTGTTAATTTCAGATCGGGGCAGTGAATTCATTTCACATTTTTGGAGGAAATGCTGCCAACTGGCACAAATTGATGTTAGGCCTTCGACCAGTCACCACCCTCAGACCGACGGTCAAACGGAGAGGACCAACCAGACTCTTGAACAGTACCTCCGTTGTATGCTACATCAGTCTGAGGGGAATTGGAAAGACATTCTGTGGATCACAGAGTATGCATACAATAATTCCGTACACTCAGGAACTGGACAAAGTCCTTTTTTTACCATTTATGGGCACCATCCTCGAACCTCGGATTTGGACTCACCCCAGCATTTAGAGATGCCCGCAGTGGACCATCTCCACGCTGTTATTACACAAGCTTTTAAAGAAGCAACCATCCATTTGCAAAAGGCTAAGGAAAAATACAAAAAGGATGCGGATCAGCACAGAAGTGAAGCTCCTCACTACCAAATAGGGGACCAAGTATGGTTAGCCACTAAGCACTTACCACTCAAGGGGACTCGGACCTTTAACCCCAGGTATTTGGGACCTTTTTCTGTCAAGGCAATTATTAACCCAGTGGCCGTCAAGTTGGACCTACCTGCTCATATGCGAATCCATCCTGTCTTCCATGTGTCTCTTTTGAAGCCAGTGCAACCAGGAACTAGGCTAACTACTCCACCTGAACCTATCCTCATAGACGGGGAGCCCGAGTTCGAAGTCAAGAATATTTTGGACTCAAAAAGAGTGAGATCAAAACTCTTTTACCTAATTGACTGGAAAGGTTATGGTCCGCAGGAAAGGTCTTGGGAACCTAGTGACCACGTGCATGCACCTCGTTTAGTGAAGAGGTTCCATCAGGAATTTCCAGACAAACCACGGCCAAGGGGGAGAACGACTTTAGGAGGGGCCTTGAGGGGGAGTGCTGTCATGATGCCTGCCCCCGGAAGACCAGACCAGGCCCAGCAGCCCCGGAAGCAGGCATCATGCCACTTGGAGCATTCCCAAAAGCCCCAGTTAGGGGCTGTTTGGGTGCAGTCCTGGCGCCTATGGCGCCAGGCTCATAAAGATAAAGTCAGTCCTGGCGCCATGGGCGCCAGGCTCATTATTGATAACTTACCTGAAGCAGACCATGCTGCATACTCACCTGAGGCAGACCATGCTGCATGAAGACTCAAGCCAAATGAGGCTTAGGAGGGACTATTTTACTGAAGGGACTATTTTGTTACGTGGGTGGGGCTGTGGAAGAATACTTACCTGGATCTTCTTCCAAGGCTATTTAAACCACGCCCGGACAGCCACACGTGCTTTGCGTTATTCTGCTTGCTGCAGCGTAACGCTCACCGTGTTTTCAACAGCTCCAGTCTTCAGCCACGCCCGCTTCAGTCCTGGGACTCCTGAAACAAGAAGAAAAGAAGGATAAAGGTTAGAACAGGAGTTTTAACTTTAATCCTTACCTGAATCCTGATCCATTTCGCCACAGAACTGAAAGACAGAAGTCTTTGAAGCATCGCTTCGCATTCCTACGGCACCGCGCTAAACTCACCTGCTTGGCAGTACTTCAGCATTCCGTCACGCTCTCTCCATCTCGCGGCTGCCCTCCGACACCTAAGGAGACAAAGACAGCAAGATGAGCAAGCGGACTCTCGAAGGCTATACAAGATACCCCCAAGGACTTACCTGATTTACCACGGGAGGTACTCACCTCATCTCGGGTCGGCGCAGTCAACTCTGCTTCATCGCCGTACCCCGGCCCCTAAGGGGAGAAAGCAAAGACAATACCAGTTACCCCCCACAAAACTTACCTGATTTACCATGGGGGTCTCACCTCATCTCGGGTCGGCACAGTCAACTCTGCTTCATCGCCGTACCCCGGCCCCTAAGGGGAAAACCACAATAGACTTACCTGAATCTTACCAAGTGCCATTTGGAAATCTTCGAGTGGATTAATCGGCAACCTGCAAGGAATCAGACAGAGTGAAGATCAGACATTTGAACTCTTATGAACAATTGGACTTTAGAGTCAATACTGGAACTCACCAATTCCTCTACGCCAGTGAAGTAACTGGTCATCAACGCGCCCCTGCGGTCGACGCAGGATGGAGAGCTCATCCTTCCAAAACATCAGGTGAGACTAAGGAGGGGACATCAAGAGTGATCAGTGGGAAGACAACGGGAGTGGGGAAGGTGGGTTGACACTCAATTCCACGGGTGGTTAATTCCTCTTCTCCTTTGCAGAAGAATATTCTTGCGAGCCAGACAAACTAGGCTGAGCGGGCCAGTCCAGTCAGTCATCTCGGCGCTACACGTCACGCTGGTGGAAACAACAGCGGCCCAGTTCTGGTCGACGCCCCCGTGGGAACCAGGTGAGCGTAACAGTTAATGAGAAAGCTTCAAGATACTTCTTTTTGTGATATCCTTTTGACATTGATCTTGGGGAAGGGAACCATGAGATTTGCTGCCCCGGAACTATATTGAACTTGGAGAAGGGCACCTCGACATTTACAAAGGTGTGTGGAACTTTGTTAATGCAAGTTCAGAAGAAGGTAAATTGAACATGGTGATAAACTGGTTGACGTTTGGGGAAAAGAGGCTGAAGAATAGGCCTGAGCTGGAAATAGTTCTGAACTTTACTTTTGGAACACTGTTTAGTTTATGGTTGATATCCCTACACATTGCATTGTCTTAGTTGTGAGGGCAAGCATAGGTTTTGGACACAGACTTTTTAGTTGAATTTACGGACCCAGACTTTCCTTAGTTCCTTTAGGTAGGGAAATCCCACCGTAGCATAGGGCAAGTTAGGCCTTATTCCATCCTGACATTTCATTAATAAAAGCTTTTGTTACACGTTGAATCTGTTGTCTGTGTCTCCTTCCACAATGCCAACCTCACACTGAATGGAACTAAATGAAACCATTTGTTTTGAATACTGAACAAAATGAAATCAAGTGTGATTGAATACCAATTGAATTGAAAGCAGTTGGTGAAATTCTCTGATACAAAAGAGCTGTGAATTGTATAAACTGAAGAAAACAAGCATTGACAAGTGTCATAAGAATATAAGGAACTGTGTGAACTGTAATAATAAGCAGTGGCAAAAGCTTTGAGTACATTTGAAAATATAACAAGTGAATAGTGGCAAAACAAGCCCAATACCACTTTGGAGCTGAAACAGTGGCAGTGTAACTGTGAAGAAGCAAGTACGGTGTGTCGGTTGTGTGACCTGTAATGGGTGGACTGTGTGGTCCAACAACTGCGCTTGGACCGAATACACCCACCTAAAGGAAAAGCCACTTAGCTCATCCATTAGCTTGTGTTTGACTGTCAAGGAGAACTTGGGTGATCTGAAATTAAGGAAGTGAACTTTGTGATATTGGTGAAATTGATGTTAGGCAACTCTGCCAGAAAAGCTGGGAAGTGTCCCAAGGAATTGTGTTGTTTGTGGAAAATTGAGAGACTTGAAAGCTTGGGGAAGGGAACCACTCTTTTTGACAAAGAAGTTACCACTACGGAAGTTCAAAAAATCATCACCTCCCTAAAACCCTCGAACTGCAAAGGAGACAGTTGTCCCGCCCAAATCATAAAAGACGCAGCTAGAGAGCTCTCCCCCTTCATCACCAAACCTATCAACGTATCCTTCACCAATAATTCCATCCCCGGCAACCTAAAACAATCATGGGTTCTCCCACTCTTGAAAAAACAATCCCTAGACCCAGCCATACCCACCAACTACAGGCCCATCACCACAGTCCCATTCCTACTAAAAATCCTGGACAGAGTTGCCTACATCCAAATTCAGGAATACCTGGAATCCAACCAATTGCTAGGAATACGTCAATCTGGCTTCAGACCCCAACACGGAACAGAAACCGCCCTTGTTGATCTCAAAAGCCAGATTGATGAAATTAAAGACAAAGGCAATGCCGCAATTCTAGTCCTCTTAGACCTCTCAGCGGCCTTCGACCTGGTCAGCCACGAAATCCTTTGCAACCACCTAGCCACCGCAACTCACTTCTCCTCCTCTGCCATCACGTGGATACAATCCTTCCTGGCAAATAGAACCATGCAAGTCTTCTCAACAACAGCTGCAGCAGACCCCATCCCCATCTCATGCGGGGTCCCACAGGGATCCTGTGTATCCCCCACTTTGTACAATATATTTACAAAGCCTCTATTTGACCAACTGGACTGTCTGGGTGTCACCTACACTAATTACGCAGATGACACCCAGATACTCCTCACCATCACAGGCAATTACCAAGCAGACGTCGCTCGGATCAACGAAATATTCTCCATCATTCAGGCATGGATGGCCTCTCACGGCCTCTGCCTGAATGATGAGAAGACAGAGCTCCTCATCATCGGCTCCCCCAACACCCTAACTAAACTCAATCCCAACTACAACAACAGCACGATCGATGGTCACACCATCCCTATTGCCAAAAGTGTCAAAACCTTCGGCTTCTATCTGGATGCCAACACCAACCTCTCCAAACACACCAATATGATTGCCTCAGCCTCTGCCTACACCGGCAAGCTCATTAGGGCCAGCAGACCCTTCCTATCACCCAATAGCTGCCTCACCCTCGCCAGAGCCCTCATACAATCCAAACTAGACTACTGCAACAGGCTGTACCTAGGTGCTAACCAATCTGTACTTAACAAACTACAGGTACTTCAAAATAATGCTCTGCGCGCAGCCCTCAACATTCCCAGCCGAGAGCATATCTCCACTGCTAGGAAAGCCTGCAAATGGCTCTCCATACACCAGAAAATTGATTTAAAAACCATATGCCTCACGTACAAGTCCCTCAATCACCTAGCACCACCATATCTAACTAACAAATTCACCTTGAAACCTACTACCAGAACCACCAGATCCTCCAACACTCTATGCCTGACAGTGCCCAGATTCCACCTAAAAAGAGTTGGCGGGACTAGCTTTACAGTACTTGCCTCCCAACTCTGGAACACCCTACCTCTCAACATCAAATCTATCAAATCCTTCCAGATCTTCAGGAGGCAAGTCATGAGCTGGCACCTGAACAAAGAGTAGCTAACACCTGACCACTAACTGGCTCATGTACTGTATATGACTGTATATTATAAATGTATATTGCTACCTGTATATTATTCTAACACTTAAATTGCAAATTGTATTCCTTATATTACATATGCATCTACTATAAGTATGTATCTACGAAGTATGCTACACAAAGATACTTCTCAACTATGTGACCGTCTTCTTAAGTGCCCATCTACCCCTGGGTTTGGAGCGCTATACAAATAAAATAAACAAACAAACAAACAAACAAAGTGAACTATCCTGAATCTTGGGGAAGGGAAAAACCCTTTTCCAACCAAGAGCTGGAGGAAGCACTGAACATTTATTTGAACACTTCACATTTTGATGCTGACATCCCTACACATTACATTCAAGTAGTTGTGGGGGCAAGTATAGGTTTTGGACACAGACAGACATTTGCTCTGGACTTCCTGACACAGACTATCATTAATTTCAGTTAGGTAAGGAAATCCCACCTTAGCATAGGGCAAGTTAGGCCTTTTTCCACTCTTCTTTAGTTAGGTAAGGAAATCCCACCTTAGCATAGGGCAAGTTAGGCCTTTTTCCACTCTTCTTTTTATTTCAATAAAAGTTTGTGACCCAAGCTTTACTCAGTTGTCTGTGTCTATTTCCTGATGCCTTCACAGACAACACTCCCTTTGCTCACTGCAGGTGCAGGGATGAGGATTTATGCATTAGAGAAACACACTGCTGGCCATAGGGCACATGAAAAGCTTATTCACAACTATAATGGGGGAATGGTCAGATTCTCTTTGAGGCTAGAAGGGTATCCAGGAGTTCAGCTGGATACAAACACCCATGATGGAGCAGCATTCAATAATTAAACAGGTATGGGTGCCCTGTGGTTTATGTACCCTGATATGCCAAATATCAATTCTATTCTGGCCAAGGCAATGAAGTTAGATGATGATCCTGAGACACATATCCAGTTAATTCAGGAGCTGTGGAGGGCAGAGACAGGTGAAGCGTAGGATAAGAATGTGGATAAGAAGGGACTTCCTAAAGAAGTCCAGCATGATCTAGACAAAGCATGCAGATGGAAGCCAAGAGTTGGCTGGAAATTCAGGCACATATCGTGCATTTTTGTAAGAGGAGACTGGAGAAGGAAAAGGAGAGCATAGAGCAGGCACAAAAGGCAGAGGCCAAGCTTGTTCTGAAAAAGCTAGCGACAATCTGTTTGGAAGGAGCAGTGATTATCAGCTCCACGGAGGGACAGCAGGGACAATGGAGACAACAGGGATACAGTTAATCGGGTATGACACAAGGTTGAATGGATGGGTATGCTCCCGGGCAGAGGCAAATGAGAGGGTTTCTGAGAGGCAGGGGTGGATTTTCACAACAAGGTGGGTCATTTGGCGGGTTCCGAGGAATGGGGCCAAGGTTTAACAGGCCGATGGGAAATAGTTATGGAGGATTGTATGGAATCCAGTGTTGGTAATGCGAAAGGATGGGACACGTGGCACAAGATTTTCAGAGCAGACCACAGTATTTTACTGTAGGTGCCCAGCAAATGCAACCCCCAACCATGCCATATGCCCCAGGTTCTGTTCAATCACAGCAGGTACGGGTTGAACAGAACCCGACGTCTGGGGATGCACAGACCTATGCGTTTCAACCGACCATGCTGCCACAGGCATCGGTACAGGCATGGGAGAAAAATCCTTTACCCCAAGGAACGGTCAATCACTACACTGGAGCAAGTGTTTTTTAAGGGAATCCTTTCCCGCTTTCCAGTGCTAATATGTACCCGGATTAGGACAGCCCACAGGGATCTCTGATGTGCCCAGTCTTATCTCTTACTGCCGATCTGGAATAGGAACCCCAGATAGGTGTGCAGAGAGGTAACCAAACGTTTTAATTCATGGTTGATACAGGGGCTAAAACATCTTGCATCAAGGAAGGTGAGTTCCCCTTGTCAGGCAAAACAGTAGACATACAGGGATTCTCTGGGGCTATACTGTCTGTTCCCTGCACTGAAGATCTACATATCGGCGTAGGTACACAAAATGTATCTGCTCTTTTTTGTATTGCACAGATACCCCAAGGAATCTCTTGGGCAGAGATCTCCTCAGTTGATTACACATGTCATTTGCTTTCACAGAAGAAGGTATAGTATGCTTGACTCCAGGTTTGTATCCGGTAAGAGAAGCGGCATTTTTGCATGTATACTGTAGTGATAGCACAATAAGGGGGGGTACCTGTACATTGGACTTTGTTTCTTTGTGGGCTAATGGTTTTGTTGAGTTGGGTTCTGGGAATCAGAGATCAGACATGGCGGGTACCAAATAAATTTTTGTTTCGGCCTGCTGTGCTGCAGGAGGTAACACCTTGCACCATTGTTACGGTTCTCCTAGAAGCAGTAGTCATCAAGAAGAACAGGGTGGTTCTCTCAGGCACTGATGAGGAAGGCAGAGAGTGGCGCACAGTTCTGTGCATCGTTCTGACCTTATTGTTAAGGGACATGTCCGACGATCAAATGTTCTAAAACACAGAAGAGATGGTTTTTGAGATTGGGGTGCCTTGCCAGATTGCAAACCTGGTGCAATATTACAAAGGGTTAAGCAGTACCCCATGTTTATAGAGGCGGACAAAGGGATTTTGTTTTTGTAGCAAGGCATAATACAACCTTCTGTGTCCCCCTATAACACAGCCATCTATCCTGTGAAGAAAGCAAAGGGGTCCAGTTGGAGGATGGCCCTGGATTTACACCCTCACAATAATATTCCATTACTGCCTTTGTGAGTGTCGGAGGCGGCTGCGATCTGTTGCGCTTACGTTGGTGAGATCACTGCAGTGCGGCTTGACACACTTGTCACGTGAGAATCAGTAAGTCTTGTGATCCTTTCCTCTAACAAGTACGGACAGACAGCTGGCTGCTCCTGCGGTCCTGTGTTCCAAAGACCCAGTGACTGCAATCTCGGTAGTGAACAGCGATTAAACAGTGCCACCTCCGAGACCCGAGTGCCGACCTGGGTATTGACAAGAGCGGCCCCGAAGGTGCTGGCCGAAAATACAGGCACTGCTGAGCCAGTGGTGTCAGTGGGAACAAAAGCTAGTGGTGGCAGTGGGGAAAAAAGACAGAAAATGCAGGCAAGGGCTGCTGTGATTGCCTGAAGGAAAGAGTGTCTGCCTAGGATAAGCTTCTGGTCCAGCTTCTGTTCCAGCAGGTGCAGCGGTGTGTGCAATCCGCACCTCGCTGCAACATCTGGAATAGGGGTAGCCTCAACTGACCTTGTTCCGGATCACCTACTTTCACTTTGTAAGTGGGGTAAAGTGAAGGCGGTTTGTGGGCACAGCGGCGTAGCATTCTGTCACTGGAAAAAGCCAACTCTGTACTTCGGGCAGCTAACTGTAGTAGAAACTGCTTTCAGATAAGCGAGTGAGTATATAAAACTGTGATCTCTTTTTCTGATGGAAGTTGGAACTCGCTTACCTATTCGGTAGTTCTCTCCTCCTCCTTGCTGCTATTGTGGGAGTGTGGTGTGGGAGTGTGTTACCTTGTTTTTACAAAGTATAATAGCCCGCCGCAGCCCGCATACCATTATCATCAAATATTTTCACTACGTTCTACTTCTCTTTATGAGGACTGCCTAATTTTGACTGCACTTTTGGTCCCTCTGGTGCATCTTTGACCGTCTGGTTATTGAGTTTTAATATCTCGGCATATTGTGCGACCACGCTACTTCCCATTTGCTCATAAGGAAACATGCCTGAGAAAATTAGCCTGAGGTTGCACAATCATTAACAATGAAAAACTGCACCCTGCCCTAAAACACAACTTGGAATGGGCCCCAGAAGCCGTGCCAAGGGTAATAACTCCAACTCCTCCAGAGTATGGCCTACCAGCACCCCTAGGGGCAAGCAACGCAGTGAACCTGCTTCGGGTGCCATTGACTCTTATTTCTCTTTGGAACCTAAAGCTAAGCCCCCCCCGCCCTTCATTGATACCCAATGCTACTTTGATGCCCTGTGATGAGAATCTAGGCAGAGAACATAATAGTTCCCACCTCGACCTGTCTTTTTCCGCTGTGGACATCAACCACTCTCTATTAGGATTATGCTACTCCCTCTGCGATTCACTTGCCCCCAGTGAGGTGTTGTACCAACAGCTACCAATGCTGGGGGAGCTGCAGGTCCAAAGTAACTCACTAACTGTGGAAGCAGCTGACGAGGAGCTATTGCAAAGAAGCCCGGCTCATGAGCTTGCGGTAATAGAGGAGACAGGCAATAGACTCTCTGCCACGCCTAATATGTGCCCAATGGGTGATGCAGTAACGAATGCCACCTCCAACGACCACTCAGGACACCTGCGTCTGTCGTCAGAACAACTGTCCAGATTGCAGTTCGCTATGAAAGTCGGGCTGAAGATGTGTGATAGGATTTCGGGGGAGGTCTCTGTCGACAGTGCTCTCGATGAACTGATTACTGTAGCTGTCCCTTACATGTATGAGAACCAGTCTCCATCCAAGGTTCCATCTGTAAGCCCTTGAACAGTGAGAGAGGTCTTCCCCATCCACCTGGAGGTGAAATACCCGAACTTCTTAGTGAAACCTCTACTATATTCCTGACCCGGAAACAATGCAGGAAAAAAAAGAGACATGCCCTGAAGCCAAGGGCTAATAATGACCTACTGGCCAAAACACAAATGGGTAGCAGCATAGCAGAAGATTCCATCACTGAACCAGTAAATAAAAATCCAACTAAGAGTCTCAATGGAAATGCCAAGAAGAAAAGTAAATCGAAGGGCACCCTCACAAGTTGGGTTTTAAACGATAAATGCCAAAGTGATGTAAATGTAGCGCCTCAATCCCATCTACCCTATCACCTCCTCTCGCTTCTCCCCATTTGACTAATAATCCGGCAAGGGTATCCGAAACTCCCTGTCGCCTTAGGGCCCACATAAAGTTGCTCCCACGGTCTTGGATGCCACTTTGGTTGAAGCCACGACAAATGTGTCTCGAACAGTTAAGATAAAAAACAAAGTCTGTGGTAAACCCAGAGATCATCCACATATAAACAGAGGAGATGTTTTCGCACTGACTCAGAAAATTTTCCCTTAAGGGTGCTCAATACCAAGGACTTTGATTACATCGAACCCATCAAGGACCCCAAATACCAATTTAGCAAAATATATTGCACCTCTATTGAAACTGCCCAAATAATAAGGCAGTATAAAGATCGCTACGCTGAACTGGGATACGACTTAGATGTTTGTGAGGAAATCCTTACCCCTGAACCAGTGCTGCAGTCAGATGTATTGAAAGACATTGCCAAAATTACTAACATGGGGAATAATGGTGCCAACGGCGGTACTTGCCCTTCACTACAGGCTAATATCCTGGGTATTTTGAACTGGCTGGTTCTCAATAATGGCAACAAATTTGTTTCTGGAAATGAAGAGTGGGCCATTTCTTATTGGAATACTCGTGGTTTTGCCCATCTACTTAGTCCAGCGGGGTCCCTCAAACTTCTTCTCCTAAATTATATTTTTCTATTGCAGCAAATGTGGCTTTGTACTGAACCTTTGATTGATGCTCCCAATTTTTTCAAATTATGGCAAGTTAAGTTCCTAGGGGCCGCCCTTCTGGGGGCCTTGTTATTGCTGTCAAAAACCATGTACAAGCTGCAAGAATTCATACAGTTGCCAGTATCTCACACATACTTGCAGTATCTGTTATTACAAATAATGATGTTGGCGCCATTAATCTCATCAACGTATATGATCCTCCTGGTTGTAGTCTCATTGAAGATATTATGGACCTAGTATTAGATGTTATCGGGGAGGTTCAAAGTAGGGATCAGAGGGCAGAGATATATGTTGGTGGTGATCTTAATACCAAATATTTTTGCCCATATGAAATTACTGATACTCAGTTTGAAAAAAGTAGGTCTTTATCTGCAACCAATGAAAAAGGCTTGCACAAGGGGACAACCTGGGTTGACACAATACACAATTGGGATTATGGCTTGTTAAATGGCAGAGTTATGGGTGACATCCCTGGTAAGAGTAATTGGAGGGTTGGGGTTAAGACCTCTACTCTTGACTACGTCTTTTGTAACTCTAGAGCGCTTCCGCATGTGAGGAGACTCGAAATCGCTGACACGATATTCAGCAATCATGCTATCCTCACTCTTCATATATCAAATCCCTCTACTACTCACATTTGGAGGCAGACTGGGGAATTAAAAAGGAACCATGCAGGCTGCAGGATACGCTGGACCGACAAGACTATTGGGAAGGCCAGCGCCTATTACTGTATGCTGGGTGACAACTGGCTCTCTATAGTAAACTTCCTTACTGTGGATGAGATTGAGAGAAAAATTAAGTATAGCGCCCAAACTTTGGCTGTACAAAAGACAAAATACTCTATGTTGGCCAGAGGGAATAAGAAATATCGCTTTAATAGGGCCATTAGAGAATCCAAAAAGATTCTGAGGAGGAAATTAAGTATGATCCGGAACCATGCCCGCACTCCTGCTGAAGCCCTAATCAACATGAACAAGGCCAAAAACAAATAAAGAAGGTGGGTAAAGGATTGGATTCTCACTGGCAGATCTGCACAATAGTGGCAGAAGTGCACAATGGCAATATTTGGTGGCTATCTCTATGACTAAGGACCCAAGAATGCTATGGAAATTCCGTAGGGGTTTTTATTTGAAAATTCCTCCACAGGAGCTATGTGCCATTGGGGATTCAGAGTGTTTGAGGCACATTAGTAATTGTTTCTATGACCCTACCACCCGCAGCATTGATCCACTGCTTCCTTCTGGCAGGTTTAATATCAGGTTCACACGTGAAGAGATCAGGCTGAAAATCGCATTGCTAAAAGACTCTAGAGCTCCGGGCCCGAACGGGTTACCTAATGCGGTCATAAAAAGGCACCCAGCCTTCTGGGAGGAAATTATATTCAATCTATTCTCCAAAGTAAGCACTGAAGGTCGGATACCGCTATTATGGAAGGGTTCAATCTTAATCCCCGTCCATAAGAAAGGTCTGAAAACATGCCCCAAGAACTTCAGACTACTTGCCATGTTGAATACTGCCGGTAAAATCTTTGCCTCACTATTACTAGCTACATTGGTTAACTGGGTTGAATTCAACTGCATCTTGAGCAATTTCCAGATGGGATTTCGGGAGGGTATGGCCACAGCTCACTGTTTGTGGTTGTTCGACTCCCTGGTCAAGGCGTCTAATACTAAAGGCCAACTGGGTCTCTATGTAGCCTTGATTGATTTCAAGGCTGCTTTTGACACTGTCAATAGGAATACCTTGTGGGGCAAGATGTCCCGACTAGGCTGTCCTCGTGACTTGTTACTGCCTATAATGGGGCTACATGATAACACCTCAATACAAGTTAGGCTTGATAACAACGGCCTGATTTCATCTCCCATGTCTACTAATTAGGGGGTAAAACAGGGGTGCTCTCTTGCCCCACTGTTATTTAACATCTACCCATCTGAACTCCCCAAGGCACTGAAAGCGGCTCAAACCTGCCCACATAAACTAATGGGGACTAATGTTTTGTGCCTGTCATATGCAAACGACCTCATTATCTTTGATCACACTTTTGCAGGATTAAAAAGATCTATGGAAGTCCCGCAAAAATACGCTTCAGGACACTATCTGATCCTAAATCTTGATAAAACCAAGCTAATGCACTTCTCGCACAAAAGGGTGGTGATCCCAACAATGATAATTGACGGGAATGTCATTGAGAGAGTGCACAGTTATTAATATATTGGGGTTGAATTTAATACCAAGGCGGATTATGCCGACCTAAAAGAAGAGAAGAAACGTAAGGCGATTTCAAAAAAATTAACATACTATATCGATGTGTCAGATCCGCCTCTGGGTTTACCCTTAATGGGGTATTGACAATATATAGGCAATGCTTTTGTCCCTCTGTACTATTTGATTTGGAGGCCATTGGCATGAAGGACCTTGCATGGTTGGACATCCTGGAAGGAGCATTTTGGCGTAGGACGCTCGGGTTGGGCCCTAGTGCCCCCATGGAAATCATCCATCTCGAATTGGGCCTTACCTCTATGTCCACTAAGGTAATCAAAGGAAGATGCCTTCTTTCTCTAAAGGCTTGAAAGGCTCTGGTTTGCCCTGTACTAAATCTACTGGGACAACTGCCTTTGAATATTGAATCTACCACCTTGCCCTCGCTTGTTGGTGCGGGAATCCAGTTTGGAAGGACAGCCTACACAGATTGTCCAAGCAACTAGTAAGAAAACTAGAACAGTGGGATTAGTGTGAGAACTATGCACATCTTGCAAAACTTTCTAGCTATCGGACTATCATGAACTCAATCGTCCATAAATACAAATCCCCACAAGGCTATTTAATGCTCTGTCCTTCCCATGAATTGCGCAGATTCTTGCTCCTACTAAGAATTGTCAAACTGCCATTCTTGGCCTCAATTGGATCTGAGCAGGGTATACCGAAAGACGCAAGGAGCTGCTGCTTTTGTGGTATAGGATCCAAACTGGAGACAACCCAACACGTACTGACGGAATGCAAAGTATATAGTGATTTGTATACTAAGTGGTTGGGACCTTTTGTACATGTACATGATTGTAATATCATCAAGTCTGAATATTTTTGGCGCTACTGTATTAACTCTGAAAACAAGCCAATGCACATTGCACTTTACAATATTTGGAAGGCAATCTTTAACTTGAAACGTTAATGAGGCAATCAGTATATTAATCTCTTTGATACAAGTGGCACTAACACGTGCAAAATGTGTGTCTGGGCCTTTCCATGTCTTTCATCTCAAACCCCACTTGACATTTTAATAGGATATAGTCATCTTTCATACGTGCTACTATGAAGCTATTATCCTGTGTGTACAGATATTTGCTGTCAGTTCATTTTTTAGCATTATTATGAATGTATCCAATTATCTTATATAATGACGGAATATTTTATCTCCATTGTTTTATCCGCCTTTGGAACTAAATTGTAATTGAATTTGAACTTGATTATTTATTAATGTATTGTAATTTTGCTTTTTGTCTTCGTTAATTGTTTTCCTAATTATATTTGTATTAATTGTTGTTAGTAGTAGGGTGAGATGATACCTTTAATCAGTAGTAAAGCTTGACAGGTTTCCACGCCCCTTTCGAGTGGATATCCGCCCATGGGAGGTCCCGTGCCGGAAGTGAGGTCATGCTGGGTGACCTGGAAGTTCCGCCTGGGCGGAGATCCCATTTCGGAAGTGATGTATGTGTGTTTAAGAGGGTCCTGGTCCCTATTGGGGATGGCCCACTGGATGTGGCGTTATATGGGGTATCTGGGAGGTTCCCCCAAAGTCTGGAGCCCCTATGGGCCCCCATGGGGTTTCCAGCAGATGTCCCCACATGTGGGGTGCCCTAACCCGGAAGCTGGTAAGTGGGTTTATCTGAAAGCCCCACCTTGGGAGTTTGTGTGAATGTGTGTTGACCATTTTGCCCCGGATGTCCCCAGAAAGAGCCGGAAGTGTGGTGCATGGTGGGACGCCTGGAGATGATGTATGAGGGGCGTCCCCCCTTTAGGGGGGGGGTGTAGGATCCATATATACAGCAGAGTTTGGCTTGGAGGTACAAGCCGCTCCTGAAACCCCAGTCAACGCAGCAGCAAGATCTGCATGTGTGGTAAGGTAATACATAAGGATGGAACTCTGAGTGTTAGGCAAGGTAGTTTGTGTGTTTACACTTATAATAACACAGGTTTAGGAAAAGCAGACCCACTGTGTTGAGATTTAAAAAATAAATAAATCAATAAATAAATATAATAATATGCATATTAATGTTTGCAAGCACTGTTTGGGGTGATAGGCTTGAGTCTATATTGTTTGTGATGCATAATATGTATTATTTAAAAAGACCTGGCTCTGGGTCTAGTTACCAGCACCGTTCTCTATCCTATATGTAGCTGCGGCAGTTAGGCTGCAGCTCTGCCAGGCACTACGGCCGACGCGAACCGTGTTAAAAGACACCATATTCGTCCTGTATTTATAGCCTGATCAGCTGATTTTAACAGCTGGGTATGTTTTGCATTGTCAGCTCCAGCTGAAATTCTTGGCATAGTAAGTGTGTGTGTGCGCCTGAAGCAGGCTGGGTAATTACGTAACTGTAAAGAACACATGTGTTCATAAACTCGCATGGTTTCCGGCCTTATGTTTAAACTTAAAACCCCATAGCCGGAAGCATGATGAAACGGATATGGCGCAGCATGCTTAAGTCTGAAACCTGTAGGGTCCAAAATACTTAAAGCCCATCTGAAGATGGATTACTTGAAAATTCCGGTGGCACAAGCATCCGGTTCCCCCTTATAGAAGGCGCGCAGGATATACGCATCCATGAAATCCCAAGTTCAAGGATAACACATGGTTTTAATTCAAAATGATTCTGGGTTGTGGAAAGACCGCCACATTTGAGATACTGTATAAATAGCTAAGCATTGGGAAAGAAACTCTTGCGAATGCTGTTCAGAAATTAACCCAGGCTGCTCCTTGTGTGAATCCGATCTGCAGGCTACAGTTACCATCATGAGGGGCACACATCTTCAAGTAAGGCACTGTAAAAGCTCTGTATTGATGTAGCACAGGTATTAAGCGTGAAAGCGAAGGATCGCTTTGTGTTGTGCTGTGTGGAGCCCTTCAGCCTGTCCTAATCGGCACTGCGAGCCGCTGCTCTTGCCGATATTTTCACCTCATACCCGCTTCCTGGAGGAGGCTGAGCTGCGTGTGGCACGTGACAGCACACGTGACTGCCTTCTGCTTCTAAAGCAGCTGCGAGCCGCCCGAGCGGCGTATTAAGCGTGAAAGCGAAGGATCGCTTTGTGTTGTGCTGTGTGGTGCCCTTCAGCCTGTCCTAATCGGCACTGCGAGCCGCTGCTCTTGCCGATATTTTCGCCTCATACCCGCTTCCTGGAGGAGGCGGAGCTGCGTGTGGCACGTGACAGCACACGTGACTGCCTTCTGCTTCTAAAGCAGCTGCGAGCCGCCCTTGCGGCGATAAGCCCTGTGGCGTCAAGCCCATCGCCTGTTATGCGGCTGTTTTGCGGATGGTTTGAAAAGTGAATTGCCCATCTAAGGTACTGTACGTACCCGGTGTTATCATTCAGTCCATACTTTGGAGCCAAAACCTGTGATGAACTCAGGAACTTTATTTTAGATATTAAAGCTAATAACATTTAAGGTTGTTATTGTATAACTCTAAGGTTTACATAGTGTTGTTCTCAAGAAAGAAAGTGTACTTTATACCATATGTTCACTTTACGAACAGGCATGCCATCCGAGATAACTAGAGACTCTATGACTACGACATCATCTGTCATGCCTAATACACTGGATTTAGCGTTGCTTCCTCAAACCCCCATTAAACAAAATCTAGCCACTTCACATGAAAGGACCAAAAGTCGAATTCGTACATCAAAAAAAAATATCATTTTGACACCTATTAATAAAAACTCAAATGATATAAGCAATTTTTATGCAACTAAACCACAGGTTTTAATGAGTTCTAATTTGACTGCGCTTACTCCCTCAGTATTGACTAGAGCAGAAACGGTTTTATCTAATGGTGATATGAATGATGTGATTCCTAAATCAATTCCCAACCCAAACAATGAGGTTTCTGTCCTCCCTTTGAGCTCTTCCGTATCTGATCTAACTCTACTAACTGTACCCCATTCACCGATTAGAATTATTAAACCTATGCGAACTTGCACTACTGTTTTAGAAGAGACAACCTTAGACCCAAATGTGATGACAAATGAATGTCAAATTTCATTATTGGAGAATGTTACATTAGCCTCAGTAATCATTGAGGACGTGGGACATACCTCTAATAATAAGTCTCTTTCTGCTCTTTCACAAAATTCTTCCGAATATAGAGAGCTTGAAAGTTCAAGAGTTTCGATCACGACTGATTATGCACAGGCTTGTTCCATGAATTCAACAAGACAAGATGAGTAGATTTCTTTTTTGCAACCTACCCCTCGTCGTTGCCAAACTTCCAATAAGAAACGACAACCAACTGACTCCTTACTGAACCCTGTTTTATTGGAAGTCACTTTGGGAGCTATTAATACTACTATGGCTACTCTATTTAAGCTTTTTAATTCCTTGGATCAGAAGCTAGCTATCCAAACTGATAAATTAAATCAAATAAGTGATTGGATGAAAGACACTTCTCTTAAATGTTCCAAGGAGTTATCTTTGGTAAATTTGGAACAAAGGATTGGAAAGCTTGAATCCAACTGGTCATCTTATCAAGGCTTAAATGTACACTCAGGGCCATCTATTTTTCAGCGTATATCACACTTAGAGAGGCTGATGCAAGATCCCCTAATAACTATGCCATCTTTACCAATGTTTACTAATATAATTCGACCTATTGAATGTGTTGACGATGAAGACATAGCTAAACCTAATGAATCTTGGATTAGTATTGATTCCCCTGTGAGAACTGAGGGTCAACCAATACCGAGCCAGACATGTCGAGACTCTATCCTAAAACCACAGAAGCTGGGAGGTACTTTGTTAAATAAGAAAAAAATTAAACAGTTGTCATCTAAGCTTATACAAAGAAATAAAAAAGCTCTTTCAGAGTTAAAAAAAACATTGCAGATACCTCTTTTGCCAGATGTTACTACGTCTCTTCCTCATAGATTTGCTGCCTTGCCAGCGTCAAGCAATGAGATACCTAATAATGACTATGTCAATATACCCGATAATAAACGGGTTGATGGAGCTGTACAAGATATCCCTCCTCCCCCTCATATTGCTCCTGCTCACAGGATCCTAGCAGAAGTTCCTAAATCATTCCCCAACTATGATCCATTGAATGAGCTGTTTTTTCTTTTAACATCTAAATCTGATAACATACCGACAACACAGGCTTGCTCAAATGTACATACGAAACTAGTGATCCAAAATGAGGTTGATTCGACAGATGCTACAAAGGGATCTCTCTCTAGCGCTCTGATAGCAAAAGCAGAAGATCGTTTAACTGCTTTGAGAAATGCAGTCGATTCCTATCTACTTGATAGAAGATCAGAAGCGCTATCTGATGCTTTGCATACCTTTGAACAGCCCCCTCATACACATAATGTTAATAAAAACCCACAAAATGATGTTAGTGTTCTCAAAAACCGATCTGATAATTGTATGAAAATCATGCCTCCTCCCTCTAATATGCAGCCCCTTCGAGATCAATCTAAAGATAGAAATAGGTGTAACATGAATATACACAATGATAGTAATAAACGTTATGTAAACGACGATAGTGCTGCCCTTTTAAAGAAACTTAACCAGTATCATACTCTGATCCTAAAATGCCGGGATGGTTCCTTTCCAAAATATGATTTATGTTGTGCTAGTGTCTTCAACATATTTGGAGACATAGAGGGCCTAGAAGCCATTTCCTCATCAGATGTGGATCAAGTGGAGTTTCTTTGTGATAAAAACCTTTCCATCGTTAGGCTATGGATAAAATCTGGTATTGTTCGCAATACACTATGGAATGCCAGAATGGAATTGTTTAATCTGGGTTTTTTGTTAGCCCAAGATCCAGCACGTCAACAATTTAAAGAGACTGATGGAAATAAGTTTATTGGTGGTATAAATTCTGAACCCTCGTGTATCTGCAATTATTGTACTAATCACTTGTCATCTGATTCCAATGTAGGACCCAATGTTTATTCGTAACCACGAATAACTGTTTCCAACAATACTTTTTCACTTGCCTGTTGGAATACTAGAGGGTACTCTCATTTGCAGTGGAATGTAGATAATAATTTGAATAGTTATGATATTGTAGCCCTACAAGAAACATGGTTACTAAATCTTCCCATATGGGACGATCATGAGATCAGTTTGCTACCAGCAGCACATGGTGGTAAAGGTAGACCTACAGCAGGGTTGTTAGTAGCAGTGAAAGTGAGCAGGGGATTGAAAATCATCCCCTAGCAAACACCAAATAAATTCATTCAATTGACTAAGATTCTTTTCAACTCACAGACATATGCACTTATTAATCTATATAGAAACCCGGTAGGCATCACTGATGATAGTTTTTATGATGCCCTCTCTTGTATGTTTGAGCTTATCTCAAATGAAGCTAACATTGTTGGCATATTACTAATGGGCGATTTGAACTTTTCTTGTTTCTATTCTAATACGAGGAATTGGAGTCGAGAAGGTGCCAGATGGAATTCCTTTATGGAAGATCATGGATTAAGGTTGATAAATGGTGCAATCACAGGTGATATTCCACCTATGAATACCTGGGAAAGAGGTTCCTCTAAATCTACTATCGATTACATCTTTGTTTCGAACTCCATATTTACAAACACTAGCAATTTTGAGATAATCAAACAAACATCTAGTGATCATCACCTCCTATCCTTACATTGGTCAGTAGATAGTGGTGACCATACGAAAATTGCAGTGTACTATAAACATATTCTATCTGTTAATAATGGCAGAAATCGATTCAAATGGTCTACTAACAAATGATTGGCCTTGAATGATGCAATTCTAAAAAATCAAATCTCACCCAGGTCCAGTTCTTATATAGAAATTCTTAGCACCTTCGCGAATCTTCTTCCTGTTCATAGTAAACCAGGTAAAAGACATGTCCATAGCTTTGATCTGGCGTTGTATGAACGAAAGAAAGCTTATAGAAGAGAGATTAGAATTTCTCAGAAATTACCATTAATTGATCAAAATAAGGCTGTTAAAAATGCTTCTTCGAAATATCGAAATTGGGTACGAGCAAGGAGAGCTACCTTGTATCAAAAAGATAGTGAATGTTTTTTATCAGCTTGCCGTGGTAAAAATTCAGGCCTAATATGGGAACTCCTGAATAGATGTAACATCTCAGCCCAACCCCATGTGCAGCTTAATGGTGTACCTGAATCGATGTGGGTTACACATTTTTCATCCTTGTATAGTGATCCTATGATGAACCATTATATTTACAATAGTATTGTTGTAAACAGTTGGTCTTTACATTTTACAAAAATGACCATTCAAACTTTCATCAAAGCTTCCTCATCATCTAGAGCGGCAGGCTTAGATGGGCTGACCAACGTAATGCTCAAACAAAATATAACAGAGTGGTCATTAATTTTGAATAATATGTTTCAGCAGATACTACAAACTAAAAATATTCCGCAATCATGGCGCTCTTCTGTAATCATTCCAGTCTATAAAAAAGGTGATCAGACTAATCCGAAAAATTATCGTCCTATAACGTTACTAGACGTACCGGGAAAAATTTTTTGTAGACTGGTGTTAAGAGATTTTATTGATTGGACAAAGAAAGTAAATCAGCGTGACCCAGCACAGACTGGATTTGTAGCAGGGCTGGGCACGAGCATTAATTTAATAACTTTAAATGCTATAAAACAACAAGCAATATATAAAAGGCAAGCCAGATATTTTGCGTTTGTAGATCTTCATTCTGCTTTTGATTCGGTCTCAAGACCAAAACTTATAGATAAGTTAGTCAAAGCGGATTGCCCATCCACTCTTACTGACATTATCTTTGCCATCCATTCACAAACCAGGGTTTATGTAAGGCTAAACTCTGAGGGGCTTCTATCAACCCCTATTCTAACGTTTAGAGGGCTGAAACAGGGATGCATTTTGGCGGCTGCCTTATTTAACTTTTTTATTAATGATGTACAGGATATCTTTCACAAAGTAATCGCTGACGCTCCTAAATTGAACAATGTAAAAATCTGTGCAATGTGGTATGCAGATGATCTGGTATTGGTATCAAAAAACCCAAGTGGTTTACACAATCTCTTGTTAGCTTTATGCTCCTATTTCAAAGAAAATGAACTTATAGTAAACACGAGTAAAACACAAATCGTTGCATATGTTCCTAAAGGCGCACGTAAACACCTAATGAACTGGCAGATTGACGGAATATCCTTAAAAACGGTACCAAATTATGTTTATTTGGGCCTGATTTTTGAGGGTACCCCAACGTTAGACTCACATTTGAATAAAATAAAATTAAGCAGAAGCTAATCACAGCAATTTGTCAGACACGAGTAATCATTTCTAAATATGGTAAATTTTCCATCAAAGCTGCCATTACTTATTGGGATCAGAATGTTGTAGCAACCATTCTTTATGGTATGGAAACACTAATTGTCCCTTTAGGGTTTTTGAATTTATTAGAAGCCAAGTTTTGGCGTACAATCTTAAATCTACCTCAATGTATTCCAGGAGTGTTAATAAGATATGAATTGGGATTAATTTCTCTAAGTGCACTATACAACTGGCGCTTATGTGCCCTATTTCGTAAATGTCTACTGTCTACATATGGTGACTCTACATTATCTACTATTTCAAGTTACCTGATTAATTCTACAGAAATGTTTCCAAGATACTGGACTATGAAAATTTTAACAATCATGGTACATGCTGACATTTCACTAAAACTGCTTATTGCTCATCCAGAGCTGGCAAAGAAGAAGGTGTATATGATGGACTGGATCGACACTAGAACTTTGTGTCTAACTTATAAAGACTTTGATCCTACAATCTTTGGTCCAAAACGCTATAAAAACATTGCGTCCTATTTGCTTTTAGCACCATCTGCTGCTCTAAGATCTGCGATTCTTCGGTTAAGGTTTAACATCTGGCCTACCGGTGAGGTCAAAACAAGAAGGAAACAAATTGCTTCTGATCATAACTGGTGCCGGTTCTGTAAAAATGTTATGATTGTGGAATCCCTTCAACACTTAATACTGGAATGCCCTGCACTTAGTACACTAAGAAAATTGCACTTTGTTAACCATTTTGCATACTTTGCACAACTCGACCCAAAAAATAGATGGGTCGCCTTGGCTGCTACTGAATGTATGAGTATAAGAATTGCAACAATTAATTTTTTACAGGCCTTGAACCTAGAATGATGATGATTGTATAATATGAATTGATATAGTTTTTGGCTGTTTAATTTGGATTTTTATGTTTAAGAATTTTCTAAATGTTTAAATTGAAAAAGTTGATATAATTTCAACTATATTCAATAATAAAAGAAAAATAAAAAATAAAAAGATGTAGCACAGGCTGCTCCCGTATGAACTGTAGACTAACTGCTTGCAGTTAATTTATTTTTAGGAGCACTTCCCCGACCTCTCACATGGTGATGTTTTAAATTTAATGCACATGCCAGGTACTATTTTTTAAATAATGATTTTATGGTCTGCCTGTAATTCTGTAGCCTGTTTATACCTTGATGTTTTTTTAAAAATAGAGAGCGTGACTGGAAACCATGGTTGTTGGAGCGGATTCCCCAGCGCCGTCTATTTAAAATATGACGTCAGTTACAAGTACCATTTGCGGTTCTTCTAGCTGTATGCTAATGAGCCCCTGGAGTGCGGAACCGTTCACACATGGCTATCCACATATCCATGGTGCACAGCCGTGCGTTTTTTGCTTCTTTAAAAGAGGGGATGCCATCAACCATGTGGCATCCCCTTTGTATATTTTACATTATATTTAATGCGCACATGGGTTGGGGAGTCTTGCACCCGTGACTCCCCAACCCATGTCGTGCGCAGCATATTCCCGGTCATTTTATTTATCCGCGTATTTTGTTTTAAGCAGAATGCTTTTATTATTTCTTATTTAAACACACGTGGGGCTGCGGGGGTGTTCTCACAGCCCCCCGTGTGTTTAAATAAGGAATAAGGAATGGTATTGCCACGGCTTCTGTTTTAAGCAGAATGCCTTCTTTATGCATAGCTCAGACACATGGGGGGAACTGTGAAAACATCACTGCAGCCCCCATGTGTCTGGATAATGAATAATGAAGGCCCTTTGTTTAAAACAGATGCCGTGGTATTCCTATGTCTTTTTTTTTTATTTGAAGCAAAATGCATTCTTTATGCCTTATTTAGACACACAGGTTCTGCAGTGATGTTTTCAAAGCAACCCTCGTGTGTCTAAATAAGACATAAAGAATGCATTTTGCTTCAAACAGACACCGCGGTATTGCCGCGACTTTTTCTTTTTTTTATTTGAAGCGTGTTGCACGCCTTATTTCATAGGCAGGCCCTGGCGGCCCACGATTCTTTTGTTTGCAGCGCGGACCGTCAAGGCCTGCCTAAGAAATAAGAAATGCGACATCATTAAACAGTTTTCAAAGTATGACTAACGCGCCTATTGCCACGTATCTGTTTGAGCCAAGGGCTAAAGCATGACCCTTAAGTAAAAACAGGTGTGCCGCAGTACCACGGCTGTTTTAAACAGTCTACAAATCTCAGCCTTTATTCATGCACACGCGGGATGCTGCAAAAAAGTATCCCACGTGTGCATGAATAAAGGCTGAGATTTGCTGCCTGATTAAAACAGGCGTAGTAATATGGCACCATTGTTTTAATTAAGGGCATGTACATTTAATTGAAAGATCGCGGCATAACCACATCATCTGTGCAATTTGGGTGTTTTGGGCATTTCGCATCTAGTTCCCTATTTGGGTAGCCATTTATATAATGCAGGGGGTCAGTGTAGGTCTGCAGCCCTGAGGTCTCTAGGTTTTATCACAGAGGCCTGTTTTAATTTATAATTTTTAATGCCGACAAGCAGGGTGTAATATTTATGCAGCAATACTAGTGAAAAATACTAGCCCAAGAGTCCTGACATGTCTGGACATGTCTGGGGCATATAAGTGTTTCAGTAACCTGTGGAAACAATGGCACACATCCATGAATGAGGGACGTTGATTTGTTTTGTACATTGGCTTGAACAGAGACCACGAAGGAGGTCTTTATAAAGGATGATACACTTTGTAGATGTGAAAAGAATGTTTATGAGTGACTCCTGATTAAAAATTAATAAACCTCCACAGTTAATTAAGGCCTCAGAGACCCCACTGTGGGCACCCGTGAATAAGGGCCCAGGTATGACATGTGTTTCTTGTGCGACCGAGAGTATGGTGGCACGGGGTTTGAGCAATTGCGGTATGGGAGGCATAGTATTTATCTATTTTCCTAGCAGATGAATATGATGCAGGGGATGTCTGTTTGGGAGACAGCATTAATTCGGAAACCCTCATAGCTATCCTGCTTGAAAGAAGCCTTCATACTATAGATGTCCTTGGTGTGTATTGTTTAATTTTATTTGAGCATTAACATAGGCCTTTGATAATTAATAATGGCTATTAATATTTGTAATTAGATTTTAATTTTTAGTTATAATCTTACAATAACATCGGCGGTTTCTTTTATTTTTTTTTATTTTTTTTTATCGGTGACACACGACCACTGCTATGACACCAGGCCCGTTGTTGCTCAACAGCTTGAGGTCGGGATTATGAGACTGAAACTCTTGAGTCTGACAGAGATGTAGCAGGAAATGGCATCTATTACTTTAGGTATGATCGTTAAAAGCGGAACCTCCCTTGCAAAGCATCTATGGCTTTTTTCTTTTTTTTCTTTTTATATAAGGTCCCAGGTGTTTTCCATGATTTCGAGCCTTTAGTGTAAAATATAATTATGCAGATGTAGTAAATATTCGCTTTAGTGTAAAATATGATTATGCATCTGTAGTAAATGTCTGGCATGTGACGACCTGATGTAGCTACGGCTGGTAAATGTTTTCTTTGATTTTATTTCAGATACACATTCAGGAGGCCCAGAGCCATCAATACCCCTGCCAGGTCATCAGGCCGAGGACCTGTAACATCTGATGACACGGCCAGACACCACACCGGAGGCCCAGCCCCAGCAGCTAAACAGTCATTAAAAAGGAAGCAGCTGGCCAGGGAATCACCTTGTAAGTTTGAATTACCACTAACCAATAAACCACCCCTTTATTCCACAAGTGGGAACTGCCAATATTTTAGGATATCTTTTGTAAAACGCCATATCGGATAGTGCATGTCATTGTAAAAGGATGTATGGACTATTTTTTACCAGTTAGGGCCTTTAATATTGTAATGGTATTTTTTGTAACCCTTTATGTTTACTCTAGCATGCCACTTACACTGTAACATGTGTAAAAGAGACGGCTGCGTTGTTATCAGTGAATCAGGCTTTAAATGCCTCTGATGTAAAACATTTGCCAGGTCCAAAGAATGTCTTCAAAAACACCTTGAAAAAGCATCTCAAGGTACAACCGTATGTCCTCTTAGAACAGACTGCAAGGACTGCGGCCGTTTTATAAATGTTAAACATAACTGTAAGGGTAGGATTTGCCCCCGGTGTGATGAGGAAGTGGTTTCTGTGGATGAACACCAGTGTTATATGACACACCCAAAAAAAGTAACCAAGACTGAAACATATATAATCTTTGACATGGAGTGTATGCAAGAGACCGGCATACACATCCCCAACTATATCTATGCGAAACATCTCACCCTTGAGAACTCTTGGTAGTTCGAGGGCCTGACTGTGTCAGCTGATTTATAACCACATTTCTTTTTTAAAAATTCAGGGGGTATAGCTTTCTGGCTCATAACAGTCAGGGCTACAACG
This sequence comes from Ambystoma mexicanum, assembly GCF_040938575.1. NCBI lineage: Eukaryota > Metazoa > Chordata > Amphibia > Caudata > Ambystomatidae > Ambystoma > Ambystoma mexicanum. The sequence goes on from NC_090924.1 coordinate 754,032,016, forward strand.
GTTTCTTTATAATACAGCAGCTGATTAAAGAGAGAGTTCACGTCAAGCTGAGAACGCAGGTTGCAAAGCTGAAGCTCCTAGCGGTACCAGATCTTAAAATCCGTTTTATTGACAGTTTACATTTTCTACCAATGAAGTTAAGCAAACTGCCTAAGGTTTGTGGCTTCCCAGGGTCCAAAGGGTATTTCCCAATTTCTTTAATACTTTGCAGAATCAGAATTATGTGGGAGTCATCCCCCCTGTTGAGGGTTATGGTGTCGAATACATGATGGCAGCCAAAAAGGAGGCATTTCTTAAATGGTATACAGAGGCCAGAACCCAGGTTTTTGATTTAAAATAAAGAGCTAAAAACCTATTGTTGTGAAGATGTCAATATTTTGAGAACCGCCTGTAACAGTTTTCGAGACGGAATCATTGATCTAACCCCCAAGGTACACACTATGGAGGACCTTGAAAACCCAGGGATGAAGATAAAACATGTTACCAACGTCGATCCCTTTACATTTATCACCCTGGCTAGCATGTTTTCATATATATATACAAACAGCTGTTTCTAAAACCTGAAACAATAGCCCTCGTACCCCCATACATGTACCATGGGAAACAAAAACATTTCTCAACACCATTCATCCAGTGGGTGGCTGATGTAAAAGTCTGAGCAGATCAAGACACCTATACAGCATGCCTTGCGAGGTGGAGAGAAAAAGATTGGTCCCTATTTTCTAGATGGATATGTTTCTTTAAATGGTGAACAACAAGCCTATGAGTTTAACGGATGTGTTTATCACGGCTGTCCACAATGCTATAAGAAAGATGACTATAACACTCTGACGGCTTGTACTTATGATCATCTATACCGAAGACCGCTTTTAAAAAAGAATTTTCTTGAGACCAGGGGCCTGCGTGTTATTACACTTTGGGAGTATGAGTGTGTTGAAATGCTAAAAAAAGATTCAAACTTAAAGGTGTTTCTGAAGCATAAGAATTTACCAGACCCCCTAGAACCTAGTGACACGCTTTTTGGAGGTAGGACTAATGCCATCAAACTGTATCACGAAACAGCCCCTGGTGAGAAGATAAACTACTTTGATTTTACCAGCCTATACACATTTGTGAACCATTCAAAGCCCTACCCTTTAGGGCACCCGCATGAAATCTATGAACATTTTGGGGATATTACACAGTATTTCGGGCTGATCGGGCAGATGTCAAGTGTAGCCCACTAAGAATCTTTATTTTCCGGTCCTCCCTCAGAGGATTTCTGGTAAACTCATGTTCCTGTTGTGTATGGCGTGTGCAGAGTCAAAACAGACTTCAAAATGTACACACACCGATGAGGAAGGCTCGATCCCTGGTACATGGTGTACCGTCGAATTAGAAGTTGCCTTGCAAAAAGTATATTGTTTGGGTCCATGAAATATGGCACTTTGAGAACATCACGGTAGAACTCTTTTGTGAGTACGTATTTCACACACTCCCCCGAGTACGTATGTATGTTTTTAAAAATGAAACAGGAATCTTCAGGATATCCCGAGGGCAGCGACGACCCCGTCTCACACCAGAAATATATAGATGAGTATTACAAATATCAGGGTATCTGTTTAAGACCAGAATTCATTGAGAATAACCCCTCCAGACGCCAACTAGCTAAGCTGTGTTTAAATTCCTTATGGGGTAAATTTGCTAAGAGAACAAATTTGCCAAACACCACTATTATAACTGATCCTGAAAAGTTGACAGCCTATCTTTTTGACGCCGGCTATGACATTTCAAGCCTGCAGTTTATAGATGAGGAAACGGCATGCCACTGTTGGAAGTATGCGGCGGAGTACCCTACGTGTTCTAAGAACATAAATATATTTATTGCATGTTTCAAAAGCGCTCATGCCCGTTTGGAATTGTATAACGTCATGGACGCTCTCCAGGAACGGTGCTTGTACCATGACACTGATTCGGTTATTTTTGTTAGCGCACCCGGGCAGGAAGATCCTCCATTGGGTGATTACCTGGGTAATCTAACAAGTGAATTAGCACCCGGTGAACACATTATAGAGTTTGTTTCTGCAGGACCCAAAACGTATTCCTATCATATATCCACCAGGGCGGTCTGTATGAAAGTTAATGGTGTAACTTTAAACGTCTGCAACAGCATGAAGATTAATTTTAACAGTTTGAAAGAGTTAGTGCAGGACTACACATTACAAAACACTACTGATACTATTGTGGTGCAACAACCATCTATAGTGCGTGAGAAGAAGCGTTGGGAAATTAGTACACAGACGCTTCAAAAGACTTTGAGGGTGGTGTTTGATAAACGGGTGCTACAAAACATTACCCTACGGCTACTGAAAAGGCAGCAGCACGCAAGTTGGACACCCGCTTTCAACACCCTTTTTCAGGCGTGTTAGCGGGGCCTTCCAGATGCGGTAAAAGCTATTTTATTAAACAGCTCCTAGAAAATGCCCACACGACCATGTTTGCCATGCCTGATAATGTGATTTGGTTTTGTTCTTGCTGGCAAACTTTGTATGATGAACTGGCCTCTAGAATACCGAACCTGAAGTTTGTGGAGGGCTTACCAGATTCTCTGAATGACGACCGTTTACTGCCCCCAAACCTTGTTAATATGATTATCGTAGATGATCTTATGATGGAGGGCGGTCATAGCTCGGAACTGGAGAAAGCTTTTACTCAGTATTCACATCATCAAAACCTTAGTATCTGTTACATTGTACAGAATTTATTCTACAAGGGCAAGGGCAACCGTTCGATTACGCTAAATGTCAGCTACATCGTTCTGTTTAAGAACCCCAGAGATAAACAGCAACTCTCGGTTCTAGCGCGACAGATCGATCCGGATAACATCCAGTTTTTCATGGAGGCTTTTTAAGACGCTACACGGAAACCTTATGGCTACTTATTGGTGGATTTAAAAACAAATACCTTAGAGGACTACCGGTTGCGCACAAGTGTTTTCTATCCTGATTTACTGGTCGTTTACAATCAAAAGGCCGCTAGAAAAACCTGATGATGAGAAAAGCATCCTCATTAGTGCCTGCGACCGCCCATCAGGACAGCCCGTATACGTCGAAACTACGCTCTCCTTAAAATGCTAGTAACAGCACCACCAGAGCAACGTTTGGCCATTCTGTGCTCAGCTTCTGATGATTTAGTATCGGCTATAGCTGAGATTGCCTCCAACACCATCAAGGGGAACGTACCACTATCTAACCACCAGTTAGGAGTCTTAAAAAGGAAGAAGCTCATCCTCAAGAAACTGGGTAACAAACAGGCATCCCTAAAAGTTAAGAGAACACTTTTAAAACAGTCTGGAGGCTTCATAGAAGTGCTACTTGGTCTTGCACTGCCTCTGATCACCAGGCTTCTAGGGGGCAGTTAATGGAGCACAGTCAGAAGATGTATTTGATTGACAAGCGTCAGCTGGACGGTCTTAACATCCAAAACCGTGAAAAACTGGATATTCAAAAATCAGCCACTCAACGGCTTGATTCTGAAATGCAAGAGGTCCTACACCACCATGATTTATCAGACTACGACAAGGTTATCCTCTATTCATCTATTCTCCAAAAATACTTAACACATTTTAGACAAGCCGAAAATGAAAAGAATAAACTAACATTGTACATGCCCCATGAAGAGCCCGAAAGGCGCGCCATCACAAGTCCCGGAACCAACGTTTCAGACCCTCTGGTAGTGGAAATCCTGAACAGCATTAATCCCCGCTATCGTAAAAATGCAGAACTATTGTTGAACAAGATGACCAGTGACCAGGCGGTGGTACCCTGGAACACAAAGGGGGAGTTTGTATATAAAGGTATTGCTGTCAAAGGTTCAAACATGCATGATTTAGTACGCAGTATTACCAATCCTCAGGCATTTGGATCTAGAGGCTGGGATCTGTTCATGCAAGCGGCTGCGGAGTTAAATATACCTGCGACTTTAGTAGGAAATATGAATCATCGGGAGCTGCTTGAGAACCTAAAAGACTTGGGTGTTAAAACTCCTCCCGAGAATGTTGACTCCCTACATATTTCATTAAAGAAAAGAGAAAAGAAAAAGAAACCCAAACGCGAGGCATGGTTTAGTGTGTAACGGAGGTGGGTTTTTTAATTTTACAAACTATTTTTAACCCATGTAATATGTATATGAGTTTATGTAAATGTTTTTATAAGCATACCCATATAAATTAAGTAAATAAGGACGTTGTTTGTGATAAAATATGTGTTTATGTATATGCTTTTATATGTGTACCCCTGAAAGCTGCATAAACAAAAGCTCTGTTCATAATAAAATACCCTGTCTATTTATACGAACCAATCATTTTGCGTCTAATTATTTCAAGCATGTTTAACACAGCCATTTGTTTTTTTTAAAATATTAATTAAACAGTACACGAGTAAGAAGGAGACGGTTGTTTAAAAGTACAATGTTTTTATTTAGACAAGTACACATAGCTACTGTTTGGTAACAGGCTTAGATTTCTGACAAAAGCTATATACATTTACAGGGGGTCCGCTGTATTTACGTTTGTTCACAAAATCAGTCACCATACGATCATTTTGTCTGAGATCAAGAGAATAGGTTTGCATAACATCAAGCAAAGTCTGTTTATCTGACATTTTAGATACAAAGTAGCAAGCATGTTGCCCACATGTCACAGCTTCAGAATGCTGCACCTGAGCTCTATTATAATCTAATACGTGAGCTATATCTTTAACATAGTCCAATAGTGCGCCGTCCTATTTAGGATGGCTTGGAAAGAACCCCAGACTATCAAAAACAGTTATTGCACCAGTGTCTATAAACATAGCTATCCACTGTGGGCTTTCTTGATGCTGGGGATCGGTGTTTACAACAAAGCTGACGGGTCGTTCAACAGGTATAGCCCTTGGATTGTTATCACACGAATACGCACCCTGGCATGTTTTCATAAGCTGTTTGTCTTTACGCAGGAAATGGATGATCTGGTAGGTATCCATTACATATCGTACAGCACTTGCCGCTGATTGTTGAGTTCTATGACTGAGTCAAATATGGCCATTATAATAAGATTCACTATGTTTGGTAAATTTGCAGCAAACCTTACCTCAATCCGTAAATTACCATTCCTAATCAAATTATAATGGCCTGATGATGTATTATCGGGTCTCAAATCAAAAGCCAGCAAAGTGTAACCGCCGTCGTAGTCGTCATGCGGTATCACAAATCCTTTATCACGCATGTGCTTACCGCTGATGGAGACTAGTCCCAGATACTCCCTAATTGTATTTTTGTTTTGAAAACTGGGGCTGTAGGGTTTGGCTGGTATGACGACCCCATCCTTAAAAAGGGCAGCATAGTTAATGCAGTAATGTTTAAAATTAAAAGGATTGCTTGCGTAATCCCCTGAAAAAGCGGGGTTATCCACAAAAGCAATAACGATTATTTTACGTAGCTGTCCCAGGAATAAGTTATCTTGTCTGGCAACCCGGCTGCCCGCTGGTACACGGAAGATTTTCAAGGAAGTTCTCTCCACAGGGTATTTCAAGTTAGATACTTGTAGAGCGTCAGCATGAGCAAGTCTGACCGGGGGTGACACGTTGACCCTTTTAATGAATAAGCTTGCTGATACTATTACCAGTTTGTAGGCCTCTGCATCATCACTGTTAAGACAGAAGGCGTCTTTATTTCAAGAGAGTTTAATTTTCAAATCAACACCGTTCACCATAAGTTTCTCCTGGAAAAACAGATGGGTGTGTAGCCGTCCTAGTAAATCAATGTTTCTGCTAGCTCGCTTATGATGCTCTCTTTATGAAGCCCTTGTTGTTTCCATCAGGAGCAAAATCCTCCATATGCCCCGCAGTGTCCTTATAAAAAAGACCAGCCGTCAGTTGTGTGTCCAAAGTGTCATTGCCGTAGTTCAGAATGCTTTCGATGTACGCTCTATAGGTGTACATATTATCACTCTGTGTAATCAGGCGATCACCTAGAGAAATGTCCACCTGATTGAAAAGTGTGGCCACCGGGTATGCAATTGTGGCCACCTTCGCGGCCGCTCCGATAGCTGTCCCATCCTCATCCTCTTTTGTTATTCTTCAGGTTAGGTAGAGTAATGTGTCATTCAGATCCAGGTATGTTTCTGTTGAGCCCGACATGTAAAACTCGATGGCTGCTAAAGGAGAAAGTGCAGCTAGGGGCGCAACTTCCATGAAAAAACAGTTTTCAATGCTTGTCTGTGTCGGGGGTACAACAAACAGGTCTAGTTCTGATTTCACACACTCCCCCGAGGCACAGTGGATAAAGGCAATCTTTTAGAAAATATTGATGCTGGGTTTGTTTTTATTTTGCCTGCCCAGTCTGTTCTTTGGCGCACGTTTTGTCGTCTGAGCGGCTTTAGTTGTTGATCTTTGTTTTTTATGTGGCTTTGGGGCCCCCACCTATGCAAAGCACGTCTTTTTCTTTTTGCAGGGCTTTTACCCACATAAACCAGACCAGAAACCTCTTGTGTCGGCTGGTGGAAACGATTTGGGATGGATGTTGTTGCAGTAGACACCACATCCTTAGCAATGTTTGTAGCAGATGTTTTCATATGGGGCTTGGCCAACTTCCTAACCCCTCAACATACATCACTGGTGCTCCTTGGAAGTAGGGTTGGTTTCCATAACCGGCCTGTCTGCGGTAATAATCCCTATAAACGTGCGGCTCCCCGTAATTCTTCAGGATGACCATGTTCTAGCTGTCTTTCTCCCGTCTAGGGCGCACGTGTAGTTTCACTAGGACCTTCCCGTATTTAAATGAGACCACCGACCCCTGATCGTCCCTTATCTGTATGTTGATGGTGTCAAAATGACACTTAGAAACTGGAATATAATCAGGTTTGATGTATTGGATATTAACAATACTGATATTTTCACCCTTCGCTTGGGCGGTTCTCATCAGGGGAGTGTATGAATCACCAACCCTTTGGTACTCTATTATATCGATGTAGATCATGAGGCTGTAAAATACACCATTAATATCAGCGCATGTTCTGTCTAAAGCCTTATTACCTTTCTCATGTTGCACGGTTCCCAGCAGTCTTGTGAGTTTCCCGCTACAAATAAACTCTGTGGTAAGGTTGGGCGATCTTAGAAATACTTTCCTCTGAGCATTATCCAGAAACAGTTGTGTATCGGAATAACGTTCAATCTTTGCGAGAGATTTGTTGATCACATTTACCAATGCCTGTATGCTGGGGTAAAAACTGGGGGGGAAACCCCGCGTGTAGCAGTTCAACAGGGCTTTTAAACTTGATGGTATACTTTGCTTCACTTCTATTTACGGTGTCCCAGCTATGGGGATATTGAACCTCAATCAAACCAGCTTCCCATCGCCCTTGTAAATCAAAGGGTTGCGCCAGCTTAACCGAATAATTCGATATTGCATTGTTGCAGAATGTATCTGAAGAGGCGTTGCTGGGCAACGTGATATAAAAGCCAGTGTTTTCCATCTTCTGCTCAGGGAGTTCCCCTGTGGTTTAGATCCTCTAGAGATGCGGCGTTCACCCAACTGTTGAATTTCTCAGGCCAACCCACCCATTTTACCAGGTGTTGTTTCTTAGACCCCTTGACTTTACTCTGAATAATTTCCTCAACCCTATAAACACGCTGGGGATCGTTGATCACCTTTTGTAACTCCTTGGTATAAAAACTACCGCTTACAACTTCACTAGCATAATCAGTCAGTTGGTATATGTACACCCCCTCTTTTGCTGATACCTTTGACACTATAAAAATTTTGTCGGTAAAGGATTGTTGGTAACCTTTTGTAAAAACATCTTTTAACCTGGATACTCAGACGTGATCCCCTATGCGGAAGGCTGCTTTCTTGATCTTCTCCGATAACCGGGTGGCATACAGGTTTTTCCAAGTGTCTAATGAGTTTTCAGCCGTTACAGGCCTGGGTGTCATTTTAATAGACCGGTGGTAGCTGTCATTATACACATTTATAAAAGCCTGTAATATATCCACATAGTGTTGCGTATTATAGGTGGTAAAATATCTCCATAGTTAAGATTTCAGGGTTCTATTAAAGCGTTCAACAACCGCTGCTTTAACCTCCTTGTGGGTTATAAAATGATGCTCGCCGTGTTGTTTTATAAGGGTTTGGAGGGGTCTATTTAGAAATTCCTTACCGGTATCAGTGGGTAATTTTAAAGGTACTCGTCCCTTGCTGAAGATATGCTTGAAGGCGGCGGCCACTCTTGCACCAGTCTTATCCCTCAAGGCTTCTGCAAATGCGTATTTTGATAAAACATCAATCACAGGATGTACTGGGCACTGTCGTTCTGCTTTTCAAGGCGGCAAACGTTGCCACTGATTGTCTTTAGAGTCTACAATAGTCATTCTTCTTTTAAAAAGTTTTCTAGCATTTTTATGAAGGGTATATGTCTCCTGCCCAGATAGCCAGGTCTTAACAGCTCCACGTGTGACAGGGTGTTTTTCATGCCGTAATTTTCGATAAAGGGTATCAACACCCCCATAACTCCCAACACCATTTTTATCATAATAGCTTTTATGCAATCTTGAATGCGTGTTGTTTTCCGTTGAAGCACTACATATAAATAAACAGACTCATGGCCGATGTAGAACTTTTTATTTTTTATTTATTTTTATTTTTTTATACTGGTTATTATACATGTATGGGTGACGAACAGTTACTACTGATGATATTTTACTGGCCGCATAATAAAGCAGGCTACACACATCCACATGGTTGTCCCGCCTATAACTCTATAGACACCAGATACTCGTAGTTTTTAACAGTTCAGATAGTTCAGAGGCTTGTAAAATACGACCTTTAAGGCAGAGGTATTTTGCATACATTTCACCCACATAGTGTTTCAAAACCAGTCTAGGACCCAGGTATGAAGATCCCACATTATATCAGAGTACGGAACCGTACTCATCACGCACCGGCATCTTAATAGTGTTACAAATGTCGCTTATACACATTGAACTTTCACAAATCAGCGCATGTCGGAATAGTGGTGTTACAAACCCACACAACAGGTACGGGTTGTTTACAGCTATTCCCTCTTTTAGCATAGCGTATAAAAGTTTTTCCACACACATGCATCCAGGCTTCAGGTAGCGCTCCACACGACCGGCTTGTCCACCAGAAGCGTTACCCTAGAAATGATGGTACACGTATAAAGATCAAGTTTATTGTATTTTTATCTTTAAAAAAGCTTCCGGCGCAACGGACACCCTGGATGGCTCTTTCTAACACTGTACATGCTTGAAAAGTCTTTTTGCATTAAACGAGCTAGCTGGTTTCCAAAAACCACGGGGCCGGCCACCTGTAAAGATTTCATTTTTCTCTGAGGATTACGACACGTGTATATTTCCAGTATTGTTTTTGTTAGTAGACCATCCGTACTAGCATGTACATGCATACCCACAGTTTTATGAACACATTTAAGCATGTATAAAACGTCATATGACTTCAACATCTGACATATGCGTCGTATTGCTCCAATTTCATAATTGGGTAGTAAACAATCATGCCCATCCTGCTGAGGGTTTTGCAATTTATGGCCTTCACACCATCGGTAATAGTTGCGCTTCAAACATGTTTTCACAGCACACGCCGCAAAAGCTTGAACCATTACAGACTTCAAAAAGGTAATAGTTTCATCTTCTTCTTCATCAGAACTTTCAAAATGTTTTAAAATGCCATATTCCTTACACGTAGCACCGCCCGGGTATGCTGAACTTTTTATCCTTTTTGAACAGCACACGCAATAATAATTGACAGCATTTAAAGCGTTGGTCAGGACCACTGAACCGTCAAGCTTATCAGGTGTTTTTTGCAATTCAAAAAAGAAAGAAGTGTAACGCTCACCTTGTATCCACAGGGATGCCACCCGAATGGTCTGGAGAGCTTCTGGAATGGATTCACCTCCCCCGGGGACTCACGCTGCCGTGGGCTTATTCTGGAAGACAGGAGTTCAGTTTTAGCCACAATCACCTTCTCGCAGGGCCCGCCTCCCAAGTGTTCCACTTGCGACCTCCTTAAAGCCTCCCTCACCTTTTATACCGATAAGGTGCGCACTCCGTCCTGCTGTTCTCTGCAGGGGCGCGTCGTGGCCGGGCACCTTTCTGCCAAGTTACTTCACTGGCGTGGGCCCAGGAGTCCAGGCCGGCTGTGACTCCACCCTTGAGGTAACTCTTTAGTTCTTTAAAAGGAATGAGTGTCTGCAATTGTTGTTGCCCTGTTGACCTTCTCCTTCTCTCGTTGATGCAGAAGGGGTGATGAAGACGTCGAGCTGATGGAGAGGGCAGTGCTCGAGAAGGTAAGAGAATGCGCGAAGCGCAGCACTATGAGCGTCTTTTGAATGAGGCTAACTTGTGCTATTCTTCCTTGCAGGTCGCCAAGAAGTTCCTAGAAGAAATGCGGCCAGATGGAAGCGGAGCGTAGAATGGAAGATGTCCGGACGGCGGTTGAATTTCCAGGAGAGCTTCGGTAAGTAAGCGGAGGCTGGAGGCGATGGAATCGAAAGATGAACACTTACTAATTGTCCTGTTCTTGTCTCTCCTCTCTAGGATGTTGCTTACGGAAGAAGACGAGTTCCAGGGAAGATTCCGGAGCAATCGGGGAGATGGTAAGGAGGAATAACAGTGTTCTTCTTCTCCCTGAAGATACAGGCCAAGGATGCTGCGTGCAGGTCTTGGTGAACGTCACGCTGCAAGTGCAGAACAAGGCGAAGCGCGTGCCTCAGCCCGGGTGTGGCTTAAATAGCCTGCAGGTATCCCAGGTGCCTTCAGGGCGGACCACGCCCTGGATGCTAGACTGCATGATACAATTCCACGTCGATCCTTGTGGGGGCAGCCATGTTGGTCCACTCCCCAATGTAAACTCCACCTGCCATATGAGCCTGGCGCCAAAGGCGCCAGGACTGTCTCCAGGACAGCTGAGAGGGGCATGATTGGGCCCTTGGGGCCTTGCAGGAATACTGTGGCGATGGCCAGAGAGCCCGAGTTCCCAGGCCAGGGGTAATGGTTGTGACAGCACTCCCCCCTAAAGCCCCTCTCATGGTGGTTCTTCTGTCTGGCCCCGGCTTGGTGGGGCACTCTTGTTGGAAACGCCAAATCAGGCGTGGAGCATGAATGTAATCACTGGGCTCCCATGTTCTGTCCTGCGGACCATATCCTTTCCAGTCCACTAGATAGTAGAGTTTCGTTCTAACATACTTGGAATCTATAATGTCTTTTACTTCAAATTCTGGTTCTGCATGAATTATCACAGGCCCTGGTGGGGTAGTTACTCAGGTTCCAGGCTGAACCGGTTTCAGGAGGGATATATGAAACACTGGATGTATCAGCATGTGGGTTGGCAACGTCAGCTTTACTGCGGCTGGGTTTATGATGGATTCGATGGGGAAGGGCCCTAAAAACCGTGGGCAGAACGTCCGGGTTCCCTTTAGAGGAACATGCTTAGAGGCTAGCCACACCATGTCCCCTATTTGGTAGTCGGGGGCTTTTTCGCGATGCTGGTCCATGTACATTTCTTCTGGTGAGCTTTGGCTTGACGCAAATGTTCTTTGGCTCCCGTGAAGGCCTGCGAAATGGCCGCGTGTAGGTTGTCCAGTTCTGACGTGCGTGGGTGTCTGCCATTCACAGTAAAGAATGGAGTTCGCCCGGTACTTCTGTGTAGTGAGTTGTTGCAGGCATACTCAGCAATCCACAATAGATCCCTCCAATTCCCTTCCACTTGGTGAAGCGTTGGTTCGTCCTCTCCGTTTGACCATCCATTTGGGGATGATGGCTAGTGGATAATCGGATGTCTATTTGGGCCATCGAGCAACACTTCCTCCAGAAGTTAGACACAAATTGTGCATCTCGATCTGAAATCAAGACTGATGGGAACCCGGGCAGCCGTACCACGTGTTCAAGGAAGGTTCTAGCGAGACCAGATGTGTTTGGTAGACCTTTGAACAGGAAGAAATGGGCCATCTTGGAGAACAAGTCCACGATCACTAGGATAGTGTTATAACCTTGACAGGAGGGTAGGTCGGTGATGAAATCAAGTGATAATGTGTGCCACAGAGCCGGTGGAATGTCCAATGGTTGCAGGAGCCCAGCGGGTCTTTGCTTTGATGATTTATTCTGAGCGCAAATACCACAGAAAGCGATGAATTGAATGACATCTTTGCGCCACGTTGGCCACCAGTAACTTAGTTTCACCTGGGCCAGGGATCTGGCAATTCCCGGGTGGTTTCCATGAGGGAGTTGTGATACTCCAAGATGACCTGTTGTTGGAGTTCTTTTACCGGCACGAATAGCCGATTCCTGTAGTAAGGCAGTTGGTCCTTAACGCTATAGTGTTCTCCTCATGAACCCCACTCTTGTAGTTGCTCCTGAGTTAATACTTGCCGGACTTCATACTGCAACTCATCTTGAGTCATAGTAGTTGTAATGCCTAAGAGTCTGTCCCCCAGAATGATGGCCACGGGGTCAGGATGTGTATACAACACCTGATCGGTGCCCATGCATCAAAGGGCGTTAGCCTTGTCATTTTTGACCCCTGGTCGGTACGTGATCACATAGTCATACTCCGTGAAGAAAAGGGCCCAGCGCAGTTGTCAATAGGATTGAGCCTTTTTACTCTTCAGGTATTGTAGATTTCGGTGGTCCGTTATCACGGTGATAGTGTGTCTGGCTCCCAATAGATAGTGTCGCCAGGCCTTGAAGGCTGCCTTTATGGGCAGCATTCATTATCCGTGATGGCATAGTTGAGCTCAGGTAGTGAGAATGTTCATGACCAGAAAGCCACAGGATGTAGCTGGCCGGTGTGTGGGTCCCTTTGCGATAATACAGCACCCACCGCCATACTGGAAGCATCAGTCTCTGCCACATATGGAAGGTCTGGGCGTGGATGTCGTAAGATTGGAGCAGTCGTGAATTTCGCCTTGAGTTCTTGAAAGGCTTTTTCGGCCTCCTCTATCCATCAAAATGTCTTGTTGCACTTCCTTAATAGCGAAGTGATCGGGTGTACTATTTGCGAGAACCCTGGGATGAAACGGCGGTAAAAGGTTGCAAAACCTAGCATGCTGTGGACTCCCTTGAATGAGCTTGGAGCTGGCCAATTGAGGACGGCATCGACCTTCTGCACATCCATTCGTATTCCTTTTGGCGTGAGGACAAAACCCAGGAACTCTACTTCCGTTACGTGGAATGAGCATTTCTCAAGCTTGGCGTAGAGATGATGTTGACAGAGCTTGGTAAGGACGGCCCGTACATGCCTGACATGATCTTGCTCAGAAGCCGAATACACCAGGATGTTATTGATGTAGACTAAGGCGCAGACATCAATCAGCTCTCTTAGAACATCGTTCATGAAGTATTAGAATGCAGCTGGGGCTATTGCACAGGCCGAACGGCATCACTTGATATTCATATAAGCCATATTTGGTACGGAACGCCGTTTTTCACTTGTCCCCTTCTTTAATGCGCACAAGATGGTAGGCATCTCTAAGGTCCAATTTCGTGTAGATTTGGGCTTCCTTGACTTGGTCTAGCAGTTTCGGGATCAGAGGTAGGGGGTATCAGTTCTGGACGGTGACTTGGTTCAATGCAAGGTAGTCGATGCAAGTCCTCAATTCTCCTTCCTTCTTCGGTACGAAGAATAAGGGAGACGCTGCCGATGACTACGAGGGACGGATGAAACCGTTGGCCAGGTATTGCTTCAGATATGTCTTCAGATGTTGGTACTCAGGTTCGGTGAGCGCGTAGATACGGCCACAAGGAATTCGGGCTCCTGGTATCAGATCGATCTGGCAATAGTAGGGCCTGTGGGGTGGTATGGTATTCACTCGTTCCTTTTGGAACACGTCTTGAAAGTCCTGGTATTGAGTTGGTAAGGTAGCAACCACACCTAAGGCCTTTATCGTACCTTCCTGAACGGGTGAGTCGGCAGGCTTCCCCTTCCTTCCTTTGGGATAGCAGGTGTGTGTGCAGTCATGGGAGAAGACCAACTCTCGGGCACGCCAGTTGATCCGTGGGTTGTGAGCGATCAGCCACGGCATTCCTAGGATTAATCGGAACTGCGGTACTTTGATGAGGTCAAAGGTGATGGTTTCTCAATGGCCATCTTGACATAGGAGGGTAAGTTCTGTGCTACATTCGGACACTGTACCGGAGGCGATTTCAGTGCCATCTACAGTGGTTACAGTCTCTGTGGTGGGCTTAGAGCAGAGTGGGAGCCCCATCTTTGCTGCAAGATCCTGGTCCATGTAATTCCCCACGGCTCCGCTATCAATGCAAGCTTCCAACGAATGCATCTTTGATGGCTGTTGATGGGTAATTAGGATCACAGGCAAAGCAAAATGGGAGGTCTGCAGTTGGATTTCTTCGACCGACAATTGGACCACTACAATTGCCGGGTTTGGTAGTTTTCCGACTCTTCACTTGGTTTCTCCTTGTCTGTGGCTCCTACGGTTCTTCTTGGTGGTTTAACTGGACACTCCTTAAGGAAATGGCCTGCCTTTCCGCAGTACAGGCATAACTGCTGTTCTCTCCTCTTGTCCCATTCGGCTTTGATTAAAGGAGGCCTAACTCCTCCTAGTTGCATTGGTTCAATGGTACTTTCTGATCGCCGCTGGGCAGGCTCTTTGGGGCGCACGAACATGGGACGTACATCTGGTTTGCTTCGGTCTAATCTCCGATCTTGCAACTGATGGTCGAGTTGTATCACCAGATTAATTATCTTGGCACAGTCCTTGGGTGGATCCACTACTTGGGCCAGCACGTCCTTTAACTCCCCTCGCAAGCCCCGGTGGAACAAGGTGGTTCGTTTGTCCTCTGGCCATTTTGCTTAGACCACCAGCATATTGAAGGCGGCTATGTATGCCAACAGATCCTGGTTTCCTTGATGAAGGGACAAAAGTTTGTTGTCCAAAGCCTGTCCATGGGAGCGACGGGCAAAGAGTATTTCCAGCTCCTGCTGAAAGCCCCCAAAATCGTGTAACAGTGGATCATTCCGGCTGATGAACGGCACCGACCAGTCTGCTGCACTACCACTCAAGTAGGACAAAACAAAGGCCACTTGCGACTGGTCATTGGGAAACGCCCCAGGTCTGCACAAAAAGTGGAGGCGACACTGATTCATGAAAGTCGCGTATTTTCGGGGATCCCCCGAGAAACGCTCCAGTGGAGCTAGTGGAACTGTCCCAGGTAAATTGATATGAACCGGATTGCTCATGGGAGTTGGCATTGATGGGCTAATTCCTGGCAACGGGGCTTGTTCGGCCTGTGATTGAAGGAGTTGTCTGCCAAGATCATCAGTTCGTTCTTTGGCCACAATTAGTTCTCTCCGCAGGGCATTGGTTTATTGTCAGGTTGAATGTACCTCCACACGTAATGCCCCAACAACTGGGCCAACTGGTCGGTTTCCGAGATTTCCATACTAGGCGTCCGGGTGGATTATTATGTTTGGGCTTCGCGTTCTGTAACGCTCACCTTGTATCAACAGGGATGCCACCCGAATGGTCTGGAGCGCTTCTGGAATGGATTCACCTCCCCCGGGGACTCGTGCTGCCGTGGGCTTATTCTGGAAGACAGGAGTTCAGTTTTAGCCACAATCACCTTCTCGCGGGGCCCGCCTCCCAAGTGTTCCCCTTGCGACCCCCTTAAAGCCTCCCTCACCTTGTATTTCGATAAGGTGCGCTCTCCGTCCTGCCGTTCTGTGCAGGGGCGCGTTGTGGCTGGGCACCTTTCTGCCGAGTTACTTTACTGGCGTGGGCCCGGGAGTCCAGGCCGGCTGCGACTCCCCTCTTGAGGTAAGTCTTTAGTTTTGTAAAAGGAATGAGTGACTGCAATTGTTGTTGCCCTGTTGACCTTCTCCTTCTCTCGTTGATGCAGAAGGGGTGATGAAGACGTCGAGCTGATGGAGAGGGCAGTGCTCGAGAAGGTAAGAGAATGCGCGAAGCGCGGCACTATGAGCGTCTTTTGAATAAGGCTAACCTGTGCTATTCTTCCTTGCAGGTCGCCGAGAAGTTCCTGGAAGAAATGCAGCCAGATGGAAGCGTAGAATGGAAGATGTCCGGACGGCGGTTGAATTTCCAGGAGAGCTTCAGTAAGTAAGCGGAGGCTGGAGGCGATGGAATCGAAAGATGAACGCTTACTAATTGTCCTCTTCTTGTCTCTCCTCTCTAGAATGTTACTTACGGAAGAAGACGAGTTCCAGGGAAGATTCCGGAGCGATCGGGGAGCTGGTAAGGAGGAATAACAGTGTTCTTCTTCTCCCTGAAGATGAGGCCAAGGATGCTGCGAGCAGGTCTTGGTGAACGTCACGCTGCAAGTGCAGAACAACGCAAAGCGCGTGCCTCAGCTCGGGCGTGGCTTAAATAGTCAGCAGGTATCCCAGGTGCCTTCAGGGCGGACCATGCCCTGGATGCTAGACTGCATAATGCAGTTCCACGTCGATCCTTGTGGGGGCAGTCATGTTGGTCCATTCCCCAATGTAAACTTCACCTGCCATATGAGCCTGGCGCCAAAGGCGCCAGGACTGGCTCCAGGACAGCCGAGAGGGGCATGATTGGGCCCTTGGGGCCTTGCAGGAATACTGTGGTGAGGGCCAGAGACCCCGAGTTCCCAGGCCAGGGGTTATGGTTGTGACAAGAAGTTTAACTCTCGAGCATGTTATCACCGTTTTTTTCACACAAACACACACACACACACATCCAGGCACACAACCACGCACATGCGCACACACCAACATACTTTATTTCTTACCATAGCACACGTTAGAGAACCTGCGTCCGCCTCGGCGACGCTAGCAATGTCCATAAACTACTTGTCTTCATCGGCCGGTGGTTCTAACGCCTGTGTCATTGCGTCCTCTGTAAACAGACTCTCTAAAACATTCAGATCCTCATACAGGTCCTCCTTAAGAGCCTTAACAGATTCATCCATATCCACGTAGTCGGCATCAGTTTAGGGGTCATTTATACCATGAGTGGGATTGATAGTATAGAAATTCTTTGGTAGGGCCTCAACAGGGATCACCGCCTGGCTTTCACAAAGCTCATCCATAGCCGTGATGTCATCGGGTTCCCCGTCGACGACCCTTGTTGCAGCCGGCAGACTTTCAGGGCTGTAGTATTTTTGAAGGGCGTTCAAGGCATCGGCCTCTGTATTATCCTTAGAATAGTAGCTGTAGCTCGTCATAATTCCCGGTATCGGGGTCGCTGATCTTTCAGGATTTTCCAGGGTTTCAGGACCAGCTTGTACCTCCAAGCCAAACCCCGCTGTATATATGCATCCTACACGCCCCACCCCTAAAGGGGGGAAGCCCCTCATACATCATCTCCAGGCGCCCCACCATGCAAAAACCATGCACCACACTTCCAGCTCTTTCTGGGGACATCTGGGGTATAATGGTCAACACACATTCACATAAACTCCCAAGGTGGGGCTTTCAGATAAACCCACTTACCAGCTTCCGGGTTAGGGCACCCCACATGTGGGGACATCCGCTGGAAACCCTGTGGGGGCCCATAGGGGCTCCAGACTTTGGGGGGATCTCCCAGATACCCCTTATAATGCTACATCGCGTGGGCCATCCCCAATAGGGACCAGGACCCTCTTAAACACACATACTTCACTTCCAGGAGGGGGTCTCCGCCAAGGTGGAACTTCCAGGTCACCCAGCATGACCTCACTTCCGGCACGGGACCTCCCATGGGCGGATATCTGCTCGAATGGGGCGTGGAAACCTGTCAAGCTTTACTGCTGATGAAAGGTATCATCTCCCGCTACTGTTGTTCGTATTATTTATGCATATTATGATAAAGCTTTTTCAGCTATAACATAATTATAATAAATAAAATAATATTGTTGACGTGGAATTCCCGGTGGTACTGAATCCTGCTACCATTCTCTGTAATATCCCTACTGTGTTGACCCACTTCACAGTGATTAAGTTAAAGAATGCATTTTTATCAGCCCCCTTACACCCAGATTCTCAGTGCCTCACAGCATTTACGTATCATGGTCAGAGATTCAAGTACACAAGGTTGCCCCAGGGGTAGTGTGACTCACTGAATGTTTTCAACTGGGTGGTTTAAATGGATTTGGGAAATGTACATGCGTTCAGTATAGTAATCCAGTACGTGGACGATTTGGGACTTCAGAAGAGCAGTGTTGAGGAGATTCAATAACGCTCCTAACCCTGCTTGCGGTGAAGGGGCATAAAGTGAACAAAGAAAAATTGCAAAACTGCCAGAAAGAGGTAGTATATTTTGGGCACGTGATATCGTCGACAGGAAGGAAGGTAATGCCAGAGAGTGCCACTGCAGTCCAGAATACGCCCTTACCAGTGACAGTGAAACAAATGCAGCCGTTTTTGGGACTCTGCAACTAATGTAGATCATGGATCTTTGACTACTCTAGTTACGTGAGGCCCTTGCTGCAGGGACTTAAAGAAGCGCAGAAGGGGAGTGGTGTCATGGCCACGGGCCCCAGAACACAAAAACCACAGGCTGAGTGACGGGGGCAATGGGTCTATTGACTCACTTTTGTCCCTTTGGGACTCATAAACATAGGGGCCCTGGCTGGACTGACAGCCTCATATAGAGATGTGTAACGCTCCCCTGGTATCCACTGGGACGTCACTCAGCCTGTTCTGACCTCTTACGACCTCGAACCCTTCCCTGGAGTCTACTCGACTGGAGACTGGGCCTTGTTTTCTTGGAAAGTGTACTCTCCGTCCTGCTTTCAGCGCAGGGGCGCGTTGATTGATGCGGGCTCGTTGCTGCCTAGTTACTTCACTGGCAAGAGTCCGACAGGTAAGTATAATGAGTCTTTTGAACAGTTCTCTAACTTTGTTCCTTTCCTTCCTTAGATGATGGCCGGCGTCCGGGGATGGCGACGTACTGCTTAGATGAGTAGCGCTGAAGGCAAGTGAGAGCGCGATGCGCGATGCGACCCTTTTGTATTTGTATTGAACTGAGTTTTTTTTCTGTGTCTTTTAGGTGCCGCGACCTTTTCAGCGTGGATACCAGTTATGAAGAAGAAGTGCAGGGAGTAAGCGCGGTATGCAGCACCTCTAGATGTTTCCACGCTAACCTGGAGTGTCTTTTCCCTCTTGCAGATGGATGAGAAGTTCCGGAGACAGAGTTCCCCCAGAGCGGCTGGGATTCAGGTAAGCGTTTGAAGCTCGTACAGTCTTTAAAAATAAGCAAAGATTTGCTGAATGCGTACTAATGCCTTTTTTCTGTTCTTTTCCCTTTTCCTTGACACCGCCGAAGATGCCTGCATAACAGAAGAAGCGATGAATGATGGGCAGAAGCGCCGCAAGGTAAGGCTGTTCCTAACGGTGTTCTTGTTCTTGCAGGAGCTGAGCACAGAAGAAAGATGCAGGCCTACTGGAGACCGATCCAAACACGGTGTCACGCTGCAGGTACAGAAAACACAAAGCATGTTTCTCAGCCTGGGCGTGGCTTAACTTGTCTCTGGGCTAAACCACACCCAAAAGACTAGACTGCACATGCAGTTCTGGCAACCGAAATATGTGGGGGCAATCATCTTGTCCCCATCAAAGCACTACAAGTCCAATCCCCATTGTTATCCTATGGGAGTGAGTGAGTCTGGTGCCACAAGCTCCAAATCTGACTCCAAGTGGGTCTTTGGAGGGATGGAGAGGCCCTTGAGGGCCATGCAAGTGATCGTGGCCTGGCTCCAGCCTGACATCTTGGAGGGCTGGGGACATGAGGGGCAGGAATCATGACAGCACTCCCCCCAAGGCCCCTCTCAAGGTGGCTCTTCTGTCTGGTCCTGGTTTGTTTGGATGGTTTTGATGAAATCGTCTAAGCAAGCGAGGTGCATGGATGTACTCACAAGGCTCCCATGTCCTGTCTTGTGGACCATACCCCTTCCAGTCTACTAAGTAGTATAATTTGGATCTGACATACTTTGAATCCAGGATGTCCTTGACTTTGAATTCTGGCTCCCCGGCGACTACTACTGGCTGCGGTGGCGTTGCTACCCAGGTTGAACAGGTTTAAGGAGAGACACGTGGAACACAGGATGAATCTGCATGTTTGACGGCAAAGCTAGTCTGACCGCCACAGGATTTATCATGGAGGTGACAGTGAATGGACCCAGGTATCTTGGACGGAAAGATTGGGTTCCTTTAATGGACACGTGTTTAGATGCCAGCCAGACTTTGTCTCCCACTTGGTAGTTGGGGGCCTTTGCTCGGTGTTGATCAGCAAACTTCTTTTGGCGATTCTTAGCTTGAAGTAGGTGTTCAGCTGCCCTTTTAAAGGTTTGAGAAATGGTCGGGTGCAAGGTTTTGACTGCTGGCATTTCCAGGGTTGTAGGAACGTCCAACTCAGAAGTACGTGGGTGCCTGCCATACATGGTATAAAAGGGTGTCTGCCCAGTGCTGGTGTGTAGGGAATTATTATAAGCATATTCAGCTATCCATAATAGGTTGAACCAGCTACCTTCAGCTTGGTGCAAATGCAAAGCAGATACTGCTTGAGCGTCTGATTTGTCCTCTCAGTTTGACCATCCGTTTGGGGATGGTGACTGGTGGATAGCCAGATGTCGATCTGGGCCATAGAGCAGCCTTTTCTCCAGAAGTTAGATATGAATTGAGTACCTCGGTCTGAGATTAAAACTGAAGGAAACCCATGGAGCCGTAAGATGCCTTCAAGAAATACCTTTGCCAGAGTGGAAGCATTTGGGAGCCCCTTAAGAGGAATGAAATGTGCCATTTTTGAAAATAGGTCCACGACCACAAGAATAGTGTTAAACCCTTTACTGGGTGGTAATTTAGTAATAAAATCGAGGGACAACGTGTGCCTGGGTGCTGGTGGGATTTCCAATGGTTGTAATAGCCCAGCCGGTTTCTGCTTGGATGACTTGTTTTGAGCACACACTCCACAAGATAGGATAAATTGGATAATGTCTTTAAGCCACCAATAATTTTGTTTTACCTTGGCTACGGTTACAGCGATTCCGGGGTGGCCCTCGATCAAGGAATCATGATAACCGGACATGACTTGTTTTCGTAGTTCTTGGTTTGGTAAGAATAAACGATTCCTGAAGTAGGGCAACTGATCTTTTATCATGTAATGTTCTCCTTGTGCAATCCACGCTTGTAATTGCTCCGGACTCATCAAGTTTTGGATTTTTTCATGTAATTCTTTCTTAGTTATGGTTGCTGTGATTCCTAGGAGCTTGTCACTCGTGATAATTGCTATTGGGTCAGGGGTCTGATACCCTTGCTCTTTCACCCCCATACGGAAAAGGGCATCGGCCTTCCCGTTTTTCACCCCTGGTCGAAATGTAATCACGTAGTCATATTCAGCAGAAAAAAGAGCCCAACGTAGTTGTCGTGAGGATTGGGCCTTTGCCGTTTTTAGGTACTGGAGGTTCCGGTGGTCAGTTATTATGGTGATTGTGTGTCTGGTGCCCAAGAGGTAGTGCCGCCATGCCTTAAAGGCTGACTTAATGGCCAAGAGTTCTTTGTCTGGGATAGCGTAATTGAGTTCAGGGGGTGTGAATTTACATGACCAGAAGGCAACAGGGTGTAACTGGCCCGTTTCGGGGTCCTTTTGTGAGAGGACGGCTCCCATAGCCATGCTTGAGGTGTCCGTTTCCACCAGGTATGGGAGTTCAGGGTGAGGGTAGCGTAAGATTGGGGCAGATGTGAATCTTGCTTTGAGTTCCTGGAAAGCTTCATCGGCTGCTGTTGTCCACTTGCAACGTTTTGTTGCTTTTCCTTAGCAATGACGTGATGGGATGCACGATTTGCGAAAATCCTGGGATGAACCGGTGGTAGAAGTTTGCTAAACCCAGCATACTTTGAACCCCCTTGAATGAATTTGGGGATGGCCAGTTCAGGATAGCATCTACCTTGTGTACATCCATTCGGATTCCATTCGGGCTGAGAATAAAGCCCAGGAATTCCACCTCGGAGATGTGGAATGAGAACTTTTCGAGCTTGGCGTAGAGCTGGTGTTGACAGAGTTTCTCCAATACGGATCGGACGTGGTTAACGTGGTCCTGCTTTGATGCGGAATATACTAGAATATCGTTGATGTACACTAGAGCACAGGCATCAATCAATTCCCGTAGGACATTGTTCATGAAGTATTGAAATGCTGCAGGCACGTTGCAAAGGCCAAAGGGCATTACTTGATATTCATACAAGCCGTATTTGGTGCGAAAAGCGGTTTTCCATTTGTCCGCCTGTTTTACGTGAACAATGTGATATGCCCCCCTCAGGTCTAGTTTTGTGTAGATTTGGGCATCTTTGACTTGATCAAGCAATTCAGGGATCAGTGGCAGGGGGTAGCATTTTTTTTTACGGTAACCTGGTTCAGTGCGCAATAGTCAATGTACGTTCTCAAGTCCCTCTCCTTTTTTGGTACGAAGAATAGAGAACTGGCTGCTGGAGACTTCGAGGGACGGATGAACCCGTTGGCCAGGTATTGGTCAAAATAGGCCTTCAGGTGCTGGTTTTCTGGTTTCGTGAGTGCGTAAATTCGCCCACAAGGGATTTGTGCACC
This sequence comes from Ambystoma mexicanum, assembly GCF_040938575.1. Taxonomy (NCBI): domain Eukaryota; kingdom Metazoa; phylum Chordata; class Amphibia; order Caudata; family Ambystomatidae; genus Ambystoma; species Ambystoma mexicanum. Next base: position 754,054,580 of record NC_090924.1, read on the forward strand.
GGGTATCAGGTCGATTTGGCAATCGTATGGTCTATGTGGTGGCAGGGTATTAGCCTGTTCTTTCTGAAAGACACCTTGAAAGTCCTGGTATTCACTTGGTAGGGTGCCGATTGCCACAGTTGCAAGCGTGGAGGTTCTGGTGTCTATTGGTTGTTTCTCTTGGCGATAACATGTGTGGGTGCAAGTCTCGGGAAAGGCCAATTCTTTTGCTCGCCAATCGATTCGAGGATTGTGAGCTACCAACCATGGTATTCCCAAAATCAACCAGAACTGAGGTGCCTTAATGAGGTCGAAAACGATAGATTCTTGGTGTCCATCCTGGCACAGAAGGGTTAAAGCTGCAGTGCATTGGGATACTGGACCAGAAGCTATTTCCGTGCCGTCGACAGTGGTAACAGTGTCAGTGGTTGATTTAGGGCATGACGGAAGCCCCATCTTTGCCGCAAGATCCTGATCAATGTAATTCCCAACGGCTCCGCTGTCAATGTACGCTTTTACTGCGTGCATCCGAGATGGTTGTTGGTGATTGATCAAGACCACAGATGCAAAATGGGAGGTCTGTAGTTCACTTTCTTCGCTCGACAAGTGGACCCCTACACTTTCCGGGCTGGAGAGTTTTCTGATTCCTTGCTGGTATCTTCCTTGTCCGTGGCCCCTACCGTCCTCCTCGGTGGCTTCACAGGGCACTCTTTAAGGAAATGACCTGACCTTCCACAGTACAGACATAACTGCTGCTGTCTCCTTTTATCTATTTCCGCTTTAGTCAAGGGGGATCTGACCCCCCACCGATTTGCATTGGTTCTCCTGAACCTTCCGTTGTGCGGGCAATATTGTCCTTTGAACGCACATACATAGGGCGAGGGTCCGGTCTGGTTCGATATGCTCTTCAGTCCTGCAATCTATGATCCAGTTGAACAATAAGGTCAATGAATTCTGAGCAGTCTTTCGGGGGTTCACTACTTGTGCGAGAACATCCTTGAGCTCCCCCCGCAACCCCTGATGAAATAACGTGGTTCTCTTCTCCGCTGGCCATTCTGCTTCAACTACGAGTCTATTGAATGTGGCTATGTATGTTGATAGGTTTTGATTCCCTTGGCGTAGGGACAGAAGTTCGTTGTCTAATGCCTGCCCATGAGCACGAAGGGCGAACAGCTTTTCCATCTCCTGCTGAAAGCCCCTGAAGTCATGCAGCAAAGGATCATCTTGGGCCACAAAGGGTACAGACCAGTCTGCGGCGCTACCACTCAGGTAGGATAGCACAAAAGCGACCTGTGATTGGTCATTCGGAAAGGCCCCTAGTCTACAAAAAAAGTGCAGGCGGCACTGGTTCATGAACGTTGCAAACCTCTTGGGATCCTCTGTAAATCGTTAAGGCGGGGCCAAGGGAACTGCCCCAGGAAGGGTTATCTGAACGGGATTGGGTGATGGTGCTAGCATCAAGGGCATGCTTCCCGGCAATGGTGCATGCCCTGCTTGTGACTGGAGAAGTTGCCGGCTTAAATCATCAGTGCGTTCTTTGGCTACTATCAGCTCTCTCCTCAGGGTGTTGGTCTCCTGTCTGGCTGCGTGTACTTCGGAACGTAGCTGCCCCAACATGTGGGCTAACTGGTCGGTTTCTGATGTTTCCATGACGCCCAGGTGGATTTTGATGAGAGGCTTTGTGTTCTGTAACTCGCACCTGGTATCCACAGGGACGTCACTCAGCCTGCTCTGACCTCTTACGACCTCGAACCCTTCCCTGGAGTCTACTCGACTGGAGACTGGGTCTTGTTTTCTTGGAAAGTGTACTCTCCGTCCTGCTTTCAGTGCAGGAGCACGTTGATTGATGCAGGCTCGTTGCTGCCTAGTTACTTCACTGGCAAGAGTCTGACAGCAAAGTATAATGAGTCTTTTGAACAGTTCTCTAACTTCGTTCCTTTCCTTCCTTAGATGATGGCCGGCGTCCGGGGATGGTGACGTGCTGCTGATATGAGTAGCGCTGAAGGTGAGTGAGAGCGCGATACGCGATGCGACCCTTTCGTATTTGAATTTAACTGAGTTCTTTTTTCTGTGTCTTTTAGGTGCCGTGACGTTTTCAGCGTGGATACCAGTTATGAAGAAGAAATGCTGTGAGTAAGCGCGGTATGCGGCGCCTCTAGATGTTTCCACACTAACCTGGAGTGTCTTTTCCCTCTTGCAGATGAATGAGAAGTTCTGGAGACAGAGTTCCCCCAGAGCGGCTGGGATTCAGGTAAGTGTTTGAAGCTTGTACAGTCTTTAAAAATAAGCAAAGATTTGCTGAATGCTTACTAATGCCATTTTTCTGTTCTTTTCCCTTTTCCTTAGGAAGCAGCGTGCCGGGATGGGAATGACACCGCCGAAGATGCCTGCAGAACATAAGAAGCGATGAATGATGGGCAGAAGCGCCGCAAGGTAAGGCTGTTCCTAACGGTGTTCTTGTTCTTGCAGGAGCTGAGCACAGAAGAAAGATGCAGGCCGACTGGAGACCGATCCGAACACGGTGAGTGTCACGCTGCAGAAAACACAAAGCATGTTTCTCAGCTTGGGCGTGGCTTAAATAGTCTCTGGGTATCCCAGGTGTCTCTGGGCTGAACCACACCCAAAAGACTAGACTGCACATGCAGTTCTGGGAACCGAAATATGTGGGGGCATCCATCTTGTCCCCAACAAAGCACTACAAGTCCAATCCCCAATGTTATCCTATGGGAGGGAGTGGGTCTGGTGCCACAAGCGCCAAGTCTGACTCCAAGTGGGTCTTTGGAGGGATGGAGAGGCCCTTGAGGGCCATGTAGGTGATCGTGGCCTAGCTCTAGCCTGACATCTTGAAGGGCTGGGGACATGAGGGGTAGGAATCATGGCAGATGTGAGCAGGAACACTTTATTTCAGTGCAGGAGTGGTTTTATTTTACTTCAGTGCACACTTTATTTCAGTGCAGGAGTGCTTTTGTTTTCCTTCAGTGCTGGAGTGCTTTTATTTTACAAGAGCTTTCCAGGTGCTGAAAGCCTTTATTCCAGAGAACATCCCCATGTGCTGACTCATCGGGCGTGGCTCCCTAGGCCTGGTCTTCAGGTGCTGACTCATCGGGTGTGGCAGGGCATGGCAGCAGGCAGTCCAGAGCTACTGGGCGTGGGCAGGAACAAGACTATATAAACCCACCGATCCCTCAAGCAAACACTTTGCGTTACTTTGCACCTCCGTGCAACATGACGCTCACTGCCACCTGGACCAGCTACTTACCTCGTGATCCTGCAACAGCAGCATCCTTACCTGAACCCTGGCTCGCATCTCACGGCAATGCTCCATCTTCTTGGCAGAACCCGAATCGACGCCGCAGCACCTGCGCAACCCCAGGGATGCCACATCCTGGTAGAAGAGGTCTGGAGAAGGGGTCAGGGACCACAGGCTGCATACTCATATGACCCCCCCTTATATTCACGCAGGAAACGCACTGCTCATCACCGCAGTTCCCCACACAGACGCAGAGGGAGGAACAGACTAGAGGAGTTTTATCCCTGGGAGGGCTGCGACCGTGCCCCAACGCCTCTGCAGAGAACAGGTGAGCGTAACAAGGGGTCTGATAGAATGGTCTGAAGAAATGGTGACCTGCTTTCAGGAATCAAGGTGGCGATCAGCGGTAATCAGCAATTCTCCAATCCTGGCGACCCCAAATTACAAGAAACCATTGTATCTGTTTTCTCACCCAAACAGACAAGTAATGAATGCCGTCCTGGCCCAGCAAACATCACTGGTCCATAAACCTTTAGCATACTATAGTGAACTCCAAGACCCAGTGATGCAAGGGCAGTTCCCTTGTGAACAAGCTCAGCATCTGCTTTTCCAATTCTTCAACCATTACTTTGGGTTGCCCAGTGACATTGTACATGGAGCATGTGGTCTTTGCGATCTTGGAACAATCCAAGTCAACTTTGACGACCCAAAGTGTCTCAGGGTATGAAGTTATTCTATCGAATGCTTCCATACATCCTGTACAGTGTCACTAAGTCAATCCTGCGACATTTGTAGCCGAGCCAGTGAAACCTGATGACCTTGTCCACAATTGTGCAAGGTATGAGGGAGAAGGGGAAGAGAGGACAAGTGTTAAGGGGGATGCCTTGGAGGGAGGTGAGATACTTTTTGTAGACCGGTCCTCAACAATCATTCAGGACACTGGTGAGAGGCATATATGTGAAGCCCTTGTGGGTCTTGTGGATGGGGAATACTAGGTCAGACTGAAGAAACGGTTGCCTTCGCATTACTCAGTGCAAGCAGCGGAAATAATGGCACTTATAGAGGCGCCAGAAATTAGTAAGGGGAAGGTAATCACTATTTATTCTGACTCTGCGTATGTAACATCCGCTGTGCATTCAGGCTCGTCAAGGTGGCAGAGAAGAGGGTTTAGGCGATCTGACTGGACCCCCATCCGGAATGCTGCAGTGCTGTCCAGATTGATCAAAGCGCTAATATTGTCCACAGAGGTAAGGATTGTTAAATGCACTGCGCATACTAATCGTACTAATCCAATAGCACTTTGAAATTATGCCACAGACAGGGCAGCGAAAGAAGCAGCATATTGGCCAGTCCCAGATCCCCAGATAATGGAAACTACATCCCGACAGGTACAGTTGCCAGCTCCATACACTGCAGTCCCTTTGCTTCAAATGATAGTAATGCAGGGAAAAACACCTACGGAGGAACAGGAGCTCTGGGTAAAGAGGGGAGGTGCCCTCTCGCCAACAGATTTACTGTGGAGACAGCAGTTTACGGGGAAGGTAGTAATACCTGTAGAACTGCTTCTCATGGCTCTAGAGCAACTACCCGTTGCACACTTCTCAGTGACAAATCACGGGAGAGCTCCAGGGGGAATGGTTCATACCAAACCTCCAAGAACAAGTAAGTAGATTTGTAAGGAATTGTATAGTCCGCAGATAATTGAATCCTGGTAATACCATGAGGATGGCAAGAGGAGCTTTCCCCATGCCCTCAGGGCTATTCCATGATCTCCACATAGACTTTGTGGACATGATCAAAAAAGTTACAATTGTCGTTATCTGATTGTTGTAGTCTTTGCATTTTCCTGTTGGCTCGAGGCTAGTACACCCTGATGCTAACTTTGCAGCAACATATTTGGTGAGGGAGATATTTCCACAGTGGGGAATTTGTAAGGTCCTGAAGTCTGACAATGGGACCCACTTCTTTAATGCCTTATTTGCAGAGATTACTTCACTCTTGGGGATTAAGCACAAGTTGTGTTCGGTATACCACCATCAGGCCAACAGAATAGTGGAAAGGCTAAATGGCAAGGCTAGATTGTCTAAGGTATGTAGTGATTTGCATACACATTGGCACTATTGCCTACCAATTGTTCTGTTTTATTTAAGGAATCATCCAGGGAAAGATCACCACCTTAGTCCTTAGGAGATTGTGACTGGGCATAGTTTGTAACCAACGCTCTCACCTGTATGCACAGCATCAGATGCACATAAATCAACAGAGATTCTTGGTGAGGAGTTTAGGGAGTACCTTAGGGCCTTAAACAAAAATGTCAGACTTATTTCTTCACAGTTTGTGTCTCCTCACCAACAGTCTACAGGAGAAAGCGGAAAAAGAATCAGATGATCTGAACCAGCAACAACTATTCCCTGGGGACCTGGTATACGTCTGTACCTTAGTTCAACGCTGGAATGAGCAGCGTTTCCATGGGCCACACTGTGTTTCCATCTGTTGTGAAGGTGGAGGGCAGCAAGAACTGGGTCCATCTTAGCAATGTATGAAGGGATACCGACACAGGAGCAGACTCAAAATTAAGTATGCCCTAAGGATTTGCCGATCATTCCAGTAGAAAAGGGGGGAGCGAACATAGACCAATAGCTGTCATTTTTGAGAATAAGGGGAAACTTTGGATTTAAAATTAACAATAGGATGATTGATTATGTCTTTCTCATTGTTCTTGTTATTGTGTTCAAATATGGCAAATAGTATGTGAATGTTTTAAACGTATCTAGTATTGTAGAATGTGATCAAATATTATTGAGGTCACAAAGAAGTATGGACTCTAACTTTATGGACATTAATGATATAAATTCAGATTCAATAATGGATGCCCATGGTTTTGCAGCAGATAACGTATGGTACAGCTATATGAGGAGAGTGGGGAGAGAGAGATGGGTAGGATTTTGCTACATCTGCTCTCTCATACCCATGCAGCTGGTGTCCCTAGGGTGTTTATCTCAGATGAGGTAGAGTTAGCAGAGCCTCTGTGTCTAGTGAACCTAGCTCTGTGCAGAGTACGAAGGCAGTTTCAAGGGAAATCATTCACAGCATCTATTTTACCTGCTGATGAAGAATGTTCGGCTACAGATCATAAAAAGCAGAAGAATGTGCATTGTACGCAGAGTCCAGTTGAATTTAAAAGGAGCTAACCGTCCTGGAGGTGGAGCAGCTCTGATCTTTCCGGATTGGGTTCCACCCTCTGTCATCCCTATGCAGGCCTACTCCTCCTTTAAATGCCTGGTCTACAGGATATGCTGTCTATCTCTCCTTGCGTCTCTCGTAACTGTGGCCACCATCTACAGGCCACCTGGCCAGGTCGCCGTGTTCCTCTCCTTGCCTCCACTTTTCAACTTCTGCTCCTCAGAGATCTCAACATCCACCTGGATGCTTCTAATCCCTCCTCTGGGCTTTTCCGCAACCTCTGCAGCACTCTCTCTCTTTTCATTCGGCTGTCTGGCCCAACACACTCTGACAGACATTCTTTGGATGTTCTCATCACCTCAGACATCCCCCCTCTCTAACCCTTTCATCACTACTCTCTCTTGGACTGACCACTTTCTACTCTCCTCTCATCTAAAACTCTCTATCCCTCAGGCAATGCCTACCCCCCAACACCGCCACCTACCTTCTCGGTCATTCGGCTCATGAAGCGTGTGTCAGTGGATGTCTTTGCCTCTACTTTCTCTGCTTCTCATACTCTTGCAGTTGACTCACACCCTGACACAGCCCTTTCTAATCTGCATCTTTCTATTTCCAACACCCTGGACATCCTTACCCCTGTGATGAGAATCCGGCTGAAGCCTACCTCCAAGTGCAACTCTTGGTATGATTCCAACCTCGCCGTCCTGAAACTCTAGTGCACAGTGGCTAAGAGAAAGTGGAGGGCTTCAGGCACATCCTCTCACAAACTGGCCTGCTGCCTGCTCCAAAGGCAATACAGACTCTCTGTCCTGTCCAAGAAGAGAGCACACATTCAAGCCTGCATCTCTGTGGCTTCTAACAACACAGCCAAACTATTTAAAATCTGCAAGGAACTGGACAATCATGTTGCAGTCTCTACCTCTCCTGTTCCCTCCCAGGCCCTCTGTATGCCCCTGGCTTCTCACTTCCCCACTAAAACCCAGGACATCCTGTCCTCTATCTCCTCTTCCTCTCCCTCTTACTCTCTCAGCCCCCCTTTGGCCATCTCTCCCTCTCCTCTTCCTTTCTCCTCTTTCTCTCTGATAACAACTGACAAGGTTTCTAGACAAGTCTGATCTATGTAAGTGTTGTCCAAACAGGTGCTACCCTCCTCCTCCAGAACCATCAAGGAGCATATTGACACCCTCGCTCCAGCCTTGGATGATTTATGTAATCACTCTTTTGCCCTCTCCCTTAAGCACTGCCTTGTACACCCCCTCCTCAAGAAGCCGTCTGTCGATCCTACCTGCCCGGCAAACTATCGCTCAATCTCCATCACCGCTTTCCTCTGCAAACTCTTGGAGAACCTGGCTATCTCCCAGCTTACTATCAACACTGGATCTGTTGTTGTCTCCATGACCATCAGTCTGGCTTCAGAGGCACGGAAACTGCTCTCCTGAACACCCGTGAAGATCTGCTCTCTAACCTTGATTCCAGCACTCCTTCTATCCTCATCCTCCTTGATCTTTCCTCATGGTCAACCACACCATCCTGATCAATCAACTCAGTGAGATCCTGGGCATCACAGATCAGGCCCTGGAGAGGTTGACTTCCTTCCTCTTGGATCACCCCTCCCAGGTCCAACTTGGTACCTTTCTCTCTGCCACCTCTCTCTCTACCTGTGGTGTTCCCCAGGGATCTATCCTCAAACCCTGGTTTTTAAACCTCTACTTGGCCCCTTTGGCCCACCTGATCTCTACCTTTTCCTCTAACTTTCAGTGCTATGCGGATGACACTCAGCTTTCCTTCATGCTCCCCTCAGCCTCCTCTCCTCTCTCGCTCCTTTCTGACTGTCTATCCGCGATTCAGGATTGGTGCACCTCCAACGATCTATGCCTTAATGCCAGTAAGACGGAGATCCTTCTCATTGGGACCCCTGCTTTCCTTCTCTCACTCTGGCCGCCTGCCTTGGGCCCTCTTCTCTTGCCTTCCGGGGAGGCAAAAAACCTTGGTGTCATCTTCAACTCCATTCTCTCTTTCTCTCCTCAAATCTCGGACGTCGTGAGAAATCCCACTACCAGCTGCACCTCCTCAAAGTGACCATTCCCTTTCTCACTTTACCCCAGAAGCTCACTGTCTCCAGAACCCTGGTTCTCTCTAAGCTGGACTACTGCAACAGCCTCTTTCTCAATCTGCTGTCCTCTACTCTCTGCCCTCTGCAACTAATCCAGACCAGGACTGCAAGACGTGTATCCCTCCAGCCCTGAAATCTCTCCACTGGCTCCTTGTGGCTGCAAGGATCAAGTTCAAGACCCTTTGCATTGTCCACAAGGCTTTCTGGGGCCGGGCCCGCACTACATCCAGCACTCTCTTCCAAATTATCTTTGTTCTCGAGCCCTTCGCTCAGCTACCTCCAACTCTCTAAGGGTTAGACGCTTCTCCAGGTAGAGAGTGGGGGGTAGATCTCTCTCCTCTGCAGGTGCCTCCCTCTGGAATCGCCTCTCTGCCCCTCTCAAAATTGAGACAGACCACCGGAAGTTCTGGCAGAAGCTCAAAACATTCCTCTTCTCCTGTGCTTTCCCTCTATCCCTCCCCTGTGGACCTACCTGACCTGCTTGTCTGCTGTACTGACTTGTTGCTTGGCTACCCTCAGAGTCTCACTAGGTACTAGGCTCTTTCTTGATCAGTCACCCTTGCACTGCCTCCGGGCCTACCACGCACTTAGGGGCTGTAACTAACCCTACAGTCCCTTGTTCTTCTTGCACTACCCAGAGCTGTGCTACCCTGGCTGCACTTATTCAGAGCATTGCTGCCCTGTTTTCCCCTCCCCTCTCCCTTGCTCTCCCCTCACTTTCCCCTTGCATTTCTCTTTCTCACACTTGCATGATCTGAATGACACAAGGACTAGTAAGATTGTTTGTCTTGTCCTCCCCCTGTCTTCCCTCCCTTGTCTTGTCACGGCTAGACACACTTGTGTACCGACGCTTTACAAATGACTTTTCATATCATATTGTGAACAACCGATGGAAGCGAGGGGTGAAGAGTTTCAAAGCTGGAAGGATGAGGGGATTTTCAGAAGAAGGGGTGGCCCGTGTAAACCAAGAATGTGGGAATGTGCAGCAGAATTATTTAAAATATCTGACATGGCTCAAGGAGCCAGAAAAACCTGTTAAGATACAGACACACATTTTTCTCTGTATTTTAAGGGTGATGGCACGATGCCTGTTGGCACAAATGGGAACTGCAGCCACACGCTTCACATCGCTGATCTAGCTGGAGGTACAGCTATGCTTCTTGATGTGTTTTGGACTTGTGGACAGTATGCCTACAGACAATTGGCTCCAGCCTGGTGAGGTGTGTGCAGTCTCACTATGTTACATGTGCCTGTCCTTGTAATTCCTGAGGAACACTTAGTACTTGCCCATTCAATGCCCAAAGCAACATCTGTGCCCCCTTTGTCCCCTGTGCCCCTTGCGTCCCCTGTGCCAGATATGGACAATTTAGTGACTTTGCCTGATCGTGAAGACGAAGAGCCCCTGTAACAGACCAAGCGGTCATTTCGGCAACATCTTCAAAAGCTCTTATGGACATTCCGGAGCCGTATCGTTTGTTCAGCCGGACTGAAGTCTTTTTTACCTCTCTCCTGGCTCCTTGTGTCCAAGCTGCTGTGAATAGTGTGGGCTAACAGGTGGCGCTTAAGGCCGCCTATAAGCCGTAACTATTGCATTAGAGTTCAGATAGAGAGAAATGGCATATGAGGAGGGAAACAAAGCTTGTGGGTGGTTGTGATGCTGGAAATGCATCAGAGGGACAGGGCCTCTGAATCCTTGTCCTTTACTGCTTTTTATCGTGTTTCCTGTCATGTTTTCTGCCCAGGAGTCCATGTGGGACTCCTGGCAGTGCAGCTCTCTCTTTTGGTTTGGTGAACAGGCCCATGGGATACCCTTATGGCACCCATGGGTAGGGGTACAACCCTGTGCCCCTAGTGTATGTTTTTGGGCGGGCACCTGTGGGTGGCCCACAGAGCAGGGTATGGGCTGGTGGCAGCTCCATGCTGAATTTGACAGGCGCTCTGGGTGTCCTCCATTTTGGGATACCCAGGCCCTGCCATTGGGATCAGTTGATTCCTGATAGGAAACAAGATGGCCCCTGTGGCCTCTTGCTTTCTATTGCCTGTTACCTTGTTTCCCAAAATCCTGGGAAGCCCTGACTCTGTCCCTTCCCCCTGACTGGCTGTTGGGTGGAAGTTCCATATATGGTGTTGTTGTGAAGGTCCAGCTAGACTGACTGGAGCCTTCCCAGTGACTGTATGTTGTGGGTACCTCCTGTGGGTGGGACCTGGGTGAATGGAGTGTGTGACCAATATACACTCCTTGTTGTGGTTGTCTGGTTTCTGGCATGAGAGACAAAGACTGAGACAGCCCTGCCCAAAACTGGCCTGAATGCAGTGTGTAGTGTTGAATGGCTGGGTACTTGTCCCATAAACATAAAGACATAAAGACTGTGTTCTAACCAATACAGTGTGTGGACATTCCTTTGTGGGGGTTTGGGGACTACACTGTACTTAAGAACCAGCCTGCATCACCTCCTGAGAAGCTAGGCCTTGATTGCTCGTCCATTGCTACCGTAATAGAGAATCTTGGCTGGGGTCTTCTGTGCCTCTCTTCTACCATATAGAGAGCAGAAGTACAGACACCCCCACCCCTTTACACTGGTGGCAGCGGTGGGATGCTTATGGTTTTAAGAATCAGTGTATAACCGTGCCACTTACAAAATATCTGCACTTTATTAAATTAAGGTTTAGTTGTGTACAAGATAACTGCATTACAAACAATGGAGTCTATTGCAAATGGCAAATTGACTCAAATGAGCTTGGAGGCTCTCCAGAGTGCTTGTGAAGCCAGGGAGTTAGACTTTGTGGATAAGTCTAGGGCTGAGCTGATAGCTGCCCTGGTGGACTACCAGACTGATGGTGAAACTCTTGATGAGGGGGGGGAATGCAACCAATGAGGACTCTGCCCCTAGGGTTTCTGCTGAATCTGTTTCTGGGAATGCCGCCATTCCTGCCGCCTCTGTTCCAAACCCCAGCAATTCCTTGGAGCTTGAGTTATTAAGGATGAAATTGGCCTTTGAATACCGCAAGTTGGAAATAGATGCTAAACTTAAGAAAGAGGAGTTGGCTCAACAAGTGGAGCTCAATAATAAGGACCTTGAACTCAAGAGCCAGGACACTGAATGTCAGAGAATCCAGCTAGAGAAAGCTAGAGTGGAGACTTCAGCTAAAACCAGTGAGAGTGTCAGGTCCCCAGCCACCACGTTTATGAAAGATTTGGTTGGTGTGTTTGTGGAGGGTTCAGATATCCTCCAATGGATTGAAGCGTTTGAAATGGCTTGTGCGATTCATGATGTTGATAAAAGAGATTGGGCTAAGTGTTTGTTAAGCAGAGTGCCTCAAACTGGATATGACTGTATTCTGAAGCTGAGTGTGGAAGAAAGGGGTCAGTATGAGTGTATGAAGTCTGCTTTGATTGCCAAGTTTGGCAAGACACCTACCCAATACCTTAGAAGGTTCAGGGATTTTAAGAAAAGAGAGAATGTGTCTTGGGTTGACTGGGTGAGTGCTGCGCACATGAACATGATGGGGTGGATTGATGGATACAAGGTTAAGACTTTTGTTGAATTGTCCCACCTCTTGTTTTTTGAGCATTTTTCTGAAGCCTGTTCACCAGAGCTGCGTCAGTATGTGGCTGACCAGAACATTTTGGACCCCTTTAAGCTGGCTAGGTTGGCTGACAAGTGGGTCTCCCACCGGGTGTCCCCTAAGGACTACAGTGGGAAGGACAAGGACAAAGAAAAGGGGGCCTCTCAGAAAGCTGAGGAGTCCCACAAGCAGTCACAGTCGGGTAAACCTAAACCTTCCTCTCCCAAGACCCAAAAATGGGGATAAGTCATCTGTGGGTGGGAATAAGAGTAGTGGTCCACCTGCTGCAAAGCAGGCGCCCAGTGGTTCCAGTACCGTACCCCGCACTCCTGGCGCTTGTTGGGACTGTGGGGCTCTGGATCACAGAAGGGGTGATTCCAAGTGTAAAGGTAAGGCACTTGGAGTAGAGGTTGTCAGCCTGACCTACCCTTACCCCGTGTCTGAGGTGGAGGCCACTGTCCTCCCCTCCACTACCGGGATCACATTGGGTGCTCCGGTAGAGATTTCCTTAGTGTCCCTTGGGGCCTGGGACTAGTATGCAGAAGTACTGGCGACTATCTCACAGAACACCCGTAGGTTTTTGAGAAGTGTCCTCTTGAATGGCCAGCCTTCTACTGGTTTGAGAGACACTGGGGCAAGCATGACAGTGGTGGACAGGACCCTGCTCAAGCCAGAGGACTATGTAGGTGCTCCTCTGAGAACCACCAGGTTAGCTGGTGGGCCTCCCAAATTATCGCCTGTAGCCTTAGTCACACTCATGATTGGAGACAAGACAGCAAAGCTTCCTGTCCTAGTTCAGGACAATGTCCCTGCTAACATTCTGTTAGGAAATGATCTAGTAGAGTTGGGGTTGATCTCGGATGGTCTTCCCATGACTGCTGCTGCAGTCACTAGGTCACAGGTGACACCGGGTCTGGCTGTGAGGCAGGTACCCGAGCCAAAGGCGAGGCCTAAGGCAAGAAGAAGGAAGACCAAGAAGGCCACCTCTGTGGAGGGAACACCTTCTCTTCCTGCTGTTCCGACAGCACCCATTGGGATCCATGCTCCGGACGGGCTGGGTCCAGTGGAAAACCCAAACTCAACTCCTGTGGCAGAAGAGACAGAAGACTCTCCCGTGGGAGAGGTTCTCAACCCGGAGGATCATCCCGACCTTCAATGCTTGTTAGCTGAAGGGGGACCCTCCCGGGCAGACTTCTGTAAGGGACAGAGAGAGTGCCACTCTCGAGAGACTGAGGAAACAGGCCCTGCCCCAGGCACAAGGAGAAGTGCCTAGGACATTCCGGATTTATTGGGAGGGTGAGCTCCTTGTTAGTGAGCCCACTAAGCCTGACCCTGGTGCCCTCAAGAGGTTGGTGGTACCCCAGGTTTACAGGCCCTTCCTACTGCAGTTGGCGCATGAGGTGCCCTTGGCTGGTCATCTTGGGACCAAGAAGACTAAGCAGAGGCTCTCTGCCCATTTCTACTGGCCACGGATGGGAGTAGAGGTGGAGTCCCACTGCAGGACCTGCCCAACTTGTCAGTTGTCTGGCAAGACTGGAGGCAGTGTCATTGCCCCACTGCAGCCATTGCCAGTGGTTGGCACACCATTTCAGAGGGTGGGCATCGACATCGTCGGTCCCCTTGACCCCCCCACTTCAGGTGGACATCGGTTCATCCTGGTCTTGGTAGATCATGCCACCAGGTACCCTGAGGCAATACCCCTTCGGACTGTTACTGCCAAGGTGGTTGCCAGGGCTCTCCTGGGCATTTTAACCCATGTTGGATTCCCCAAGGAGGTTGTCTCTGACAGAGGATCAAACTTCATGTCTAGTTACATGAAAACCATGTGGAAAGAGGGCGGGGTAACCTACAAGTTCTCCACCTCTTACCACCCCCAGACCAATGGTCTGGTTGAGAGATTTAATAAAACTCTCAAGGGCATGCTAGGGGCTTTGGAAGAACCACTAAGGAGGAAATGGGATCTCCTCCTGCCATGCCTGCTGTTTGCTTACAGAGAGGTACCTCAAGAGGGTGTTGGTTTCAGCCCCTTTGAGTTACTCTTTGGACATCCCGTGAGGGGGCCCCTCGTCTTGATCAGAGAAGGCTTGGAAGCCACCCCTCCAGGTCCCGCCAAGCAAGTGGAGGACTATGGGTTAGGCCTCAGACGGAGGCTGACACAGATGATGGGTCAGGCAACAGCAAATCTCAAGGCCAGCCAGGAATTGAATAAGTACTGGCATGACCTTAAAGCCTCGCAAGTGGATTGGACTCTGGGACAGGAAATCCTTGTGATGGAGCCTACCAAGCCTAGAGCTTTGGCAGACAAGTGAACTGGACCCTTCAGGATCATCTCCAAGATGGGCGAAGTCAATTATCTGGTTGACATGGGAGCCTTTGGGGTAGCCCCTCAGATATTCCATGTCAAGCCTTTCCACCGGCGAGCAGAAGTCTCATGTCTCTTGCTAGCTTCAGGGCAAGAAGAGGATGAGAGTGAGCCCCTTCCTGATTTGCTGCATAGCAACCCTCAGGATGGCTCAGTGGAGGGAGTACATCTCTCTCCGGATTTGACAACAGAGCAACAGAGGGCCTGCAGGGCTTTGCTCCAACAGTATGCCTCTCTGTTTTCACTGACGCCAGGCCTTACACCGTGGTGTAGGCATGAAATTGACACTGGTGACAGTGTGCCTGTCAAAAGCAGGTGCTACCGTATGTCAGATACCATCAAGAACCACATCCAGGCTGAGGTCGCCAAGATGTTGGATCTGGGTGTTATTGAACCCTCAACCAGTCCCTGGTCCAGTCCAGTGGTCCTTGTCCCCAAGGCAAGTTCCCAGGCGGGTACCAAGGATTGGAGGTTCTGTGTGGACTACCGAGGAGTCAATGCCATCACCAAAACTGACGCGCACCCATTGCCCAGGGCTGATGAGATTGTGGACACCATAGGTGCTGCCAAATTTGTGAGCACCTTTGACCTTACCTCAGGCTATTGGCAAATAGCTCTGACGGACCATGCCAAGGAAAAGACGGCCTTCTCAACACCTGAGGGACTCTAACAGTTTAGGGTCATGCCTTTTGGGTTGAAGAATGCCCCTGCCACCTTCCAGAGATTGGTCAACCATGCGCTCAGTGGGCTGGAAGCCTTTTGTGTGGCTTACTTAGACGACATTGCCGTCTACAGTTCCACCTGGGAAGAGCATTTGACACATCTGGATAAGGTGTTGCAGGCCTTGAAAAGGGCTAACCTCACTATCAAGGCCACCAAGTGCCAGATAGCTCAGGGGAAGTTATCTATCTTGGTCATGAGGTAGGAGGGGGTCAAATCCAACCTCTCTCCAGTAAAGTACAGGATGTACAGAACTGGGAGACTCCCACTACTCAAACCCAGGTAAGAGCCTTTTTGGGCCTCACTGGGTACTATCACAATTTCATGGCAGACTATGGAACCATAGCTGCACCCCTGACAGCTCTAACTTCACCCAAACAGCCTAGGAAGGTTAATTCGATCGAAGACTGTCAGAGGGCCTTTGATGGCTTGAAAGAAAGTCTGTGTAGGGCACCTGTGTTGTGTGCGCCTGACTACAGCTGACCCTTTATCGTCCAGACGGATGCCTGCAACACCGGAATTGGAGCTGTCTTGTCCCAGTTAGATGACAAAGGGAGAGAACATCCTATCATATTCATCAGTAGACAAATCAAGGGTAGAGAACTTAGAAGGGCTACTGTTGAAAAGGAGTGTTTTAGCATAGTTTGGAGCCTTAGGCGTTTTAGGCCCTACCTTACGGGTTCTACCTTCAAGGTCCAAACAGATCATAAGCCCCTGAAGTGGCTTATGCAGATGAAGGGTGAGAATCCGAAATTGCTCAGGTGGTCCATTAGCCTGCAAGGGCTAGATTTCACCATAGAGCACAGATCAGGGAAGAGTCACGATAATGCAGATGGCCTTTCCAGAAGGTATGTTGACCGTCTGGATGAGGGTGTCTATCCCGTGGGAGATTAGAAGCGTTCTGGAGTTGAGTCTCCACTCTAAGAGTAACTGGAACTGCTGATCCTCGACGTCAAGCTGGAAGAAGAAGACTTGCTGTTGCATTTGCTTCGACCAATCCGAAGGCTGCCGAAATCGTCGCAGACTGACCCGAGAGAGGACCTGGTAAGGCACCCTCTTCCCGTGCTCCGAGGGACCATCGAGCACCGCTCCATCTTCGCCGAAGCGCCCTGGAAGACAGACCCTCGAAAGGCTGCCGACCCGAGACGGGACCGCCGAGGAGATCGAAGTGAAGCACCCGGACATCGCCGCCGTCGAAGTCCATTGCCGTCGACCAGGGTTCGCAGGTTTGTGTAACCGCTGGAGGCCCGTCAAAGTTGTGTTACCCAGCCGTGGGGACCACTTGACGCCGTGCCGCCGACAACTGGAGCCGCCCGCTCCTTTGCCTAAGAACATTCGAATCAAAGGACTCCCTCGTCCGCACTGTCGACCGCTTTATCCTGCCGGAGAAAGTCGAGGACGACCAACGCGCCGAGGAGAAACCTGCCGGTGGGTTTCCCGCCACCCGAAGACCACAAAGACTCGAACGACTCGACGCCCTTGCTGGGCCTCCGTCTCCACAATCTTTGCGGTCCAGAACTATTGTCACCGAGGTGCCCCGCACGCCTCTGCCTTGCAGGACGTCGACGCTCCGACGCCGATGAGCACCGCTCGGACGAAGCTGCCGCCTCATCGACGCCGTTCTACCCTGTTTGTTGTCGGACGTTCGACGCCCCGTGTCTCCCGCTTGAAAGGGAAGGCATTCAAGAAGGGCCGTCGATTCCCCGCCACCGAACGCCGAGTTCCTTGACGCTTCTCGACGCCTCTCGACGATCCGTGACTCCCGCTTGAAAGGGGGTCGCTCAAGAAGGATCAGTCGACGCCTCTTCGAAGAACTCGACTCCACCAGGTACATTGGGGGGGTAAAAATATTATAGGAGGGAATAAGACTTGCAGAACAATATATGGACTGGGCTCGTGCTATATCTTTATTTTACAGGTTGCCCAGGTGGGGGGGGGGTCTCCACACAGAACTGTGTCTAGTGGTAGGGGCCAGTATTCTGCCTATTGCTCAACCATCTTATTTTCTCTCCTTTCTCTATTGCTGGTGTCACTCTATTGATCTGTGTGATATTGTGTCAGTATTGTTGATGCACTTTAATGAGATCTAATACAAAGGGTGGTACCACTTTAGAATTGTATATATTTGCCATTGTTGATTTTCCTAAGTACAAAGTGAGTTATTATGATAAGTGTACATAAGCTTGAATATTGATTACATAAAGACTGTGTTCTAACTAATACAGTGTGTGGACATCCCTTTGTGGGGGTTTGGGGACTACACTGTACTTAAGAACCAGCCTGCATCACCTCCTGAGAAGCTAGGCCTTGATTGCTCGTCCATTCTACCGTAATAGAGAATCTTGGCTGGGGTCTCTGTGCCTCTCTTCTACCATATAGAGAGCAGAAGTACAGACACCCTCTACCGGTCCTTTACAGTGGTGTTTGGTTATTTTCCCACCCATTGACTCCCCGCCCAAAACACCTTCTCATGGGGACTCTTTGAGCTTGCTTTAATCAAGCCTTGCCATCAAATTGTGTGCTCGAAGTGCCTGCCAGTGATTTTTTTTAAAGCAGTGTTCTGAGATTTAATGACTTAATTTGAGCTGTGAACGTGCTCTGGTGTAATAAAAATGTCCCAACCAGGTCCTCTTCAGCCACTTAATTTATAAGCACTATGGGTGTCCTTTACAGAAGTCTGGGTAAAAACAAGCATTGGGAAAGCCAACAGTTTTGGCTTGTGTATAAATATTAGGCAATTGACAGGCACTGCTATTAGATGCCCAGGTACTCGCACCATTCTGCACCTGCTACCATTAATGGCCATTTAATACCACTACGGCAGTGCCTGGCAAGTGCCTTTACCATGCCTACACAAAAGCTCAAACTGTTGGCATTGCCAATGCTTGTTATCATATGTGCGTGGGAAGGCAGAGATTTCCTCATCGAAATGACCACTCTTTTAGTGCCTCTTCTAAATTCAGTGTGATACAACTGGTTGTACCATGTTCTCTCTGAGACCCCACATTCATCCTGCAAGAGATGGTATCCTGTAGAAGAAGTTCAGGCTTCTGTTGCTTTACAAATTTTGAAACTATACCTCCATTCACCTTGTTCCCTCAGACCATCCATACACCAGGGCATATATCTGATCAGTGATCCCTTGTTTCCTATAGTGTTAGTAACAATTGGAGTCTCTGGAAGGGTAATCAGTATATCCCTCACCAATCCCACACAGGCTTTTTAATGGGAGTGCTTCCCTTTGCAAAACAAATTTATCCCCACCCAACATGCCCCGAAAATCGGAGGTATTTTTTGCCTCTTAACCTCTCACAAGACAAACTCAAGAAAACAGTGTAGTGAACATAAGTGTAAGTTCCTTCTCACATAGGAACAAACTCCCCTTCACGCCCTTTTCTAAGCCCCCTGTAAAATAAATGGAAGGGACCGCCTGCGCGGGTGCCTAACTGGGGGCCCTGTACAGACGTACTCTCGCATGAGCAGGCGACTCTTGCGAGAGCGAAAGGAAGGAAGCAGAGCGCAGGGTGCTCAATGAGAGATTCACGACGCAAGCTAGAAGCGAATCAGACTGCAGTCTCAGCGCTACTGCAAAGAAGACTAGCGTCCACCCATACTTGCCATCCAGCCCTAATTAGAGACCCTCATGGACACTTGTGTGCTGCCACATATCTTAACCCTCAGTGATGTAACTGTAGAACAATAGAAAAAATCAAATTCCCCACACCCCCCCCAAGGTACAAACACCAGGGAGGAGCACGGATCAGCAGGAAGGCGGAGCAACACCGGAAGCAAGAGTGGAGTGAGCCCGGGGATAGCAAATTGCACCGGAGACAAGCATACGATATATACAAAGCAAACCAGGGACCTCGGCCAACAAAGAGTAGCTTCCGAAAGCAGCAGATACACAAGAAAAGGGCCCACCCTCACCAGGTAATCAGTGGCATATCGTAAGAGCATGTCAGAAACAAGAGCAAAGGCGGCGCCAGCAACACAACAAATCCCCCAGGGAAGACAAGATCCAAGTATACGACAACTGTGGTGGACGGGCAACACCAATGCTCCCAAGAAGGGGGACACAAACCAAAATCAGCCATCAACAGCAAGTAAAAAAGAAGGAATGACGGAAAGCAAGGAGGACATGCAGGGCTGGGTCAAAGAATTCCAGAACAAATTTATGTCATCCTTCCAATCACAGTTTGACACGCTGAAAGTCGAAATGACTGCAGGAGATTCGGACAGACATGGCCAAGTTAGAAGAGAGAAGGGATACGCTAGAAAAGAATAGTCCAATACATGGACGAAGACACACAGAAAAACGATGAAACAGTGGACCACTTAGCACGACTGGCACAAAACCTTGAAATTCAATGCGAGGACCTAGAAAATTGCTCAAGGCGGGCCAACATACGAATAAAAACCTCTCATAAGCAGTAGAGGCCAAAGATTTGAAAGACAGCTCAACAATTATTCGCAGACATACTAGCAGTGGACAAGGAGGAACAAATCCAAATGGACAGGATACACCGTTTAGGACCAAGGAGGACAGGAGAGCCGGGAGCTTGCCCACGAGACGTGCTGGTGGCAATGACATCATACAATCAGAAATAATTAATTCTGAGAAAAGCGCGCCAAGCAGGGCAGGTGAGAATCAACGGAGATGACGTAGCGCTATACCAAGACTTGGCACAAACAACACTTCAAAAAAGATAATGTACAAATGGACGTTCCTGTTCGGCCTCCTGTTCACCTGGGATGGACGGAACCACAGAATAACAGCACGCGAGTAATGGGAGAGGATACTAAACCGGCAAGAGGAGGAAGACTAACCCAGTGGTGAAAGACTAGATGGAACAGCAAGCCGCAGAAAATCATGGGAATTGAAAACGATCCAGAGAAAAGTGGAAGGTCGAGGCAAAACGTGAAAGCAGGCAAAAGGGAATGAAGGAACATAACTCTGGTTGGGAAGGAGATGAGAAAGGAGGAAGAGGTACACAAAGAGTCCTTGACGAGGGTAAGGCAATGACACATTTATATGGATGCGGCCCGAGAGGAGGGGATAGAAGGGTTGCATCTTGGAAATTCAAGTGGGGTTTAGGAGTCCCCACGCAGTTATCTCTGGGAAGACAGAGAGCCAGGTGTGAAGAACACTTGGTTCGAGCACACATAGGAAACTGGTCCCTCCACAGGGAGTCGGCGTGGGGGGGGAGTTGACGATGGTAGTTATGGTTAACAAGTTGGGGAAAAAGGGGAAAGGATGGGAGGGAGGGAAGGGTGGGCACCAGAGGGAGAAACATCCACAACGGGGAACAAAACAATGGGAGGAAAGATCCAGATAGACCCAGGATGAAAGATATTAAAGTAGTAACATTTAATGTCAGGGGGCTGAACACTCCAGTCAAAAGGAAGAAAATCGAACACCACCTTAAGGGGGAAGACTTTGACATACTTATGCTCCAGGAAACACATATTAAAAAGCAAGACAAATGGAGGCTCAAAATGAAAGGCTTTACACAAATATACCAGGCCAATGCAGAGGAGAAAAAGGTAGGGGTCCTAATCGCACTGCATGATAGACTGGGGGCACAGGTCAAAGCCTTTGATGCAGACAAGGAGGGTAGATATGTATTCCTAAAGGCAGAAATAGGGGGCCAGATGCTGACGCTCACAACAATATACGCACCAAACACGGGCCAAGACGAATACATTAGGGGAAGGATATCCCATCTAGAAACATTCACCAAAGGGGAGATTATTTTGGCAAGAGATTTCAACCTAGCCTGGGATCCGGGGCAAGATAGGAGTGGGGCAAGTACTCAGGGATCACACAACCCCTCCAAAGCACTCAAACGAAAGATGACCACGCTAGCGTTACATGATATATGGAGGGTAAAAGGGGACAGGCACGAGGGTTCACACACTATTCACATGTCCATACAACAATGTAACGGATAGATTGCATCTGGGCCTCCGTAGGACTCGTAGGGAAGGTGAAAGAAACAGAAATAGGGTCTATCTCACTATCAGACCATGGCCACTTATGGATCACATTGAGAGTGGGAAAAACAAAGGGGGGTTTATGGAAGTGGAAACTACCTACCGATATCCTATACGACCCAATACAAGGCGAACAAATAGGAGAAAAGATACAACAATATTTTACTGAAAACGACTCAGAGGAGGTCCCGCAGGGCACAATATGGGACGCATTCAAGGCAGTGATGAGGGGGTACTTAATGTCCCTAAAGGCGGGGAAGCAGAAACAAAGACAACAGTGGGAAAAAGAATTGGAAACAAAATTAAGTGACACACAAAAAGAATTGGTGAAAATCCCTATTAATAAACTAAAGAAAGCACTGAGACATATCCAGGGCCAGCTTGAGACAATAACGATGAGGAAAGCAGAAACAGCATTATTACAATTGGGAAAAAAATTAAGTGAGGCACAAAAAGAATTGGTGAAAATCCCTAGTATCAAACTAAAGAAAGCACTGAGACATATCCAGGGCCAGCTTGAGACAATAAGGTCAAGGAAAGCAGAAACAGCATTATTACATCTAAAGCAATGGCACTATGTGAAGGCAAACAAAGCGGAAAGACACCTAGCCAGACAACTGAGGGAAAAAAAGAGATCACAAACAGTCATGAAACTTCATAGCAAGCAAGGGCAGGAGAAGACAATAAACGAAGAAATGGGGGAAATCTTTAGGGACTTCTACCAGGAACTATACACATCAGATAACCCGCCAAAAGAAAAGCAAATAGAATGCTTAAAAAAGGTTCCCTACATCACGAATAAAGGAAGAAGAGCGGGCAGACCTGGAGGGGGAAATAGTGGTAGAAGAAGTCCAAAAAGCTATGAGAGAATTGCCAAAGAACAAAGCACCAGGCCCGGACAGATACACAGCGATATACTACAAGAAATACATTAGTATCCTTTCCCCGATCCTCACAAAACTATACAATACATTCCAAACAAGCAAAAACATAACGCCATCAATGAACGAAGCAAAGCTAGTAGTATTCCATAAACAAGGCAAAGACCCGGCAACACCAGGATCATACAGACCAATAGCGCTAATAAATTTAGACGCCAACCTATACACTAAAATACTCACCAATAGACTGATACACCTACTACCGAAAATAATAGGACAGGACCAATCTGGCTTCATTCCAACCAGGCAAACCTTCGACAAAACTGCAGAATCTGTCACCATATTGAAAAAACGGGATCAACACGTAACCCAGCGATCCTCGTCTCACTCGATGCAGAAAAAGCATTCGACAGGGTCGAGTGGACTATGCTATTTAGAACAATGGAACAAATGGGGTTTGGGACAAAATATATTAATATGAAAAAAGCAAACTATGCAACGCCATCACTACGCATATCGTTCAATGGCATAGTGACTGACAAAGTCATCCTGGGAAGGGGAACTAAACAAGGCTGTCCCCTATCCCTCTTCTCTACGCCGTATACCTAGAGCCACTACTATTACAGATAAGAGAATCAACCAATCTGAAGGGAATAGTAATGGCGGGGGAATCCCACAAAATCATAGCATTCACAGATGATATGCTGGTCGCCCTATCGAACCCAGAACGATCGCTACCGAACCTACTGAAAGAGCTAGAAGACTTTGGGAAGATCTCAGGGCTAAAAATAAACTAACAAAATATAAATAGAGATGCTGAACTTGTCTGCAAACCCGGAAATGATAAACAACTAAAACAAGCCAAAGAAGGCATAAAATACGTAGGCATAACCCTCACAAAAAAGTATATCAACTATACGGGGCAAATTATCCCCAACTACTAAGAAATATCAGAACAGATTCATCAAAATGGAACCCGCTAATGGTGACGTGGTGGGGGCATCTGACAACAATAAAAATTGTGACCCTGCCTAGAGTACTGTACTATTTCCAGGCACTACCGATTAGAGTCCCTAGGTCATTCTTTATCTCCTTGAATAAAACAATAAATGCCTAAATATGGAAGAAGAAACCCCCAAGGGTAGCAATGACAACACTCACAGCCCCAAGGAACAAAGGAGGGATGGCATTTGCACATTTACTTAGGTATTATGAGGCATCACAACCGAGGGTGGTCAGGGAATGGCTGGGGGGTGACCAAAGCAAAATTTGGGCGCAACAGTACAGGGCAGTTGTAGGATCATCCCTACAGGGCCTCATGCGGCTAGATAAAAAGAAGAGGCACCCCAACACAAGGATTAGTGAGGCAATAGGCGCAGGACTGGAAGTATAGGATGGGGCAATGGGGTGGGGAAGCCTATCCACGAAGCCGGCACCATTTAACCCGCTATTCGGCAATCCAGATGCCCCGTAGGGGGTGGAAAAAGAAGCATTCAGGAAATGGGAAACAGCAGGCTGCCTGAGGTTAAGGGACATTTTCCAAGGGAGGAACCTGAGATCATTCGAGGAATGCGTATAAGCTATAGGGCTAGGGGAAAAGGACAGATTCAAATCCAATCAATTGAAGCACTGGCTAGGTGCCCCACCGTGAAAAACGGCAGCCACAAGACAACTAACGCCCTTTGAACAATACATCACAACGGACACAGGATCAAAATAGTTGGTTTCCAATCTATACAAGCACCTGAACGACCAAGAAGAACAAGTGCAGTGGAACTACATGAGGAAATGGGAGGTAACATTAGGGTAGGCAATTCATAGGAACCAGTGGGACTGCCTGTGGGGTGTAATCCCCAAGCTAACAAGATCCATCCAACTCTGGGAAATGTGGATAGGAGACTGCAATGGCAATACTCTCCGGAAAGAATCCACAAGATGTTCCCCCAAACATCCGATCAATGCTGAAGAGGATGCAAAACACTAGGGGACTGGCAGCACATCTGGAGAAATTGCCCAAAGCTACAAGAATTCTGGGGGGAGGTCAGGAAATAAATGAAGTAAATATATCAGGGCCTCGACCAACTGGGGGACAAATTCTAGTGGTGTGGCCTGTGGGATCTGAAAGCAAAATCACCAAACAAGTCACAGAAGAGGGGCATGTTAACCCTCCTGAAAGCAGCATGGCTAGTGATAGAACAAAATTGGAAACAACAAACTCCCCCTACAGATAGAGGACTGATTGTATAAAGTTTGGAACTTCGTGGCGCTAGAATGGGTAACATACAAAATTCAAGGGGACCAAGGGAGATTCAAGAAGGAGTGGGGCCCAGTTCTGTCCTAGCTACAAAATCGACTACATGGTCCAATGGTGACCACACAAGATAAGATCACTGGATATCCTATGAACCCAATCAAACAATGATCTGAGAGAAGGGATGGACATAACCTCTGGTGGGTGGGGGTAGGGGGGAGTTTTATGTTATATGTTTGAAGTTCTTTATTTGCTAAAATGAATAAAAACATGTATATAAAAAAAAGAAAACAAATACTCGGTTGATCCTGTCGATACTCCCTTCTGATTCACCGGCACGGCCCAGGTTTCATTTATCTACGGTGGCCCATTGCCAGGAGGTGACCTGTACCATTTTCACGACCACTGCCCCAGGCTCCCTTGTTGGTGCTCTCTGTGGTGATTGGGAATGTCCTTCTTCATTGCCGCTTCCCAGGCTGCTGCTTCGTATTCTACCGCACTGCCCAACCAGGAAGTGGAGCGCACTGTGATTGTTGTCGGGCCCATGTGAATCTCCGGGCCACTGCTGGCATACCATTGGTGGTGAAAGTGCCACATAGGTGCATCCCCCCGAATCCCCACTGCAATTAACACTAGGCCACTCTTGACATACGCGACCCAGTCGGAACTCATTGACAGCCACCCCCCACACTGCTATTGTGCTAAGCAGCCCCTGACATATGCAGCCCTGTTTAAGAGAACTTTGGGGCCCCTACATACTGCTGCTGCCCTGCCTACCCTGCCTACCCTGCTGAAAACCCAGGAGCATCCTGAAAAACTTTCTGCAGCATAAGGGACCGTGAGACATCCCTGTTTCCCATGCAAGGATTTTTGTATATAATTTTGTAACATAAAGTGCACTGTATAAGGAAATTATTTTATATTTTTAAAGGACTATTTTTAGTTTTAATGCAGGTGCTTAGGAATAGTATTAGTGTTTTATAGTGTGTAATGTGAATCCCCTTTTTTATATAAAAGAAATAGAAAACCGCTGGTGTACTGGGCTTGAAGTAAAGAGCTATATATTGCCAATCAACAACTAAACAAACCATACACCAGCATTCCTTTGTTTGCCTTTCCTGGTTTGGGATATATATCTTCTGTGACGAATTGCAGGTATTCATCCCTTCTCTTGTGAGGCTAGGGAGGTGAGCATTCGTAGCGCCGAGATCGTACATAGTTATTGCAGACAATCTTATTCCAATAAATTATATGTTTTCCATATGTATAATGCCCCAAATGGAAAACCATGTTCTCATTTGTGTTCTTTAATGGCCATGATTCCACCACATAGACGGTCCAGCGCTGCGTGGGAATTGTGAGATCTATCTCCAAAAGGTACACTCTGTAGCCTATGGCCTGATTCTGATGGAATGGTTGGCCAACTCCCTATTTCTTAAACATCTGAGTGTGGCGCTTGTCTGAGAGCTACGAGATCTACCACGGGGGGCGGGGGGAATTCGGTTGTCCCCTTGTATTGTGTAACCTGGTTATTAAAGGGTACTTTGCCTGTTGTGTAACCTATTTCGAGGGTTCAGTTGGCAACTAGCTTGGGCACTGTATCTACAGTACTGCCAAGGTTTGCCAACATATGCCTTCGTTTAATCCTTTCAAGTGGCTCTTCAATCTGAAAATCCAAAGTTGTTCCCTTTTGAGAAGGATTGCCCCCATATTCCCACCTCTTTTGAGGACCATCACCTTCTCCAGGATAGTCCACCTGATGTCGTTTTCAGGGTGTCTCAGTTGCAAGAAGTGGTCTACCAGCCGTGCAGTAATGCGTTTCAGTCTGATATTCGATCTGTATCCCCAATTCTTATTTTCACTGCTCTGGTGGTCATGCCGACGTAGATCATTTCATATGGGCATTTAATCATATACACCACATTCGTGGTGTTGCAGTTTGTGAACACTCTTTGTTCCCACAGTGTATTCCAACCAATTTCGATGGATGTCGTCCGTTTTGTAAAAGGACACGCTGTGCATGTCCCCCATGGTGCATACCCTTTGACTTTTGGTAAATTCCAAAGGGTAGGTTGATTCTCAACTTGTTCCTCCCTTTCCCTGTAGGTTTGCACTAGGGAGTCTCTAATGATTTTTCTTCTCTTTATGGAAAACAGTGGAGCACTCAGTGCGTTATCTCCTGCATTCAAAATATGCCATAGTCTCTTAACTTCTTTAAGAATAATGTTAATAGTAATGTTGACTTCCAAATAGTGTGCTCCTACCTTTTAGCAATCTAAGAAAGTAGTGGGAGAGATTAGGGCCAGTAATCTCTGCTATCCCTCTACTTGATGGGTGACACACCAGCGCCCATCGAGGGACAGTTCAAACCTAAGGGCTAGCGAGATTTTCTGTAAAGGGACATTTATTTAGATGTAGGGAACAAATAATGCAGCATCTGTAATGTTGGCTGAAGGCAATGCAAAAAGAAATCCATTTGTAAGAGAAAAGCACGATGTCTCTTTAACAAGAGATAGATAACTGGGACAGGTAGGGAAGAAGGAGGAGAGCCTGGTACGCAGGGGAAGCTACCTGATATCATTACGCCTTTTGGATTAGGAGCAACTCTCAACGAGGCAGAGAATGCCAGTACGAGATGCCAGATGTCTGGCATGTATCAACACAGGAAAGGCATCGGGAGGAAGGAGAGAGAAATGAGCTATCCAGTGATGGCATCACCACAGGCACAGCTTGATTGGCATGATGCCCGAAGAACTATGCCGAAATTGCTGATACAGGAAGTGAGTGCAGAGCAGTAACCCAACGAGGAACCTAGAACAGGAATCCATGGAACAAGAGGAACAGACAAAGCACACCCGAGTGAGAGGCAAGCCCTGCCACCATCCCTGGCAATGAGAGGTGTACCGGGGGAACCTGGAGAAACGGGAGGTTGCCGGGACATCGTTATAACCCTAATGAAACTTGTCCCATTCCTAAATACATGAAAATAAGATTAAGACTGCATAATTGTAGTTGAAAAAGTAACTAATAACCCGGTCAGGGAAGAGGGTTATTATATAGGGAAAGAAACTCATCCCAGTCATAACGAGAAACTAACACTAAGACTTTGCAATTGGAATTGTAAGCCAGTAACGAATTACCCGAATAGGGAAGAGGGTTATTATATGCAAAGAGAGACTCGTCCAGTCCTAGGGACGAGATCCCAAAAGAGAAACCAGTTAAGAAAAGATGGGAGAAGCCTGCAACAGAGGGATTTGAGCAACCCAGGTAGGGAACAAGGAGATACTGGAAACAAGTTCCCTGAGAGGAAGGAAAGACACCCTTTGATCTCAGAATTGAAGACTGGATCAACTCTAACACAAGAAAAGGTAAAAGAATATGTAAGGAGAAACAGGATATAACATTCTTGATTGAACAAGATATATGAAGAGACATTGTAAAACAGATGAGTTATACTGAAACAAGTATAAAAAGAGGACAAGATAAATCCACCTCAGGAAAGCCTGAATGTAAAGAGAGGAAAGAGTTTACAAGTGACGAAATGTGTGAGAACGGACCTAAAGAGAAGTTATTGTAAATATAGAACCACAGAAAATACAAAAGGCAAGACTATTCTTGAAGAACTACAAGAATTAATCTCAAAGAATATCCAAGGAGATTATGTCAAGAAGTATCTCTACCACAGAGAAAGACTGTAAATAAAAGCCTATTGAAAGATAACGGAGACCTCCTTGCCTATTTTAGTTAGTTAAATATGGTGGTAGGGTCAGTTAGAGTTAGTCTGGATGGAGGACATTTTTACTTTGGACTTCATGACAACTGACAAACACCTTGAGTTTTTCTTAGATAGGTAGGATATTACCTTTAGTGATATGGAAATGTAGGCCTTTTACTTTTAAGTTGAATAAAGGTATTGAATCATGTCCTCAGCATGTCTGCCTACTTCTTCCGACCCGCCACACTTCTAACCTAGTGTTTCTTCCTAGGGGTTTGGGGAATTCTTACACCTATTGCCTTTCCTTCCCAAGTCCGTTTCCTACAGCGTTACACCCAGTGTGATTCAGAAACTCAGGTAAGTGGGCGTTGCCTAAAACTGATAAGAGGCAGGTTAAGTACTTATAAGAAAACATGTATTGCTGCACATGTGTACCCCTGTCTCCCACCAAGTCCAATAGATCCATCCCCTGCTACCCTTTCCTTCAGTGCCAGCTTCATTAGCAAAGTTGCAAGCCCGTGATTTGCCCACTGTACTACATTTCTCAAAACATCCCTGTCATCCCTGCCACACTGCAAGGTCTTCCTTCAATACTTCTCATCTCACAGCACTGTAAACCCTGAATGCAAAGGTCAATGTCCTAGCTGTAGGGGATTGCATATCTCTAGAAATATGAACCAAGAAACACTGCCTTTCCCTGGCCCCTATAAATCAGCTTGGAAGCAGATGAACACAGATCCTGTTAGAACAAAATACACAATCCTTCCAGGCTCTCCCTCACACACTCATCAGCCATTTGTTTGACTTTCACCCTCAAGGTGGAAAGCACTGAATTTTCCTCATCAGCTCTATGATATCTGTATGAGTACCTTCCTGCGAGTCCAAGGCCCGTCCACCTCCTCCAGACCATTATGTGCTTTCGGATTTCCTCCCTCAATGAACACCTTTCCATCTTCTTCTCTGCCACAACCAGCTGTGGTTGAGTACTGTTTTGAATGTCCTTGTGTCCCCTATGACATATCAGTGAACATTGTCCTCTATTGGTGCCTCGAGTGCCCAACTAGACTCAGACATCCTTTGGCTTGAAAGTGACTTTCTTACGTAATCACTGTAATGTACCAGACATCAAGCTGCCACAGCCATCTTTTAACTGACTGGTAGGAATGACGCTGCTGCTGACCTCTTGCATAAAGGCCAGAAACAACACAAGCTCGGTACTACTGTTGTACGAGATTTGCACCTCCTGTCAGCTTCTGTAGAGCCAAGTCTCTGTGGCAAAAGTATAAAAAATGCACCACAACTACTGCCATGGTGCAGATCCCAGGGGAGTCTGTGTCAGGGGACCCTATGGGCTCTTTCGATCAGAAATTATTTTGACAGTCCTCAAGGTTTCACTGAATTCAAAATCCAGTTTCAAAGAAGAGATCCATACTAGCCCCCTTCTTCATTCAGGCATGCAAAGCAGACGAATGTTATTCACCTGCGACTGTGCCTACGTGTACCAGGCTCTTTCTTCCAGACTCCTGGTTGCTGCCGTAAGCCCTTCAAGCGTGTTCTGAGGTGTTTACATAATATACCAAGATCTTCTATCTGACCCTCCACTTCTATAACCCTTTGTAAGAGTTACTTTCCACAGGTCCATGCTCAGCAGTATCAATTCTGTCCCCACCGCATCAATCTAATTCTCGACTAAGGAGCGGAATTCCTGTATCATCTTCATTTGACTTCTCAATGTGAGCTGTTCTGCTGCTACTGCTACTGGAGTGCAGACATCTCCTCTAGGCTGTGTCTGCTTTTATGAGGAGGTTGACTGATCTGCTTGGGATCGCCTCGTGGAGCCACCTGCAGTCTGCCCTTCTCTCTTCATGATTCAATGGGGCACACTCTTTCAGAGTACTCCTCAGCCGTCCTGGTTTCCCTCCAGTCCAGTGCTGCTCCCCCATGTGTGTCCAGAAACCACAGATATAGTTACCCTACAATGTAAAGCCCTGTCTTCACCCAATTCCAGCTATCTACCTGACCTCAGTTTTTCATCTTCTTAATTCCAGAATCAGTTCTGAGGGCCCTTCTTCGCTGATGTAGGGAGTGGTACCTGCTTATCCAGCAAAGGGCCACTCAGTCTTCATCAGTGATTGTATATGAGCAAAGGTGATCACCACTTCCTAGCTGGTTTCATTGTCACTATCAGATCATCCTTTGCATTGCAGGCCCACACAGGAGAGGTCCCACAATGAAACCCTCTACCCATGACCATCACCAACCAACCACCAGGACAAAGTGCAGTGAAATATTCCAGTCCCCAACTGACCAGGGCTGTCTCCCTACCTCTACAACTTCTCTAGCAACCTCAGATACAACCAAGTGGGGAAGGTGCATGAGAGAAAGGGTCCCCGTGCAGCGCCTCTCGGCTTCTCGATGTATCTGGACTCCATACGCTCACCTCAGTCTTCTCCCAATGAAGACCCTCAAACGCACCACAGCAAGCCCCACAAAAGAATGCACAACCTCATTAACCTTCTCAGTGGGGCTGCACTCCACTTTGTCACTGTTAGACCACACACCATTGCACAAGGTCAGCAGTATTTAGCCTATTTAGCCTGTGTGAATCTGACGAGTTCAGCAATGACC
This sequence comes from Ambystoma mexicanum, assembly GCF_040938575.1. Taxonomy (NCBI): domain Eukaryota; kingdom Metazoa; phylum Chordata; class Amphibia; order Caudata; family Ambystomatidae; genus Ambystoma; species Ambystoma mexicanum. Next base: position 754,085,223 of record NC_090924.1, read on the forward strand.
ATCGAATTGATGCTGGCCTATGGCCTTGAACTGTGCCGCAGCGCAATTCACCCTCCTACACTCCTCACATGTGGGAGGGTGGAATCTCTACCACAACAACCACTACCACTCCCCACCAATAGCCTTTCTAACATGTGCCATTGTGAAGCCCATTAGCGCAGCCAAACAGTCCTCCTGACTTTCAGTCAACCCGGAGCAGGAGTGCAAATCCAGATCTACCAAGCGACACTGCTCACTATCACCACTGCTCGCCGACTGGATGCTGCTAGCGGGGCACTGTCAGGTCTACAAACACCCACGCCTCCTTTGCTTTGCGCTCTTCGGTCACCACCTCCACTGCCGTCCTCCGTGAGCTTCCACTGTGGCTGCCATCATTTCTGCTTTTGCCGCCAAGCCTTCCAGGGCCAGGTGCCAGCAGCTAACCCTAGCAGGCTTATGAAAATATTGCGTCTCATTGGGACACTCCAGCAGCCTATGCCCCCTTTTACCAGGAGCCAGGATCCCCTTTTCAGGCTATTTCATCAGGATTTGCAAGGAAGCAATGTCTTCCTCCTACATGTGCACCATGTAAGCTCACCTAACCCTTCCACCCTTCCCCTCACTGAAGTAAGTAGGTTCTCGTTTTGTGGCGCAGAATATTTAATGTGTGTATTTTGTTTCACCATTCAGATAGTTTCTCTATGAAAATGGCCGTTAAACCTCGCAGGAAAAATGTTGCTTCAAAATCACCTGGAGGAGTGACATTGTGACAGTAATGGGCAAGAATGTAATTGGTCCAGCTATCCATGGCAGTGCCCCATTGTAGCAAAGTGATCAATGTCCCATCACAAAAGAAGAAACCGAGAGGTCTTAATAAAATGGAACATTTATCATCAAATGGTGGATCTTTACAGAAGCTAATTGCTTCTTCAATAGCGAATATGCTCCAGTGCTAGACACCTTTAACACTTAAATGTACTATTTATAAGAAAGTAGCACATCTTAAAAACATCTTGATAAGAGTAATCAATAGCAGATACTATAGAATACGAGCAAGAGTCTGCAATAAAGCACAGCATGTAGTCTTATAGATTTTTTTTTATCATAGGCGCTAAAGATTCTTTTCAGTAATAAAGTGTATTTCCAATACAAAGTGTGTAGTTAGCCGTTAGCTTCAGATTGCTTTACAACGCATGCGCATCATAGCACGTCTTACAATGCCATTCCTACCAGCTATGGTCGGTTAATATGTGCTTTCTAAAACAAGATAAAAGAGCCGAGTGGAAGCCAAATGGCTCATCGGGTTTAGAGTTCGACAACCTTGCATAAATGTTGCCGTGCCATCTTGCGGCCCAGCATTCCTTTACATAACCAAGCCTTATGCACACAAACAGAGCACACTCTGATCCCTCAATATTCTGGCTGAACTGCCTCCCAACCTGCCTGTCTGCACCGCTTCTTACATTACTCTCCACACCCCAATTCCTGAGCCTTGCCCACCGGCAAAAGCCAGATGCTCCAACCCATTGCAAGTGGGTGACGGGTGTACTAAATGCCAATCTATCGCAAATAAACCAACATTCATCGCTGACCTCATCTGCAAGATCAGTCTCGATATCTCCCCTATTACTGGAAGATGCGCTTATGAGCATAATATCAGCCTTCTTCATGACCTAACCCCAGATAACCTCTCCAGCATCCACCAAAATCACAAAGGTAAAAGAGGAAGTGTTGTCGTTATTGCCCCCACCGAACCACAATTTCAAGTTATAGACTCCAAATTAGTTCATTCTTTTGAACATGTGACCACCAAGGCTCTCATGAATGCAATGGACCCCCTGGTAATTGTTATCATCTACAGGCGCCCAAGAGAACAGTATCTTCTCGACCGACCAAAGAAACCCCCAGGGAGACATATCTCTAGCATCCCACAGCAACTCTGCGACTTCAACATTTGGCCAAAAAGGAAAAGCGACGTGTATGACCCCTCTGACAACCTAAACTTCATATAGCACCTCTGTGGTTCCACTCACGTTAAACGCCAACCCTTGAACTTAGTTTTCAAGCACGCCCTTCTGAGCGCCTCTACGCTACGCCCATCTCTTGGTTGATCCACCCTTTGATCACCTTCCACTGGACCCAAAACCTGACAAAGTCATCAGCCACAGAAAAGACCACATCTTCCCACCCCTGGTGCAACCTCTTTCCAGCTGCTTTTGCTACCGACTTTTCATCTCCACAACTTATATCTGAAGAAAGGCTTGAAAAACATATCTGCCCTCAGAGAATACTCACTCGCCTTATTTATTTATTTATTTATTTTTACATTTATATAATGCACATACAGCCCAAAGGCATCGCTGCACTTTTACTTGTGGCAATCTTAGTTACAAAGGGGGTTACATACATGTGACGGTAGGTGTCAGGGCATATGAGTACCATCATTCAAGTACAAACAAATACAGGTTAAATTACATTATGCAGGTGCCTAAATCCCCTAATCCTAGGCGTGTGGCAGATAATGTTCAGACCTAGGATGAGTTTTAGTCGAAGAGCATAGTTTTCACAGCTTTGCGGAATGCTAGGTGAGAGACTTCTCCTCGCAGGGGTGGTGGTAGGGCGTTCCATTGCAGCGCTGATAGGTATGGGAAGCTAGCACCTCCCGCTCGGTCTCTCTTGACTCTGGGGATCGTGAGCAGGTTTGCATAAGGTGTTCTAGTTGGTCTAGTGGATATAGAGGGGTGAATTCTCTCAGAGAGGTAGGGCGGAGCAGTGTGGTGGATGCACTTGCGAGTAAGGGCAAGGCCTTATTCCACCTACATCTATATGTCTGAAAAGCCCCAAACCACTGAAATCAAATGGATCTCAAAAGGCCTTCTTGAAGTTCAAAGATACTTACAGAGACTGCAACATTGCCGGACGAAATACGACTCCCTGGAAGATAAAATGCCTACAGCATTCGCCAAAGAAGTTTCAAATGTGCCATTATGAGAGGAAAAAAGGATGTCTTCTCACATGTAGCAACGCCAAGAACAGCACATAACCTGGCAGTTTTTTTTGTTTGTTAATATGTTGCCGTAAGAAGAGGTTGTGTGGTATCTGATTTCCCTTTCCCTTCCCCTGTGTATGTGTATGCCAGTCCGTGTGATGTCAGAGTGAGTGATGGACTGTATTGAATTGAATTGATGTTTTATTTCTATCGTGCTCATAAAACAAGCGTTTCAGAGCGTGACAAGGCAAGGGAGAGGAACCAGGGAGAACAAAACAACAATCTTACTAGGCCCTTACTGTGTATATGTAGTAGAAGTTCCAGCCCCTGATGTTCAACAAGTGACAATTAGAAGAGTTATTTGGGTGGTGGGCACCCGTGGGCCTCCTTTACATGTACTTGGAAGATATGTACTTAGGATCCGAATAAAGGGAACTCATTTATGCTTACATGAGTCTCAAGATCATCATCATAGGTCGCTGTTGATAATGAACGCCAGTGATTTGGCGATTGGGTTCTGGTAACAAGTGAATCCATCAATGCATGTTGTTTAGCCACCCTTGAATGGTGTCGTGTTTTTTTATTTATTTTTTATTTTTATATGGTTTTATTAAACCTTTACAAAAGAGAAAACAAATACATAGAAAAAGAACGAAAGTGCATATACAGTTAAAATATTAACAATTAAGATACCAAAGTATTCCCTTAGGAAAGCAGACATAGTGTCTAAAAAGGTCAACTATATGTTTAAAAAGCTATATGTTTAAACAACAGAATGCATTCAATCACACACATGTTCCAGATGAAGGTTACGAATAAAACTAGACAAAGTCAAACCCTCTATGGTAGTTCCAATACACAAACAGCGTTGCCATACCAATTCAGTTGGTAAACCCATGAATAGAGCTTTTAAAACATTCAGACAGGCACCTCTCAGGGTATTAAGTTGTGTACAGAACAGAATAGGATGTTTAGCCATTTCAGGTACTAAATGGCAAAATCTACAAAGGCTGTCAGCCACAGAAATCTGTTTCCACCTCAATTTGGTATCCAGAGTTGGTAAAATATTCCACCTCAATCTAAGTAAGGTTTGTCGATAGTCACGATTAGGAAAAATCTTGAGAATTGAAGAAAGAGTGCCTCTTTTCTTGTGTTCATGAGTCAGATGAGACATAGAGCTATAGGAATGGAAAGCATCCGTAGTCTGGCACCAATCATAGTCCCACAACTTCTTTTTAGTTTTTGTAGGATTAGTGGGTAGCTGCTCTAAATCTGAACTGATGATACACAAAATGTCTTTGCACGATTTAGCAAATTTAATTAAGAAACCAGATCGATTAATGTTGTTCCCAACCAGTTCGTATAGAGTGTTGGATATTGGTCCCTTAAGTTTAGCGTAGTGCATCAGCATCCTCCACTTAACTCGGGATTTTAAGGAGATGTAGCCTAACTCGAATCGGATTGCGGCCAGAGGGACAGCATTGGGGAGAAGTAAGACCCGTCGCCAGATGTCGCCTTCAATCCCATCAAGTTTGGAGGTGGTAAACCCCGTACAGAGTTCTAAACCATACATCAGTTTTGGGGCTATTTTACCCTCAAAGAATAAGAGGGCAGATCTAATAGAGAATAAGCCATATTTGCGCCCAATTTTGAGGTCCTGCCTGGCCAGTACCTTAGCTTTGTTTAGGAGAAGATGAATCTGCCCTTTCGAACCTCTACTAGCTCCGACATAATAGCCCAGATAAGTAAAGCAGGTGGAGCAAGGTATTCTTACGCCCCCCAGATTCCAAAGGTTAGTATTCTTCCTAACCGGCCCTTTGGAAAAGGCAAGGATTTTGGTTTTCGCAGGGTTGATGTTCAGCCCGTTTAGCTTAGCATAGTTGGCAAATACATCCAGCAGACGCTGTAACCCCACCTTAGTTAGGTCAAATAATAAGAAGTCGTCTGCGTAAACCATCCAAATAAGCTTCACGAAGCTAATTCTTGGCGCTATAAGACCCTCCTTCAACAAATACTCTGCTCCATCAGAGACATATTGGTTAAATATCCATGGGGTTAAGACACAGCCCTGTCTAACCCCATGGTATATCCGGACCACAGCAGATATGTCACCCTTTTTATTTAGCCAAATTCGTACACTCAAATTGTTATAGACTCCCTCTAATAGGACGATTAAGCCCCTTGGTAGTCCCCAAGCAGAGAGTTTACACCATAGCCTATTGCGATCAACGCAGTCAAAGGCTGCCGAGAGATCCACTGAGGCCATAAAAGTAGGTCCCCTAGTTGAGCTCCAGGCAGCGTCCTGAATTCACTTGACCGCAAGCCAATTGATATTGGTAGAATGGGATTTACAGAAGCCCGTTTGCAAGGGACTCAGGGGATGGCAGGTTTTTTCCCCAATCCTTCAAATGCAATAGGGGAAAGGCAGAGAAAATTTTGCAATCTGCATCAATCAAAGCAATAGGCCGGTAATTTTTAGGGTCAGACCTACTGCCGCATTTGAAAATTGGGATCACATGTGCTGTGGACCAGGAAGAAGGGCATACCCCAGATTGGAGAATGTCTCGGAACTCAATGCATAGAAGGTTGGCCCAGAGATTAGGGTCAGCTTTGAAAGTGTTATTAGTTAGCCCATTCGGGCCAGGGGCTCTGGATCTTTTACACTTTCGGATAAGATCTAGCACTATGTCAATCTCAATTGGGGAGCCCATAGCGGTTAATTCCCTCCAAAGGAGTAGGGACAAATCTGTTGGAGTAAAAGTCCAACCAGCCTTGTTCCGCAATTGGATTCAATAAAGCAATGCCCGGGTTACTATCTTGTCCGTTGACAATTTGCCAGAAGGCACCCACATTCATCTTCATAATAAACAGGAGCATTGATTCAGAGTCCTGTTGTAATAACTGATGTTTGATTGTTTTACAGTCGTTTTTATAGGCTTGTTTCACCTTCTTAATAAGACCTAAGCGAAAGGGCATATCGAGATTTGCTAATCGGAGTTTCCTAATCATCCTGTTCTTATTAGTTTTTGCTACTGCCAAATCAGAGTTATAAAGGCGGGTATGCCTGCTAGCTGGAGTTTGGCATGCGGAGTGGTTGCCCATAACATCTACCGCTGCTTGTACTAATGATGTAACCGCTGCTGTGTTGAAGGTTGTCATTTTTCAGTCGAAAGTAGTCTGATTCAGCGTCGCCCTCAAATTGAGGTTCAAGATGTTAATATTTTTAGAAGACCACCGAACCGCAGTACCCGATGAATAAGGAGTGACCATAAATTGAGTGCGGTACCGAACCTTTGGGTGGCAGATTTTAAATGTTGCCGTTAGTAGACCATGGTCACTCTAAATATTCATGAGGATTTCCAGCTTCGAGCATCTTAAACACAGATATTCGTCCACAAAGATGTAATCAAGCATGGAGGTGGACAGCCCACAACGCCAGGTATATTCAATGGGGTTTTCAGGGAATTGAGAGTAACCGAGCAAGGGTTGTAGACCTAAATTGCCCAGCTCCGTATACCAGATGTAGCCATCTTGTTTCTTCCTCGTGTAATAAGGGTTGAAGATGTTCAGCTCACATATTTCCCATGATGAGTAGTTAAATAAACAATCACAGTTTAAATCCCCAGCCAATAATACATGCCCTGAGTCGTTAGCAAGCACCCACTCTAGGATAGTCTGAGAGATAGTGGACACAAACGATTTGACTTCACCAACACCTCTGTGCCAATAGATTTTAATGATTAGCAATTTCAATTGTCCACTGCTAGAGGTAAGGTCTACACCCAAAGCCCAAAAGAGCCTTACCATACAGACCGGAACAGTTATCGACTGCAACAATTAAACCACCCGAAGGTCTTACTCCCAGATTATGTTGAGTAGGCTGATCGAAAATTTGAAAGCCATCTAAACATGGGGTCGAGGTCATCCAGGTCTCCTGAATACAGATGACATCAGCATCTCTCAACAACTGTAGGCACTCAAAGTTTGTAAATAGATGCTGATTGCCTCTAGAATTCCAAGATTTAAGGCAGAGGTCCGAAGAAGAGTCTGAGCCTAAGCTTGGAGATGTTGGCCTAGGGCACAAGTTTTTGCCACAGGGTGGAGATAATGGAGGCCCAATCAACATCCTTATCCTGCTGTTTAGGTGGAATACTTTGATTAGACAAGGTTACAGGACCGCCTGGGTTGGCCCCCCAATGGTATAACTGAAAACTGTGTCGGAGAAGGCCCATATGGCGACATTTCCCACGATGCAGCGGCTTCAACTTTAAATCGCAATTCCTGCAGAGAATCTGTTTGGGTAAGGATCAATTCCTTGACTAATGAGGAGGCAAGGAGGATCATACTCATATCTAATACATTACGATCCGGAAAAGCCACTCTAGTGATGTCCTTAGAGGAGATTAGAGAGAGTGCAGGAATTTCAGAGAAAATAGTTAAAACATTACCTCTGTTCAGACAGATTGGAGCTTCTGAGTCCAGTAGGCTCTGAATTTTTATCAAGTGCAACAGTTTCAATTTAGGAGCGTTAGTACCTTGTAAGAGGATTCAATTCAACACTACAGCTAAGTCAGTGCCTAGTCTATAATACTGAATGAAAACCCTTATTGATATATCTTTAGGTCCAGTTCATGCGTTCTGGATGACTACCCCTATATAACACCCCTCTCTTGGAATCCCCCTGACCCCACTGAGCCAAGAAGTAGTTCTGTTTTGCAAGTTTAAAAGGTTTATTTGATAACTTAAACAATAGATATATATATGATACTTTATAATAAATTAATAATTGAATAGCACACTTAATCTGATATGATAAAGATCAACAACGGAGAATCTGGCACTAGCACACTTCTTATAATCACTAATGAGTTGACATGAAATGGATAAGGTAGCACACTGGTAAATAGGAACAAAAGAAGAAAGTGGTACAAAATGCTTTATAGAGTTCAAATGGATGCAAGGTTGAATGAATGAAATGCAGTATAGAAATACTCAATATGATTTCAACAAAACAATGTAATCACTTTTCTCTGGCAATTCCCTCCCCCCCTCTTTATGCAATGCAAGGGAATGGGAGGAAAGCACACAGTTCTCAGAAATGCAATCAATGTAATCAGTTCAATCCAGCAAGCTTAGACAACAGAAAACAGATAGGAGTTTTGAAATCACAGGCCCAAATTGCTTTGATATGTGCTGGCAATGAATGAGAAATATGCTGGAAACGCTTTTAATTCCCTTTCAGAGGTTCAGGGTGAGTGGTATCTAGTTAATATTAGTCCAGGCTCACACTAGCAATGATGCAGGGATAGTTAGCAGGTTAAACGAATTTCTGGCAAATGGAAAGCAAACAGCAGCAGTTTTTACATGTGAAGAAATTGCAAATCGCGGTAAAATTCGCGGATGCGTGTTCCGCGATTGCGGTAAAACTATAAGGGGTAGGAATGCGGTTCTAGGTGCGATTCAAAGCTAAGATTCTAAGCTATCAGAGGAAAGTTACTGCAAGTCTCTAGCCCAAACGGTTGCGGAGATATGAGCGATTAAATAAAGGTCGTTTTTCAGATTTGAAATTTTAAAGTTCAAAAAGACAAGTGCAGCTTTTGCAGCTAGAATGACAGGTGACAGCTTTACAAATGACAGGTGACAGTTAGGAGGCAGTTCTACTTAGATTAAATAGATTGAATTATATTATTTTAACTAAGAGATTGGTTCTGCACAGTTTTCTAGGTACTCACACTATACTCTTGAGTGAAATGGGCCTCGCCATGGATCTGGTCAGGGTTTTGGACTGGGCTCTGCACTTCACAGTGATCTGGGTCAGCTCTCTCTGCTGGTCTGGGTCTCTCTGGGTACAGCACTGCTTTCTCTCTGGTTCTCTTAGTTCTGGATAGATTGAAGTCTCTAGTTTGGCTTTCTGGAGGTTGATGGAGGTAAGTATGGATTTTTCCGGCAGAGCGTCCCGCTGCAGATGGATTTGGAAAGTTCCTATCTGTCCTGTCTGTCTGCTTTTATGTGTTTAGAATGTGGGTGTGTTCTAGCATCACTGACCCTACCTCTCTCTCAGCTTCCAATTGGTCAAACTTCCATTTATCATTTGATTGGGGAATGAACTGTGAGTCAGAGTGATGTCATTTTACAGCCTGCAGAGAGTCCACTCCTCCTGTCAACTTACACACAAATCTAGATTTGAAACAAATACATATTTGCAGAGGTACATATTGTTTTAAAATCATATGCACCCATCATGCATTACAGGAGGTATACCCTGTTCAAACTCTGCTCTTCCTGGGAGCTTGCATTCAGAACTGGCACATATTTCACTTTTTAACTGATTTTGCAATTTCTGACATGGACCCAACTTTACATACATGTGTGCAGGGAGTAGGGACATTAACTGATGAAGTTTCAGATTTTTAACATGCATACATTTAGAGTAATATCCACTTTTCCGCTAAAACCCCCCTGAACATGCCACCGGGTCGAAAAACCTCTTAAAATGTGGGCAGAAAATCACAAGAATTATGGTATCATTTATAAAATTTTCACATGTCCGCTCTATGAGTTATTCATCTTTTTAAAGTTATGTTCTGGCTCCAAAGGGGTGTGGTTTCCCAGGTCACATGGTATAGAAACCAGTCTTTCCAGTTTCTGCCAAGCCAGCTTGCTCTCACAGGCAGTGCTCCTCCCAGCTCCTGCCAAGAGGAAGCTACAATTTACGACTGCGGTAATAAAAACCTTTGCCTGAGTGAAGAGGGCTTTGTTCACTCTCTTGCAGAGCACAGATAATTCAATTATCAGATAGATGGCATATCCTTAGTGTGGGCAGCAAAAGGAAGGTTGGCCTGGGAACACAGTGGTGACTCAAGTTTCACTGCTGATGGGGGTAGTTGCCAGGCAGAATTCAGTTCCTTAAGCCGGGTTTCAGATAAAATGTCACTTTTTGTTCCCCAGTTTCTGCATTCAAATAAAACTAAACATTTTCACATATGCAGCTAGAAGGCTGATTCTAAGTTTAAAACTATGACATTTAAACAGTTACAACCTATGTGACACTCAAAAGTAGGTCACTCAGTCAATTTGAACATTTAGATTTGTAGTGTCTTTCAGTCCAATGCAACTTAAACTGCTGCAATCCACAGCGCAGCCAGTCTTGTTATAAGCATTTTTCTGGGCTCTTCATTTCCCAGATTTTGTAGGCACACAAAACTCCATTCTACCAAATGTCTGCTGGTGTTCAGTGAATATTTTGCACATATTGCAATGTTTGAAAATAGGCATTTTGACTTGCCTTCAGGGAAACAGAGTGGTTTTAAAACGCCGGCTTTTGGATAGTGGTGAGTACTGGTACTGCACCCATTTTTGGGATTTAAGAAATGAATTCCCCACAATTCTAGGTTGCATTTGGCAATCAGCATTGCCATTCCCAATGGTTTCAGACTACTGTGCGGGTAGTCCAATGGTGGTTTTAGGCAGCGTCCTTCTGTGCCCATAACATCGGCAGAAATGGGTGGCAGCCTATTCTTCCTGCATTTCTCTGTGCATTTTCTGGGAAGCTCTGGCCATCATGATGTTTTCATGTCAGTACTGCACAGTTTTGAGGTAGGGCTAGGATGCATGGGTAAATACATCCCACAACCTTCTTGGCGTTTTTGAGAGCCCACCGGTAGGTTTAGAAGTCCCTTTAAGTTGAAAGCTTGCCTTTTGTCAGCACCAGGGAACTGAAGCCTCGCAGTTGGTTTATGCAGGTGCTCCTGCCCGCCCACCCCCCCCTCTGATTGGCTCTCTTTCTCCAGCTGAGCGTGGAGAGCGGTCGCCGGTGGCCTTAGGGGATTAGCAGGCCTTGAAAGCCCTGCCTGGGCCTCCGTGAGTTTGTGCATTTAATATTGTGTAAAGAAAAAGTAACGTTGTTTTATTTTTCTCGCGCTCCCAGCGCGTGTGTGGCCTGCTCCTGCTCCCCCCCTCCCACTTCCTGGTCTTTCCCCTCCCTCCCCGCCTCCCTGCCCGCCCACCCCCCCCTCTGATTGGCTGTGTCCTGCCTCCCCTCTGGCCTACTCGACGGCCGTTCCCCACGCTCGCTTCTTTCTCCAGCTGAGCGTGGAGAGCGGTCGCCGGTGGCCTTAGGGGATTAGCAGGCCTTGAAAGCCCTGCCTGGGCCTCCGTGAGTTTGTGCATTTAATATTGTGTAAAGAAAAAGTAACGTTGTTTTATTTTTCTCGCGCTCCCAGCGCGTGTGTGGCCTGCTCCTGCTCCCCCCCTCCCACTTCCTGGTCTTTCCCCTCCCTCCCCGCCTCCCTGCCCGCCCACCCCCCCCTCTGATTGGCTGTGTCCTGCCTCCCCTCTGGCCTACTCGACGGCCGTTCCCCACGCTCGCTTCTTTCTCCAGCTGAGCGTGGAGAGCGGTCGCCGGTGGCCTTAGGGGATTAGCAGGCCTTGAAAGCCCTGCCTGGGCCTCCGTGAGTTTGTGCATTTAATATTGTGTAAAGAAAAAGTAACGTTGTTTTATTTTTCTCGCGCTCCCAGCGCGTGTGTGGCCTGCTCCTGCTCCCCCCCTCCCACTTCCTGGTCTTTCCCCTCCCTCCCCGCCTCCCTGCCCGCCCACCCCCCCCTCTGATTGGCTGTGTCCTGCCTCCCCTCTGGCCTACTCGACGGCCGTTCCCCACGCTCGCTTCTTTCTCCAGCTGAGCGTGGAGAGCGGTCGCCGGTGGCCTTAGGGGATTAGCAGGCCTTGAAAGCCCTGCCTGGGCCTCCGTGAGTTTGTGCATTTAATATTGTGTAAAGAAAAAGTAACGTTGTTTTATTTTTCTCGCGCTCCCAGCGCGTGTGTGGCCTGCTCCTGCTCCCCCCCTCCCACTTCCTGGTCTTTCCCCTCCCTCCCCGCCTCCCTGCCCGCCCACACCCCCTCCCCTCCTCTCCCTCTGCCTATAACCTCCCCCCCTTCCTGGGCAGCCCTCTGCCCGGCAGCCCCTGCGGCTAAGGGCGACTCCTACAGTGCGGCTCCCTGTGTGTCTGCAGGTGTCCGCAGGGGACGCCAGGCGCAAGTTCCACCTGTTCTCCAGCCCACCCCACCTCACCTCACCCGCACGATGCCTCGCCCCCCTATTCTAATTTTCCGGTAAACTAGAGTGTTTCTCTCCTCTCGCAGGAATCTCAAACTTAGGTGGCCCTGACCCCCTACGCATTACTGTTTGCTCTTCACTGTGTTAAACTAGGGTGTTTCTCTCCTCTCGCAGGAATCTCAAACTTAGGTGGCCCTGACCCCCTGCGGATTACTGTTTGCTCTTCACTGTGTTAAACTAGTGCCCTCCACTCACTTCCTGTCTGCATACTCGTGTCGTTCGCCTCCCCTCCTATTCCATGGTGCTCTCCATCTCGCCTATCTACTCTAACTGCTTCTCCATTGACTATCCTGCTCTCCTCACTAAATCCGGTAGGAAAAAGTTTAAAAAGGACATCCTGGTCTCCAACCCAGGCCTCCCTATCGCTGACACCTACACGAGCGCCTGCTCCAAGGAAACTCTCACTGACATTCTCTTCTTCGTGCCTTCACCTGACCTATGGACCCTTCACATGGTCGCTGTGCTCTCTCCTTTCTCCACCTCTCCCATTAATGGTGGCACCCGTTGGGATGTCCTCTTGGCCCCTTTCCACTCCTCTAAAGCCATCATTAATGTCTATGCTAACGGGACCGTCTTGGTCCAAGGCCCTCAGGCCAACCTTCACCTCTTTGATAGACGCTTCCCATGCCTCATCAACTTCCTCTCCGCTCCCGCTGTCCCCCCTCCTCTATCCTCAGCTACCTTGCCTCCCCCCTCCCTCCCTGCCCCCTCCCTTGCTCCCTCTTCAACTCCTTCTCTAACACCTCCGCAGGGTGTACCTCTGATCTGTACCCCTCCCCGGAAGTTTTTCAAGGGTGGCAACCTTCTCCACATTGCCACTCTAAACTCTCGCTCTGCCATCAAGCACTCCTCTGATATCTGTCGCCTTCTTGAGGAACTGGACCTCGACATCCTCGGTCTCACTGAGACTTGGTTCACTGCCAGCTCTGCCACCAGCTTCGACACACTCCTACCTGACGGCTACAAGATCCTCTCCGTGCCCAGGCCCAACCGTTCAAGGGGTGGTGTTGCCCTTATCTTCCCTGAGTGGATTCCTGCCACTGTCACTCCTACGCAGACCTACTCCTCTTTTGAATGTCTTGTCTGCCGACTTTCTCTCTCTCCTAGCCATTCCCTTACCGTGGCTACTATCTATCGGCCACCTGGTCAAATTTCCTCCTTCCTCTCTGAGTGGGCTGATCTCTCCTCATCACTCCTGTCCTCAACCACCCAACTCCTCTTTCTCGGCGACTTCAACATCCACCTTGATGCCTCCTGTCCCCCCACTGGTCTCTTTCGCGAACTCTGCAACTCTCTCTCACTCTCTATTCTCCCTTCTGGTCCTACTCACTCTGCAGGGCACACTCTTGATGCTCTGATCTCTTCTGACCTTCCCCTCTCCCTCCCTCTCTCCACTCCTCTCTCCTGGAGTGATCACTTTCTTCTATCCTCCCACCTCTCCCTCCCTACCCCACAGGCAAAGCCACCCTCTTCACTGCCACCCACCTTCTCGGTCATCCGACCCATGAAGCGCGTGTCAGCTGAGGCTTTCGCTGCCACCTTCTCGCCCCCTCCTCCCCCCTCGGCTGACTCCCACCCCGACACAGCCCTCTCCATGCTCTATTCCTCTATATCTGATACTCTCGACATCCTTGCCCCCGTCATGAGAATCCGCCTGAAGCCCAAAGCCAAATGTAATTCTTGGTACGACTCGGATCTCGTCACCCTAAAACGCAAGTGCAGGGTGGCAGAGAGGAAATGGCGTGCTTCATGTTCATCCTCTGACAAACTGGCCTGCCGCCTGCTCCAAAGGCAATACCGGCTCTCCGTTCTCACTAAGAAGAGAGCCCTTATCCAAGCCCGCATCTCTGAGGCATCAAACAACTCGGCCGAACTCTTTAAAATCTGCAAGGAGCTGGCCAACCCTGCTGCAGTCTCTACCTCTCCTGTCCCCTCACAGGCCCTCTGCACTGCACTGGCCTCGCACTTCATCTCAAAAACTCAGGACATCCTGTCCTCACTCTCCTCCCCTCTCCTCCCTCCCTCTCTTCCTGGCTCTTCCTCTTGCTCTCTTGCAGCCGCCCCTCCGCCCTCCTTCTCTTCATTTCCACCTTTTTCTGCTGACGAGGTTTCCAGACAAGTCCGATCTATGAAAGCCTCGTCTAAACAGGTTCACCCCTGTTCCTCCAAAACCATCAAGGACCACATCGTCTCCCTGGCTCCTGCCCTGGCTGACTTTTGCAACCACTCATTCGCCTCTGGAGTCTTCCCATCCCCCCTCAAGCACTCCCTTGTGCACCCCCTCCTCAAGAAACCCTCTTCCGACCCCTCCTGCCCGGCCAACTATCGCCCAATCTCCATTACTCCCTTCCTGGGCAAGCTCCTGGAGAAACTGGCCATCTCCCAGCTTAACCTCCATGCTGAATCTGTGGGTAATCTTCATGACCATCAATCCGGCTTCAGAGCGGCCAGAAGCACGGAAACTGCTCTCCTGAACATCCGTGAGGACCTGCTCCTGAACCTCGATTCCAACACTCCCTGTGTTCTCATTCTGCTCGATCTCTCCTCTGCCTTTGACACTGTCAACCATGCCATCCTGCTCAACCGTCTCCGTGATAACCTGGGTATCACTGGTCAGGCTCTGGCATGGCTGACCTCTTTCCTCTCTGGTCGACCCTCCCAGGTCCAAATGGGCTCCTTCCTCTCTGACATCTTTTTCTCCACCTGTGGTGTCCCCCAGGGATCCAACCTCTCTCCCTGGCTTTTCAACCAGTATCTGGCACTCCTTGCCCACCGCATCGCCGCCCTCTGCCCCCACTTCCAGTGCTATGCGGACGATACCCAGCTCATTTTCAGGCTACCCTCGGCCTCCTCCTCTCCTTCCCTCATCTCCGACTGTCTGTCTGCTATCCAGGAATGGTGTGCCGCCAATGACCTCTGCCTTAACGCCAGTAAGACTGAGATTCTACTCATCGGCGCACCCACTCCCTCCTTCCCTGCAGCTCTCTGGCCGGCCTCCCTTGGCCCCCTTCCTGCCCCTACATGCAAGGCTAAAAACCTCGGGGTCATCTTCGACTCCACACTCTCCTTCTCTCCTCATATATCTGATGTCTCTAAGAAATCACACTACCAGCTGCACCTCCTCAGAGGTATTCTTCCCTTCCTCTCCTTCCCCCAGAAGCTCACTGTCTCCCGAGCCCTGGTTCTCTCAAGGCTGGACTACTGTAACAGCCTCTATCTTAATCTCCCTGCCTCCACTCTCCGCCCTCTGCAACTTATCCAGAACAGAACTGCGAGACTTGTCCTTGGCCTCAAGCCCAGGGACCGTATCTCTCCAGGACTGAAATCTCTTCACTGGCTCCCAGTGGCTGCGAGGATTAAGTTCAAAACCCTCTGCATTGTCCACAAGGCCTTCTGGGGCTTGGGGCCTAAATACCTTCAACTCTCTCTTCCTAAATATCTTCCTTCACGAGCCCTTCGCTCATCCATCTCTAACTCCCTCATGGTCAGCCGCTTCTCGAAGCAACGCGCTGGGGGTAGATCTCTCTCCGCAGCAGGGGCCTCCCTCTGGAACAGCCTGCCTGCCTCCCTGAAACTTGAGGAGAACCATCTCCGGTTCCGGAAGCACCTCAAAACCTTCCTCTTCGCTTCTGCCTTCTCTCTCCCTCTCCCCTGCTAAACCTGCTTAACTCCCCACTGAATTCTGCACTTAACCTGCATCTGGGCCACTCTCAGCGACCTCGGTCCAGGGCCCAGCCACTCTCCACTTGCACTGCCCCCCTGGCTCCCCCTGCACTGTGGGACTGTCACTGTATCCCTACAGCCCCCTGCCCAGCACTTGCTCTGCACTTACCTCGCACTTGCCACCAGCTGGCCCTTTTTATTTATTATTTATCATTATTATTTCATTACGCCACTTACCTTGTACTGCACTTTTCCCCCCACCTCCTCCCCCTGCACTTTCTCCTTTTTCCCCTTACCTCTGCACTTGCGCGATCTGAATGACACCTGGCCTAGTAGGATCGCTTGTCCGTCTTCCCCTTGTTTCCCTCCCTCCCTGCCTCGTCGCGCCTTGAAACACTTGTGTATAGGCGCGTTACAAATACCTTATCATATCATATCATATCATATCACCAGGTTTCGAATACCAGCTAAAATTGTTGGATGTGTAGAAGCTGACGGAATATTATCACCCTGTAGCTTCTCCCACTCCGCTCCTAAGTCCAATGGAGGAACAGGGAACAAAGACTAATTGGGATATTTATTCATAGGTGGTTCAATTTGGATAGGCCGCCATATTGAAGAAATTTGAACATTCCTTGAGTCCGAGAGTCACTGTATCTTACTTGGAACTTCTTCACAAGTCCTAAAATTACCAGTGCCACATCCCTGATGTAGAATAGATGGGTAGCACAGCTTCGCAATTGGTGAAGCAATTGGGGTTTCTCGTGCCATCAATTTCAAAGGGGCCAAGCAATACTGCGAAGAGCTTCCCTTCAACGTGGCGGCAGCCTGAGTGGTTGGTAGGTTGCAACTATCAGTTTCGACTGTAGAATCAACCAGTTTGGCCCTGGTTAGATTAGGAGCACATAAGAGTTTCCCCTCTGAGGTAGACCCTAGGTCCAAATTTGACAGAGTCGGGGCGTGGGTTTTGGCAGATAAAAGATTGGTTTGTTTTGTGGCCAGTTTCCGCTTAATAAGGAGTGATTTGCGTTGTGCGATAGTCTTTTTTTTGGCCAAAGCGCTTAGTAGCGCTTTCCTGTATGACTGGGATCACAGCAGATGAAGGCTGGCTTATATTAGAAATAGGGTTTGACATAATCTGTGTTAGTTTGGTTGCGCCGGGTAAGGCATCAGCAGTATGACAGTGGGCAGCCTTTAGTATCAACTTAGGCTGTACATCAGAAATGCCATTATTAGGGACACTTTCCTGTGTAGCAAAAGTCAGAGTAGGTGCAGGCTGACTTGAATTGGAAATCAAATTGGGAAGGCTCTGTACAGAATTGATTATAGAACCTGCGGGAGCAACAGAAAAGCAGAGGTCAGCAGATGGTACTTGCACAACTTGGTCTTGAAGAGTGGCATTGTTAGTAGCTTCCGATATGGAGATATTATCAGATATCTCTATGATGTGTTGTGACTGTAGGTGTTTGCATAGGTGGTTCCTGTGGAACCAATAAGGGTAATTGCACTGCCAGCTTCTTAGATAATTCAGTACCAATCCAGTCCACTTTATTATTTAAGGCTACCAGAACATCGGTACCTATGCAATCAATTTCCAAATTGAGTTCCATCATTGATCTTTGGACAGTTTTAAGCTCAGACCAAACATTATCGTACAGCTCAACAAAAGAGCTGAGGATCACGTTTAGGGCTGAGACTGTTGGATGGGTCAAACAAATCCGTTCATCTAGATCTTTCAGCGTGTGGTGTTGATGTGGTGAATTTGCATGGTTCGAAATGCAATCCCCGGAGCATGCTTCCGCTACAAGGTCGCCTTTATTAGAATCAATACCTTCAATAATATAGGTTAAGGCAGTTGGTGTGTTGTCAACCAAGCCCACTTCGGAAGAGGACATGGAATTTTCTGGGATTCCAACAGTAGAGGGCAGGTTCATCACTTTATCCGCACATTCAATTATACTGATATCCGTGATATTGTTGTTTCCACCAAAAAAAGCCTGCGTAGTCATTGCTGAATGATCTAACATTGCATTACCTCTAAAAGCTTTGGGCAGTTCAATTTCAGTGCTAGAAGAGGTAGCTTTCAAAATATATTTGTCCATAAATGTCTGTCCTGGTACTTTTTTGAATTAATTTCAATTTTCTAGGAGTTTTATGATGCGATTAGTCATGGACAATAGGAAGATTAATAGTAGCATCAGTGGCCTCAGGATTATGGACCATAACTTTATGATTGGCTGCTGCAGTGGTGGAATCCATATAGTTAGAAATTGTAGGCTTCGCAGATAAGAGGCTACAAGACATCTCATTTTTTAGAGGTAGGATAGATTGCACCGTAGCTGGAGCAGCAGAGAATGACTTAGAGGTAGTTAGTTGTACACTAGTAAGAGGGCAGCACTTAGAGAATGTGCAAAGTGGTTCGGTATAGTGAGCCGGGTCCACTAAAATAGCATCTGGTAACATAGAGGAGCCTTTTTGGCTACATAGACCGGATCTCATAATTGACCCTGGAATAAAAAATATATAAAACCACAAGCCTTAAAATAAAGGAGATGGTTAATATTTTAAGACCAGTGAAAATAAAAAAAATAGAGAAATGCAAATCCGTACTTGACACAGGTCTACTAGACCAGAGTGAGCGTGTGTCCAGATCAAAGAGATTGCAGTGATGAATATAAGACTGCAACTCCGCAGTCTCCGGCAACACACCACAAATAAGATGACTAAATATGCAGCTTTAAAAGATATGCTGAGCCAAATAAGAGAGCCAGGTGTGAAAATCAGTCACCAGTCAATGATCACAATGGGTTAGAAGTGCTTACTAGCATATGGCATCCGGCTGCCATCCACGCCGAACAGCCAAACAGCACCAGCCCTTCTGCCACCAGGGCTTCTGCCGCAAGGGTGGCTTTGCGGCAAGTTTGTAGCTCCTCGGCCAGTCACGTGACCGAGTCACGTGTCCATCAGCGGCTTCGCCTCCCTGTGGACAGCCAGAGCCCAGCGCTCGCAATGCTGTATGGAGGGGGAGCGGGCTGATTTGAAAGCAGATTAAATCATTAGCACAGCGTCCTGCAGGTCAAACACATGAGTAAGTCACTGCCTTCACTCCACGCCGCACGGGTGGCTTTGCGGCAAGTTTTTAGCTCCTCGGCCAGTCACGTGACCGCGTCACGTGTCCCTCAGCTGCTCCGCCTCCCTGTGGACAGGAAGAACCCAGCGCTCGCAATGCTGTATGGAGGGGGAGCGGCTGATTTGAAAGCAGATTAAATAATTAGCACATCGTCCTGCAGGTCAACCACACAAGTAAGTCACTGCCTTCACTCCACGCGACACGGGCGGCTTTGCGGCAAGTTTGTAGCTCCTCGGCCAGTCACGTGACCGCGTCACGTGTCCCTCAGCAGCTCCACTTCCCTGTGGACAGCAAGAGCCCAGCGCTCGCAATGCTGTATGGAGGGGGAGCGGGCTGATTTGAAAGCAGATTAATTAATTAGCACAGCGTCCTGCAGGTCAAACACACGAGTAAGTCACTGCCTTCGCTCCTGTTTAGCTGTATGGCCTAGTAGAATTTTTTTTTTTGTATGGTTGAGCTTCATGTAGTTGCTCAACATCCATGCTTGGATGAAAACAAGCCACCTTCTGATGCATGAGCTGTCTTCAGCACAACACACTTTGAGGTATAAATGTGATAACGGAATGTAAGTACTAGGGTACTATGAAAAGTGTTATTCATTTAAGATGGCAGGTCTCAAACAAGTTAAAGGTCAGAAACCATTTTGACTAATGTGTGTCTAAATGTGAAGAAACAAACATTATGAAGGCTGACTTTTATCCATTTGCACAATGAAATGTGCATATGTCAGGAACAATGAATGAAGGGTTTACAGTGGACTGGAGCAGAAGTAAACTCCCCTTGCTTCACTGGAAGATCCCTCGGTAGGAATCTCGGACCAACACCCTTGTCTTGAAGCAGCGTCTGAACAATAGAATGTGAGAATGAGAAAATTCAGTCAAAGCAAGTGGCACTCACTCCTAAAGGGAGTCCAACTTACCTTATATATATCCTCCCAAAACCAAGATGTTCACATTTCTGCATCAATGGCACTAGTTTCACAAGGTGGCATCATCAAGAAATTCTGTGAAGAAGTCGCATTTGAGTTAGATAGAATTCTTTATCAAAGAAGAGCTCTAGAGTCCTGTGGTTCAAAGATTTATCAGAAACAGAGGGACACATTTCTTGACTGGTGCATCAAAGCCACCAAAAGACGCTCAGAATCAGACAGAGGCCTGAGCCCTGAAAGATCAAGATGCAAGAGCAACTGAAAGAGTTAAAAGCAGAGCAAGCACGTTTGGCAGTCCCCAAAAATAGGAACGGTTACTGTCCACTTTATCCAGCACTCCAAGGGCTAGCCGCACTTTAAGACTCTACTGAAGACATTCTCAGCTCTCATAATCCTGCCATATTGAACCCTCTGCGTGACCAGGCACCTGATCGCTCACAAATGACATCATCTGGTCCTTCGCCAACCCAGGAGGGCAGGGTGAATTTCAAAGCACAGATTCATTCTTCAGAACATTGCTGGCATATAGCCAATGTATCCCTATGCAATCACTCGGAGGCTCCACCTCCTGATCGCTTTCAGATCTTAACTTCTTACATGATGAATGGTCAATTTGTGACATCTTTGGCACCTCTTTCATTACAGGTGCATCTTTGACTTTTGAAGGGATTCCTAACACCCCTCCCCAGGCCAATGCTACAGCTTACCCCTTGAGAGAGCTGCCCGGAGCAGGCAATACCTTAGTGACTGTTCACGTTCCATGCATCTCCACTGAGTTGGTTAACATTGTCCAAAGGTTCCCTAAAATATGTGCAGAGCCTGTCAAGTTTGAAGAAGAGCTTCAGGTGATAATAGATTGTTGCAACTCTACCTGTGCCAATTTTAACCAATTATTCCAAGCTGCTAGTTCCTCCAAAAATGTATTACGATCAAAAGCAACAATCACTTAGCATTTTAGACCTCTTGATAAGTTATTCATATTTTGATTCATACCTGTGCTAAATGACACTATCCTCTTATAGTTGTGTGGTACTCCCTAATGGGATAATTTACCATATGGTACATTTATCTATTTTATTTATTGTGCATTTGTTAGGCACCTATACAACCCAATGGTGTTTCCAGGCGCCACAAGGCACAAATGAGGATGGAACAGGGGAGTAATAAACAATAGTAAAAACAATAATTAATCAAACAATGACAGTCCTACTAGGCCTTGTGGCAGTTGGATGAGCAAGTGCATGGGAGAGGGAAACGAGGGATGGGGGAAAGCAGGGTAGGAAAAGTGCTAGAGTGGGCCCAGGAGGCGAAATGCCAAGGGATACCGGGGGTAAAGGGGGACGGACCACTGGCTTAGTGCAGGCGTGGGGGAGTCCCGAGAGGGTGCACCTCTGACCGGGAGGGGTCCAGAGGGAAGTGCTGAGGGTGCTGGTGTCGACTGGGCAGTGGGCTGGTAACCTGTTAGACTCATGAGGACAAGGCCGCCAGTCTCAGTGGCAGAGGGGTGATTAGCAGGGGAGGATGAGAGGGAAGGAGGTCGAGAAATGAAGAGTTTTGACCAGTTTCTGGAACCTAAGGAGGTCAGGCTCAAGTCTGAGTGGGGCCGAGGCTGTTCCAGAGAGAGGCGCCAGCCGAGGAGTGAGAGCTGCCCCCCACTCTCGGCATGGAGAAGCGTTTGATCAGCAGATAGTTTGAGCTAGAGGAGCGGAGGGCTCAAGCAGGGGATTATTTGGGGAGAGAGAGTTGGAGATAGCGGGGTCCCAGACCCCAGGAAGCCTTGTGGATTATGCAGAGGGTCTTGAATTATATCCTTGTGGCCACCGGGAGTCAATGGAGAGATTTTAGGGCTGGAGAGATGCAGCCTCTGGACTTAAGGCCAAAGATAAGTCTTGCAGCCCTATTCTGGATTAGTTGAAGGGGCGGAGTGAGGAAAGAGGCAGATTGAGGAAGAGGCTGTTGCAGAAGTCCAGCCAGGAGAGGACGACAGCTCCGGAGACATTGAGCTTCTAGTAAAGGCGAGGAAAGGAAGAATGCCTCTAAGGAGATTAAGCTGTAATTTGGGGAGAGTTGGAGACTTCTTACCAGAGGCGTTGCTAGGGGCAGAGGGGGCTATAGCCCCAGGTCTTTTGGTTGTAGCCCCGGATAGAAGCTTAGGGGATACAACCAAAAGGCTAGCTAGCCCCGAGTCCTGACATAGCGTAGCCCGGGATATTTTCCAGACCTAGCAACACCCCGGTTTCTTGCCCTTAAGCACAGTTGTTTTCTCAGGGAAGACTTGAGGTCTGCGAAAAATACTGATTTAAGAACTCTAACTAGAAACCAGTTTTGAGTTGATTTTTTTAACAATGCGGGTAATCTCACAGGCATATGGGTGGTTTTGCATTACTTTCTGTCAGAGAAAAAACTGCATTACTCCACAAATCTTTTCAGGTCAGCGTTACTTATGTCAGTGCTGTTCATATTTTAGCGCCAATTCATGAATTGCTTTATTGACCTCTTCAAGACCCTTTCAAATGTCTGATCCCTTGTGACTTTTTTCTTACATACAAGTGAATGGCCCTCATTAGGACCCTGGCGGAGAGGGTTTTACGCCGGCGTAGTGCATGGCGTACCTCTCCGCCAGACTACGAGTTCCCGTAGCGCCATGGAAGGATTTTTACGCCTGCTTTTTGCAGGCGGAAAAATCCATGGCGCTACGGGACTTGTTGTTAATTACGCCACCGTAATTTACGGTGGCGTAATTAACGCCTTCCCCACTCCCATTATACCCTATGGGGCAAGAATGGGAATGGGGAAGGGTAAAATGGGGATTGGGGACTTACCGCCCCGCCAAGGTCGGCATGGGGCGGTAAGTCCGCCAACCACCTTGGCGGAGTTGGCAGCTTTGCGCCATGGACCATGGTGCAAATTGCACTATGGTCCTCCGCCAAGGTCCTAATGAGGGCCAATGTAATTTGTTCCCTTTTTATTCCCCTTCTTCTCTTTCCGTTTTATTTCTCCCTTATTGGTCCTACTCCCCAATGCAAATGAACAAACTTGAGCAGTCTTTCCCGAAAAAACTTATAATCACCAAAAGTACAAAAGTACATCTTAACTAAAGGTACATCGTAGCTATTATTTATTTTTTTGCAGTATGTTCCTTGATTTATTTGGAACTGCACATAATCCTGACATTTACATTTTGTCCTTTCAAAGGATGACTTGTTTTACCACCAGCGTTTTATTTCGTATGAGACTTCTTAGTTTTGTGATCCTTTAGCAGATAAAGAACATCTTTGTCAAGAGTCTACTAAATGGTTTGAGGTGCTGGTTGTGGATAAGAGGGTGAAGTAAATATCCCTGCATAGCCAAAACATGCCATGTCAACCACTGTCAGTTTTCAAACATAGACTGTCCCATTTCAAATGTAGGATTTATACAATTTTGACTTTATCTCTTCAGGATTAGCTTTTAAATGAATAGCTTTCAAGTGTTGTCAGCAAGTAAGTGTGGGGGGGAATCAACAAGAGAGGTTTGATTTTCATTAGGTGGATTTTTAACCATGTTTTTGCAAAACAGTTAGGAATTAGGTGGAGCATGAGAGAACAAAATAGTAGGGTAGTCAAACACGATAGGGATAGCTCCTCCCAATAAACGGGGTCCTTTCTACAAAACCCTCCCCTAAGCTTTATTTTATGACTTTCCTCTAAAACAGGTTACATTCAGGCTAACGCAACCTGTCAGGATGCCTGTCAACACAAGCCCAGTCTGTGATTACTTAGCACAATGGCTCTCACCGTTTCGCTGAGTCAGTTTGACTCAGTCTCCCCCAGATGGTGGGGTTCCCCTCAGTGTAGCTTGAGGACTCTGTTGATGTGAACTCCTGTAAAGCAAGGTTGATGTTCACTCCTGTTCTTACCTTTCAGTGTTCTCCATTGATGCGGGCAGTCTTCTTGTTCTTGAGGCAAAGTCGCCACCAGGTCCAAATTTCCTACCAGAAAGTAGTTGTCATTTAGCTTAACTGATTCGGACGGTCAATTCAGTCCTTTAGGCTGGTTGATGCAGTGGCACAAGAGGCTGTTTTTGTTGGGCTTCAAGCTACCCTCTGGTCCCGGGGTCCTGATTCTACAGGGGTCCCATCCAGTCTCACTTTCTTCCTCATTGCCCTGATGATGGCTCATTCCTATCGGAGAACTTTCAAAACCTGACTTTCTCTTTCTTATTTCTAGATAACTTCTACTGTACCACATTGACCTTCTGCCACATGCTCATTCCGCTCTCCACCTCACTCACATATCCATTCGACATGTAGTATGTGTTTTCCTCTCCGATGTTGCCTCTTCTCTTGGTCTTCCACAGACCCCTATTCCTCTCTTTACTCACATGCGCATCCCACCTCAACTCCTCCATTCACCACTGTTTCCTCTGCTGGTCTTCATTCAATCATCTCACCCTCTGCTTCTCTCCTGAATGCCCCCTCCTGTGATCTTATTACCAACTCTTCTGATATTGCCACCACTTCCTCCTCCTTTCTGCCTTCCCCCTTTCTTTGTCTAGATGTCTCCAAACTCACACTGTGCCCTTCTCCAAACACGCACCACCAGCCTCTCTCTTTACCCAGAGTTTTTTGGTTGAGCGTAACCTCTTCTAGGACCGGGCTCTCTCTGAGGATCTGCACTTCTGTGTGGTTATCTTTCCTAGTGTGAAATTGGCTGGATGTATGTTGTTTTATTGGTTCAGAAGTGCCCAATTGAGGAGTGCAGGTCTCCCGCACTGGGCGAACAGAGCATTGTACATGTAGCATTTCAGATGCTCCCTGCACATGCGAGTAGGAGTTCTGTTCTGGACTAGCAGGGCTCGCAGTGATTTTCTCTGCAATCTGCTCCCTCAGGTTGTCCTCTGCAGGTCTGAACAGTACTGCACGATCAAGTTGGCAATCTTTGCATATGTCCGTAGTGACTCTGAATGACTGGTCTTTAAGTAAAGGGTCTGCAGGTTCTTCCATGCAAATACAATGTGGTAATGCACTCTGGGGGCTATTCCTTAAAGCGCCAATTATGGTGTCGTGCAGCATTTGATGAGCTCCTGCCCATTGACCTGTTTTGGGAAGCCCAGGGAAACCTCCCCAAACCTCCATTAGGCCTTACATAATGCAATGGGAGGCAGCAAACAACAAAGAGCATGAATCACACATCTCCAACCTCACTTTATGCTCACCTCTGGGTTCTACCATGGGAAAGGATGGGGTGTTTGTGGAGTTCAACCCCTTCTTCTGGTGAAAATTCTTGGGGCCAGACGCATCTCCACCCCTCTAATCTCTCTCACAGTAGATGTTTTTTCACAGTCATCGATTTGGTAAGTTTTGCTTTCTCCTTGCTTCTCTGAAAACCAGTTGACGCAGTCTTCTAAATCTGTTCAACATAAAACCTCTTTGGGCATCACTGGCATCATGGCTACTTCTTTTTGAATTTTCATTCCCTTCACAGTGGACCAACTTTTGCCTTGCAGTTTACTACCCTGTCTCCATGTAGACAAGTGTTTGGGACAAGGTGGTTAGGAAGTAGCTGTTCAGGAAAAATGAGTTCAAGGACGGCCACTGGCCTCTTCATTTTGTGTAGAATCTTCAAGTCGATATCACATATGATCCTTTTTTTCTGATTTACTTTTGAGATGCAGTACTACACCTTAACAAATGTTTAGAAATGTGCACCGACTTGTTATTATTTACAAATTATTCCTGGTGGGACAATCCCCTTCTTAAATTACTTGTTTTTCTCCAGTCCTACCCAGAGTTGGGGTTTGCCCTCAAGTACTAAACATCCAGCTGGATAGACACCTCTTCTATCCACCAATGTTGGTCGAATGGGTTGTATTTTAATTGGACATGGTAGCTGTTGTCCATTGGCTCTGGTGTTGAAGCCTGAAACCACAATCTAGATACATGCCTTGTTTTGCCACAAGCATAGAAGCGAACTAGCAGCCTTTCAGTGATGACCCTATGGGCTTTATTGTTTTCTGTCAGTTTACTGTGGCTAAGTAGTGGGCTGGGATGCAAGGTAGGCCTGGTTGCCTGTCTGGACATGGTTGAGGTTTTCTCAGGATTCCCAAAGGCTCACGCCTCAGCAGATTAACTGTATTTTGGTGCTGATCCCTACAACCCTGGGTCTCCAATGCTTGGCCTTTCGCCCACCAGTGGCAGTCTGGATCGCTGTCTCCAGATTGGATAAGTGAAGCTCCAGGACTGGTCTTTATATAAGGTGTTTAATAAGGAGCGACTCCAGAAAGAGTTCCTCTGCAACAGTTTGTCCTCACAACACATTTTTTTTCATCTGAATCTGATCCAGTAGGCCATGTGGTAAGGAGTAAATTGGTAGTGATTTTACCTCCTGCAGTTTCTGGCAATGAGAAACCTCATCATAGCTCAACTGTTCCAGAATGCCATCTCCACCCAAGGGCAGTCCGAAATGATAAAAGGACCCTCTGCCATCTTGCCTTTCAGAAGCTCCCAGCACATGCGCGTTGGAGTGCCAGCTGCGCACTGTACCAACAGGTCCTCAGTGAATCCACTCTGCAACCTACCCTCCTCAACGTTATTTTTGCAGGTCCCAAAATTCCTTTGCTTACAAGCTGGCAATCTTTGTCTTTGTCAGGGGTGAGACTGAGCTGCAAGCCTTCTGTAAAGGGCCTGTGGGTCTTTCCATACAAACAGAAGGAGGAGCTTCGGTCTGGGCACTGCTTCTTAAAGGGCCAGTTAAGGTAGTGTGACACATGTGATCAGCTCCTGCTCCTTGACCTGCATGTTGCGGGTTGACCATTAGATCCTCCACACAACACCCATGACCATACAACACAGAGGCTGATGCTTTATTAAACAGGTAACATTATTGCTGATAACAAGAGAGCAAGTGCATGGGTACAGAGGACCCCCAGCAGCTGGGACACTCCTCTCCTGCCAACGCCAGCTTGCAACTGACCCTTTTTAACGTCAACAATAATGAACATTAGTACCTGGCGTGGGGGGGATGGGGAAGGGGTGGCCAATGAGGAGGCTCAGAACGGCAGCTTTAACACACAGTATAGCCCACGTTCCAAGTTTCCTCAGAGTGGGAGGCCATCTTCCCTCACGGGAATCAGGCAAGTATGCTTCCCTGTGCCCCCGCGTTCCCGTCCCCCAACACCCACCCCCATTTTCACCATATGAAGGCCTCCATCCCTCCCCACTTCCTCGTCCCGGCGCATCTCTGACTGCCAAATGGCTCCAATGAAAGGGAGAAAGGACTACCTGTAGTTACCTTTTCCCCGATACATGGCAGCCATCTTTTTTTTTCTCGAGTTGCAAAAGAGTCAACATGTCATTACGCAACTCGAGAAAAATGCACTGTTAGTACCCCGGTACAATGTGACGGGTACTAATAGCAATATAATCCTTGGAGGTGGGCATTAACAGTAGTAATGAGCCCTCACTTCAAACATGCTTCTCACTGCTGCCCCTGGGCATTACCTCACTGTAATGCCCCCATCGTTGGGTTATATTGCTTAATTCTTCAGTGCCAGCTTGGTTCCAGAACAGAACACAAGCAGATGTTGTGTATATACAGTTATGTACACCATGGTGAGTATATACCATAACACACCGCCCCTCTTTCATCGCACACACATACATTATGAAACTCGCATGGAGGCCTACCTCACTCTCCCTTTATTCCACACCCTTCCATCTTACAATTCAACTCCAGTGTCCATCATCCTCTTCACAACTTGTGGCCTCTTGAATTTGCATTGCCCCATCAGTATTCCACCCGGTTTTCTTACTCACACATCTTCTGCCACATCTGTCTTGCGAGCACACTGAAGCTAATCATACCTCAGCTTCATCCTTTCACACTTCTATGCTACTACAATCCTCAGCCTATCCTCATCCATAAGAGTGTGGTTGAAGCGTTCCAACGCTCCATTCATCTCTGGGTGGAACAGAGCTGTTTTGCGATGAACCACTGCCATACCCACAGAAAAGCCTCCATAATCCTAGATGCCATCTGGACACCATTGTCTGTAAGCATCTTCTTGGGGAAACCCTTCCTCTGGAATACCCTATCAAGAAACTTCACCACAGCCTTTGAGTCCGCCCCCTGAACTATCTCCAGGTTCCCCCGGTGGGGAATATAAATTCATGAGGATGATAACATATTTGTTCTGCCCCCTTTCTCCCACTACTGGCTCCAGAATACCAAAGGCAACACATCCCCACAGCATGCTGGGCAACTCAGCGGCCTAGTTAGTTGGGTGTAGTTCCTGAGTGCTCTGTCAGATTCTCCACTTACCCCATACTTCTTCACCATCTCTTCTACCTCTGCATCCAACCATGGCCTCCAATAATTGCTTCTCAGCCTCCATTTGATTTTCATCATACCAAAGAGCCCCTCATGACATACCTGTACCAATCTGGATCTCACACCCATTGGCGGCACCAGATGCCCCACTTTGCAAAGAAACTCTCCCTACAAACTAAGTTCATCCCTAACTTTATAAAACGCATTAAGCCTGTCGTCACTAGACCTCCCCTCCAATTCTCACCTACCCAAACCATCACTCTATTAAGATCTAAATCCTCAATGGTAGCTTGCCTACACTCTTGATGCTATACAGCACCCTCACAGACAAGAAACACTTGTTCTGCCCTCTCATCTTTGCTCTGCTGCTCACTATCATGACCCCGGTGCCCAGACTTGGACAAATAATCTTCCAACAGATTCTCCTTCCCCGGAAGGTGCTCAACACCCTACTCATGTCCCTGCATCGACAACACCCACCGGGAAACACCATCAGGCCCTTTACTCACGAACACTCTCACCAAAGGTTTCTGATGGGTGTACATCTTGAATGCACTTCCCCATAAAAATGATTTGAACTTTTTGACAGCCCACACCACACTTAGGTCCTCCTTCTCAATTACAGAGTAGCGTTCTTCAGCTGACCTCAAAATTACAGGTGTAGCGAATAGTAGATTTAAGTATTCGACCGAATAGTTGGACGAGTATTCAACCGAAGCCCAATAGTCAGCTTTTTAATAAATAAAGTTGTGTAGACATGAAAAACACTTTGTAAATAAAAAAAAACTTTAAAACATGTTGTTGAAAGGCAGATGAATGCGTCATTCATGGCTACTGCCCCTTTCCCACCCCACTATTGCAATGGTGACAAATGCTGTGCAGTTAGGCGGCCATACCAGCCTTATCCCAACAGATACAGAAAGAAATAGACCTAATGTAATTAAAGATGACGAGACTAAGCAAACTTACTGTTAACTGACACGCGCGTATGCAATAGACACAAAGCAAATAGGCACTCACCATGAAGAAATGCAGACACTAGGTCAAACGTGCATTTATACACAAAGTTAATCGATTGCAATCATAAAAATACAAAAATCATAACACAAGCAATGTACAAGTTGAAATGCAACATGAATGATATACGTATATAGCTTAATAACAGAGATGCAACAGTAAAAGGTAGCCATCTTTTCCAAAATGGAAGTTGCAGCATGCATTAAAATGAATAAAGGCCTTGAGGCTCCATGGAAGCTCAAACTGATGAATTCACTGAAATACAGATCCGTGCAGAGCAGAGACGGTAGCTGAATGAACCCAGCCAATAAATGTTACGGAGACATTAGGGAGTGCAAGGACAGTTCAGAAAGAAACACAAGATAATAATTTCCAAGGCACAAGAAATATTTCCAAGATGCCTTGCAAGGTCGACTACAAAAGGGCTTCTCTGGCTCATGGACTAGGAATAAGGGATAGTATCTTATTTAATTGAAGGGAAAGCAGTTTCTGGGCTCCAATCCCCCTACTCCCATTTTTAGTTCATGTGTTGATGACCTGTCAATCTCTCAAGGTTGGTAAGTAAGATGCTAACCAATAGAAACTCTGTGCCGCCCAGTATATGTTGCATTAACCAAGGAATTAAGAAAGAAATAACATACATTCACCATTAATAATTTATAAGTAGTCTCAGGTGGAGCCATTAGATAGGAGCCAAGAGAGAGAATGCTTCCCTTCTCTTGGCTTTTTAAAATGTTCACAAACACTCCAGGGGGGTAAGCTTCCCTTCCCCTGGTTCTGTCTTGTATTCACAGCTAACCGGACTCAGTTCTCCGCCAGATTATAAAGGTTGACAAACAATATTGCCTTCTTAGTGTTGCAAGTCCCAGGCTCGCCTTTTTCAGATAGCTCTCCTTCATGGTAGACTTGGTTCACTCTTCTACGAAATACTACCGCATATTTCAGTGTGCCTGGAAGATTCTTCACAACTGCGTTTTGGGTCCCAGACACTGTACTCTATACTCTAGGCTGCCTTTGCACCTGCTTGGCACCACCTTCTCAGGTGCCCAGCGTCTTTCTACCAACTAGCGTACCTTGTTTCGTAGTGCATGAGGGCTCTGGCTCCTTTCCAGTGCCTGCAGTCAGCCACGGGACTTGTGGTGCTCCCATGAACTTTGTTTGGTTTGCAGCAGCTCCACAGCACCAATCTTCTTCCTGGTAGCGTTCGTACTACCCAGGCTTCAAGACCACCTGGAACCTTCGGCCATCGTCCCTTTCTCTAACTGGGGACCGGCTCCAGACTGAAGGGCTTCTTCCTCCGTCCAGGTCGGCTCTCCTCTCGCGAACATGCAATAAACTCTTGCAGTTCCTCCAGAGAGGACTGACCCAATGGTTAAGTCCTTCTTCTGTTTTATATTGGTTTTGGGCAATAGGCAGTTGGTAACCACTAGACCATTCCATGTGGCTCTTAAAGGTGCTCTCCATCTCTCTGCACCTCCTCCCTGCTCCTTGTCACAGTACTGAACTGGCTACTCTTGCAGGGCTCAACAGGGCTCTTATTGGTCTCAGTACTTTTCAAGGAGGCACTACTTGGGTGGTTCTGATTCTTCCTTGTCCCAGTACTAGCTAGCGGAACAGATTCCTCATCCTTACATACACAGATAGCGCGCTTCCTGTAAAAGGGCTTTTGTGTAAGGGATGCCTGAGGCTGTGGTGCTTGCTGCTCGACTCTGCTCCTGCCCTTGGCAACATTTTCCTGCTTGAAGCAAAAACAACTTGGTGAATTTTATTTGTAAAGAAAAATGTCTAAGTTCTTTGGTCCACGCCCATTTGGCCCAGAATCCTCAAAGAACAGGAAATTTGGGCTTCATCTGCACGCGCTTCCTGTGAAAGGGCTTTTGTGTAAGGGCTGTCTTGGGCTGGACGGGGGCCTGATTAATTGGCCTTCCCTTGGTACGTTGTGCTCCTTATCTTGGTTTTACTTAGATATCACGTACCACGTGCACTTTCAAGTTTGTGTTCTGCTATAACTATATTTTAATTACTGTTTTTTTGCCGATTATAAAACGCTATACTATATACATATATACACAGCACACAAAGCGTTGTAGTATCTTATGTTATTTATTCTGTGACTAAATAATTTATTTTCAGCTAATTGTTTAATATTGTGTGCTCTTTTATAAAAGAAAACTTGAAAGGCAATACTCTTGAGTATAATAAAGGAGCAAGGATGTACACTTTAACTTTCGACATGCCAATTCCAAGAAATATTCTAGGAACATTGAAACAACCATCACCTTTGCCATTAAAGCGAGTTTCTAAAAAAGCCATCACTTTAACTCCGGTTTCTAGTAAGCCGACAACTTCCTTAGACATACAAGACTTTTGTATTAGCCGGAGTCCCTTGAAAACAAACGCCCAGGCTGTGTGCATTGAAGCAGCTGTTACGACTAATGCTGAATCTAGCAAACCGTGTCAAGAGCATCAATCACTTCACCTATCTGGGGAATCCTCTGCTAATTACAATGAAATGAAAGCTAACTTTGAACGGGTACGGGAACGACTTGCCCAATTAGAGGCGAATGCTGCAATTCCCAATGCAAGAATTACAAGCCCGAAATTCAACGTACGTTGAAGGACATTTCTGCATACTCAATAGAAGACTCCATTTCAATAAATGGGCTAGATGAATGTGAAACCTCCAAAGAAAAACAAAAGTTACCTATGATTAATTTAGTACATTCACTGTCATTGGATATTTCCATCCATGCGAGTTTCACAGAGCCTATTGACAATCTAATTCCGCCACAAATTGCATTTTCATTCGAACAAGACGTCAGTGTTTCTGCCATAGTGTCCAGCTCTTTTGCTGCTCAAACACCAAGACGGACAATAGTTCCAGTGAGCCAAAGCAAACAATACAAACACCAGGCATTATTGGAAATTACACTTTCTTCAATCAACGTGGCCCTAGTCAGTTTGGGAAGACTATTTGCCACTTTTGATGAGAAATTAACGTCACAAGCAAATCAAATTAAATTAATTACTGATTGGATTGTAAAACATGATCAGTCCAAAATTGAAATATCGTTGCCATTAAAAATGCCCCATAGTCCTCGTGAATCAGCACAAGAAGACTTGAAGAAACAAACTCCCAAAGAGAGTTCTCTTGTATCCGTACTACCAACATTTGACGAGGTGATACGTCCGGTTACAGAGGAAGGTAAGCCTCCAAAGCAGTGCCGAAAACCGCCGGCACCAAAGGGCAACCCTCTTTCAGCGGATCAATTAACAAAGCCACAAATATATGATATTTCCTAACAAATCGGGGAAACAATTCGGCTTTAAAAATCAATCACGAGGAAAAATCAATAACAAAAATGAAATTAAGTCAAACCAAAAAATCAAAGGATCTCAAACAAGTGAGAAGCTGTACCAAGTCTTCAGTTAGTCAATTCATTAAAAAACTAACAGTGGCACAAACATTGAATGCAAGTCAAGCTGTAATTAACAAATATAAGAACATGCAGAATTTACCCAAGGATGTACTAGCCTGTCAAGATAAGTCACGACCAACCACTCATCCGCTGTTGGACAATTTGGTCTCTGAACTAGAAAATCTAAAAAAACGGGTGACTATTAAGGATAGTCAAAAACAGATCCCCCAGTTGTTCCCGAAGAAGAGCAATCAGAAAGGTACCAACAAAGGCTTGAATCGGGTTAACCAAGAAGAAGGCTTAGATACCGAAATTTGATCTAAAGAAATCCGAGATGCAGTTGATGCCTATTTGGCATCTCAGATTGGAGAGAATCCATTACCCATAACGAAATCGATCTGGAGATCTGGCTATAAAGGAGATTCCAAAATAGTGAAAAATGATTGCAGATGCTCACAACAAATGGGATCCAATATGTCGATGCAACACATCACTGAGGAAAATTTACGATCGGCGGCTTTAAAAGAACATACCATAAAAAATCAAGAAATCAAAATGCCGGACGTGGTTCGTGATGGAAAGATGAATCCAGAGACAAATAAAATCAAAAAAGCCCAACACACAGTAATCATGAAGTGCCGGCCAGCTCCTTTCAAACAGTTAACATTGTGTCGGGCCAATATTTTGAGCATTTTCAAAGGCACTACCATCTTAGGAGATGTCACTACAGTGGACTTAGCACAGGTGGAATTTCCCGATTTATAGCAGCCGGAAATGGTGAGATTATGGATACCCTCAGGGCTGGTCTCGAATGCTATTTGGATGGCGAGAGTGGAGCTTTTCAATCTTGGATTCATCATCCAACAAGATCCAGAAAATATGCCACCAAGCAAGATAATCAAGCCAATAATTGAGAAGTACATATCGATTTGCCAGAATTCAGCACCACAGATGTCAGACTTAGTCAACCAAGCATAACCATCACATTCTGTAGAAACGACA
The DNA here is from genome assembly GCF_040938575.1 of Ambystoma mexicanum. Classification (NCBI taxonomy): domain Eukaryota; kingdom Metazoa; phylum Chordata; class Amphibia; order Caudata; family Ambystomatidae; genus Ambystoma; species Ambystoma mexicanum. The sequence continues at coordinate 754,118,772 of NC_090924.1, forward strand.
AAGGCAACTCATATCAAATTGGCGTGTTGGAATACTCGTGGTCATGCTCATTTCGAGAGATCATTGGGAACTGTTTTGGCTGACTGCGACATATTGGTGCTGCAAGAAACTTGGCTGTTGTTGGAACCAGCGTGGAATGATTACAATATCCTCTTACTGCCAGCCATTGCTGCTACAAAAGGTCGACCAATGTCAGGCCTAATGGTGGCCGTAAAAGTAAGTGCAGGATTCACTATTCAATCCTGGGCTGAACCGAATGACTTTCTACAACTTGTCAAGATTCGCCATTTCAAACGAGTAATAGCCTTAATCAACATTTACAGAAACCCTAGTGGAATAACAGACTCCAAATTCTTTCGAGATCTCAAAAACCTATTAGACGTGGTAGCGTTGGATTTGCTTGTCACCAATATAGTGTTGGCAGGAGACCTAAATTTACGTTGCCTTGACAAGACCTCATACCATCAAAATAACTTGTTCGAGGGGTCTTCACTAATGTTAGAAAGGGGCCTTGCCATGGTCAACAGTGCTATAGCCGGAGACATACCTGCCAGAGCAACCTGGTCCAGAGGAAATACAAATAGTACAATTGACTTCATATATGTTGACAAAACCCTACATAACCAAGCAAACAAATTTGAAATAATTGATCAACTCTATAGCGATCATAAAATATTAAAATTGACCTGGGACTGGAATTGCAATAAAACACAAACTAATTTGAATTTTTATGCAAAACTGTCAGTGAATAATGGAAAGACCAGTTTTCAATGGACTGCCCATCATCTTTCTATGCTAAATTCCATCTTGTTAAAAAATCTCGCAAGTTGCGGAAATAGTCAATATATGTCAGCACTTGAGTCCTTTAAGATACCCTGTAAACCAATTTTAAACACAGGGTCACAGCGAAAACAGCCTTTTGATCTAGAGCAAAAAAAAAAAAATGAATTGAGAAAGAATAAAAAAATCATTCTTAAATTACCTGAAGGAGAAAGAGCGAAGGCCTTAAAAGCAATTAAATGCCAATACAGGAATTGGACTCGAAGCCATAAAGCGATGAGATACCAACGTGATGGAGAAAATATGCTAAGAGCCATGAGGTAGAAAAACACAGCAGCTATATGGGGTATGCTAAGTAATTCCACAGGCAATACCCAAATATCAGCCCAAACAAACAGTGTTATGGAAGAACAATGGCTACAGCATTTTATAAATCTATATAAAACAGATGAACAAAAGAACAACTCATCTCCATCCACAGCCTGCCCCATTTGGCAAATTCAGAAGCCTGACGAAGATATTGAATACTTCATTATGAAATCAAGTGGATCTCGCGCACCTGGACCAGATGGCTTAAGTAATGCAATACTTAAAGCCAATCCTACCAGTTGGTCCATGGTGCTACATAATATCTTCACTAATGTTATTCAAAATAAATCCATTCCAGCCTCTTGGCGTTCCTCGGTAGTCATACCAATTTACAAAAGTGGCGATCAATCCAGGCCTCAAAACTATAGACCCATCTCATTAACAGATGTAATGGGCAAAATCTTCTTTCGCTTTGTGCTGCGGGATTTCCACCAGTGGACCAAGCAAGAAATGAAACGTGATCCTCATCAGACTGCCTTCGTGGCAGGCATGGGCACCGCCATCAATCTCATGTCTCTCTACACAATTAAACATTAATTCAAAAAATCAAAACAGCTGTTGTATTTGGCATACATCTATCTACATGCTGCCTTCGATTCAATCGCACAAGTTTTATAAATCATAAATTACAAAAAGCTAAATGTATAGAGACTATCCTAGACATTATTCACGAATTCCACTCCAATTATAATGCAGGTGCGCCTAAACATCGAGGGCACTCTTTCAGCACCCATAAAAGTTGATAGAGGTTTGAGGCAAGGTTGTATCCTTGCCTCAGCCCTATTTAACCTCTTTTTGTTTGACTTGCCTGAAATATTTCTCGATGTTAACGCCGATGCTCCTAGATTGTGTTGTGAAAAACTGACAGCGGTACTGTATGCCGATTACCTAATTCTTATCTCCAAGACCCCAATTGTTCTACAAAATTCATTGGAGGCATTGGCTGATTATATGGTATCTAATCAGCTCACAATTAATATTGCTAAATCTAAGATTATGATCTGCAATGCTCCTAGACACAGATCAAACAAACATCACTGGAAGTTGCAGGGAGCAGAACTCGAAATCGTAGCACAATATACCTAACTGGGCATGAGAATTGATAACAAACACTCCAATGAAGCTCACGTACAAATTTTACATTCGAAAGTTATGACTGCCTTCTCCCAAACAAAAGTGATTTTGCACAAATACGGCAAATTCTCCATTACCCCAGCCATAACCTATTATAATCAAAAAACAACTATGATACTTATATATGGACTGGAAACATGGTTTAATCTAGAGAATAACCTCTTGCTAAAACTCGAGGGGAAATATTGGAGATCAGTCCTAAATCTGCCGCAATGTGTTCCAGTGGAGTTTGTGCGTCATGAGTTGGGTTTATTGTCTTTAACGATCAAATACCAATGGCAGCAATGCGCATTTTTAAGGAAATGTTTATTGGCAGGCACACAAGAAACTCTACTTGCATCTCTATCGTGTTTCATGTTACAATCAAACTATTTGTTTGCTAATAAATGGAAAACAGCAGTTTTTGACATAATGGCTGCAGCAGATCTCTTGCTAGATACACTATTAGAGGATCCAACTAGAGCCAAGAGGAAATTATACTTCTACGATTGGATAAAAACACGAGAACAGTGCTGCACATACAAGGATTTTACAGATCACCCTTTCGCAATGAAAAAATTTAGACAATGTGAACCATATCTAATTCGTTATCTATCAGTGGCCTTGCGTTCAGCCACCCTACATTTCAGGTATAATCATTGGCCCACAGGAGAGGTGATGGCTAAACACAATCTTACTCATGACATAACTGGGTCTTGTAGATTCTGCAAAAATCCAAATTCCAGGGAAACTTTAAGACATATTATGTTAGAGTGTGTCGAATTAATAGCTAAAAGAGAAATGTACTTAACCAATCATTACATGCAGTTTACTACCTTTAATGAGGAAGAAAAATGGAATGTATTTTTTTCAACTAATCGTATGTCTATTCACATTGCCATCAAACATTTCTTGGAAAAAGTGTTTCAACTGCTGCCCCAGTGAAAAAGTAAAAGTTGGATACCCGTATAATTGAAAAATAAACCGAAATATCAGTCTGTAACTTGCTATATTATTGTAATATGATGGAAATGAAAGAACATCTTTTTGTTAACAATAATTTATTGTATTTAATTGTTTTAAAGTTTTGTATTGAAAAATACTATTGTAAAGTTAATTATCAGCTATAAACAATAAAATAAAAAATAAATAAAAAAAGATAGCAGATTATTGTAGATAGGTGAGGGGAGAAAGGGGGAGTTATCAAGCAGGTGATGGTGTATTTGAATACTGCATTCTCTCCAAATAGGCATCACTGGTCCCATAGGGCATTTCCCTCCCCATGAGATCGACCCAAACAGTACCACCCCAGGGGTACTATCGGGTAGAGGTCTCACCTCCATGGCCTCATGATAAGGGGCTCCCCCCATGGAAGGAGTGATGACATCCTAGGATTTGTCACATACTCTCGCACTTATGATGGTGGTTTCCCCATCAAGGTTTAAATGAGGGCTGTGGTGGAGGTGCTTTGGTATCAGATTTTTTTGATACCCCTTTTCCCCTTCCCAGGTTTTTGATGTCTTTTCCTCCACCCTGGGTGGTTTCTCGACATGGACCTCCTATAACCCTGGAGATCTCACCCTAAGGTCTATCTGGGCTATTTGTGAAACCCATTACGTCTGTTGCCACCGAAGTTTCGTTCCCAAAGATGGGTATAAAGAATGTAACAAAAGGGTAACTGTGTGTCCATGGACACAGCAAACCTATTCAGTGTGGTCCCCTTTCCATTCTTGAGGAAACACTTTTTACTCCCGCTATTCTATTGGGCTCAAGTTGGTTTTGTTGGATGGTAATGGGTACCCAGTATATGGTTTTATCTTTTACATATAGAAATTTGGCCCTTTCTTGCTACTTTTATTTTTCCTCCCACTAGCTAGATGTTTTTCCGTATTCTCCTCCCAATTTGATATTACCTTACTGGGCTGAGCATAGAGGATATTAACATAGGTTGGTTCAGCCCTTGATTCCTTACCTCCCCTCCTGGCTGTGTCCTTTTAATGAGGGTTTGGTGGGGAAATCAGTTCTATTCGACAGAAAATGTCTTGCTGGATGACCAGACTCTACACAAGAGAAACATATCTTATTTCGAGTAGGGGATGATGATCTAAAGGATGATACACCCCCCGCTGCACCTCCTTCTATGAGAGTGTGGGTATACTGTTCCCTATCCCTGGGTCTTGTAGGTGTTTCCAATTCCTCAGAATTATGAGGTGTTAATAGGGCAGTTGGTTTTCCCTTCTCATCCTGCCCTATTTTGAAAAAATGTTGGGGTAAAGTTTTAAGGGGAGAAATTTCAAGGACCTCTTTTATCTACAGGGGAGGACAAATCAAGATCTTTTTCCTGCAGTATTGAGAACGGTACTTGTGTGGACGGGGTGAACAGAGGGTAGGTCTTGCTTTCCTGTCTCAGATCTTCTCTTCTATTATAGACGGGTTCCCCAACAGAGGAAAATGGCATTACTGGGAAGATAGGGTGGCTGATGCTTTCCCTGGCAGTGGTCATAGCTAGGGCTTCGCTGGTCTGAAGAGGGAGTTGCGCCTTGCTGTTTGAGCATTGTAACCTTCTTCTCAAGCTAGAAAGTGATATTCTCTGCTCCAAGATGTTCCCTCACTCTTCCGGGTTCGATAGTGGGGTTGTCCCGAGGGATGACAGGGAAACATCCATTTCTAGAGCTTCAATGTTTTCTACTCCCAGGGTGCAGAAATTTTCCAAGATGTTATGGAGCTGGGAAGGTTATGTTTCCAAGAGGACTCACCCTCGTCCTCATCCCACCCAAAGTTAGAACCTGGCTCAGTCTCCCCTTTCGAATGGTAGCAACATTTTTCTTGGGTCCTACTCTCCCTAAATTGATTCTCAGGGTAACCTTCCTCTTTCTCCCAATGGGTTTGGCTGGCTGGATGGAAACTCCCATAGGTTTTCATATATATGAGGTGCCCCATCAATTCACCCCTTTCAATCTGAACTGGGCTTGATGACAAGTTCAAGAGAACAGACTTGGTTACCGCTCTACAGCACAGAAGGGGTAGTAATTTTCTCTCTGTCTCTTTTGGCCACTTCCCGCAGGAGGCATAATATAAATGACCAAATCAGTGGGGAGGTTTACCTGTAGGTCTAAGGAAATTATCATCTTGTTTCTGGAATTCAGGCTTGGCATCTCGAAAATGTACTGGGCCAACAACAGATGCATCAGAACCTGACAGTTCATTACCCACCCATTGAAACTCTACTTTGCTCATCTTATTTATGCTATACGAGCTGCACAATACCATCCCAGATTACTCCAGCACTCAGAGCAGAGCTCTACATGAGGCATTTTTATAACATTGCAGCACTTTCTCTCCATTCTAATCATTGTATTATGTACCACAGCTATGCACAATTTCCTCACCAACTATATATGTGAAATTCAGTCTAGCATTTCTGTCGCAGATTTCAAAGTATATTCCATCAATGCATTGCATCCAGAACACTATGGGTAGTATAATTCTCAGCACCATTGCATACACATGAGACCAACCTGTGTGCTGGACACAATAAAATGTTTGTACTAATTGATAAAGAATAAACAGCAACCATATTTGGCACTTTCACAATCTGCTTGGAAATAATGTGCTTGGGAAATAGTGACCCACTTTGGTAGCATATTATAAGATAACATGTTGTTACACAATGCATAGACATAGGAAAAAGTCAAACGAAGGGGGTGCATAGTAGCTCCTACCACCGAACAAGCATCATACCTCTACCCTTGAAAAATATTGCAGATGTGTATGTGCTTCATAGTTGGATATCAAACTCATCCCTCTGACCCTATGGAGGCCTCCCTTCTTTTGGTTTTTCACAATGTTCACAAACTCACCGGGGGGTATGACTCCCGTCCCCTAGTTCTCCCTTGTCCTCTTGCACCGCCAAGAGAATGTCTGCATTCTCTTGGCTTTTCACAATGTTCACAAACACTCCTGGGGGTATGATTCCCTTCCCCCGGTTCTCTCTTGTATTCACAGCTAATCTGTCTCACTTTTCTGCCAGGTACTAGGATTATGAAGACTGACAAACAATCTCGTCTTCTTTGTGTTGAGAGTCCCAGACTCACCTTTTTCAGATTGCTCTTCTTCCCAGTAGACTTGGTACACTCTCCTGCCAAGTACTACTGTATATTTCAATAGGTGTGAACGTTTATATATAACTAGTCCCATACCCTGTACTCATGGCTGCCCTCACCCTTTCCGATTACCACCTCCTCCTCTGGTTCCCGCCGCCTTTCTGCCCACTCACGTACCTTGTTTCGTAGTGCATAAGGGCTCTGGCTTCTTTCCAGCGCCTGCAGTCAACCGTGGCACTTGTCGTGCTCCAGTGAGCTTTGTTTGGTCTGGGGCGGCTCCACAGCACCAAATGTTCTTCCTGGTAGTGATCGCGCTATCCAGACTTCAAGACCACCTGGTACCTTCGTCTGCCAGCGCATCGTCCCTTTTTCTCGCTAGGGACTGGCTCTGGCCCGCCTTTCTTCTTCCTCGGCATCCTGGTCTTCTCTCCTTCTCTCGTGCACACGGAAACCGACTCTTGTGGTTCTTCCAGAGAGGACCGACCAATTGTTCAGTCCTTCTATTTTATATTGGTTTTGGCCAATAGGAAGTTGGTAATGACTAGACTGTTCCATGTGGTTCCTAAAGGGGCTCTCAATCTCTTCACACCTACTCCTCGTTGCAGTACTGAACTGCCTACTATCGCAGGGCTCAACCGAGCTCTTCTTCATTTCAGTACTTTGCAAGGGGGTTCTACTTGGGTGGTTCTGATTCTTCCTCATGCCAGTACTATCTAGGTGAACAGATTTCTCAACCTTACATATACAGATAGTAGATTATTGTAGATAGGTGGGGTGAGGAGGTGATGGTGTATGTGAATACTGCGTTCCCTCATGGCCTCATGAGGAGGGGCTCCCCCCAATGGAAGCAGTGACGACATCCTGAGATTCGTCACACATCTTTGCATTGACGTTCTTCAATGCGCATGTTCTGTTCCTCCTCACATCTCTGCACCTCTCTCAGCTTTCTCACAGTCTTCCTTTCATTTGCTTGCAGGTAGACTCGGTGTCCAGCACTGTTTGGTGGGTTTTTACCTGCAGTTATTGCGTTATCTTGTGTTCTCTGCTTGCTTAGCCTTTCCCAATGTTCACTATCAATGCTATCACAGGCTTGCTGTCCAACATCATCAGCCTGTGCAGTTGTCTGCTCTAGCATCTTGTGATCAGCGTACATCCGCGGTAGGTACCCCCCAAGAGGCTACTTTCTTCCACCCAGTCAATGAGCTCTGCCCTGATTACTCTGTCACTGGTGCATTTCACAGGATGTTTGAGGCGGCCATGCGGAGTCCGTCACGTATTGACTGCAAGCAATGCCAGACCTTGATCCTTTTTGGTTCCTTCAACACAGGGCTGAAACTGGAGACAAACTGATTTTTCTGGTGTTTGCTATGGCAAGGGGATGACATGCCACATAACGCAAGACTGCCTGTGGGATCCTACGCGAATGGTTGATGGAAAGGCTAACTGGGGAGTGGTTTCCTACATAGGCAGGTCAGTTGTATGAAGGAAAGTAGTCAATTTTAGTATTATCAGTTAACTATAGTGAAGATCTCAGCGTTTTGGTGTTCTGAATAAGAATGTCCTTTACGACTTCTTTAAACCACCACTTGGTGGACCTGGTCTTAATGGACAATGAAGCTCCCGCCTTGCCAAGCTGAATTTAATGGAAATATTTGCATTGTGATGGGAATACCAGGGCACAGAATTCTGCACATAGTGCATGAGGGTGTATCTGTGAATCGAGTTTTACCTGTGCATAAGGTGGCTGTACCCAGGCATATTAGATTCCATGTACATAAATGAGGCTAAACCTGACAATATGCTGGCTGCAGATGGGCAAATAAGACTTTGAGGCTACCTAGATTGGCAATGCTTGCTGAAAGGACACCGTCACAGGTGTTTAGTGGCAACAGCTGTGCATTTGACATTGGAGGTGTCCCTAAACCCAGACCTATGGGCTTTGTCAATGTTTGTTGTAAGAAAATAAATGTTCTGCTTTATAAGATTATATAACACATTGAATTAGCCAGAGAAGCTTTTTGTAATGTAAAGTGCTCTTCTATAGCCCATCTGTGCCATTTTGGGGCCTTACCGTGCCTGGGCCTGTAAGAAACGGGAGATCCCAAGATCGATCACTTGAAGTCAGCCTGTGAGAACCTGGCTAGCTGCTGGCCTGGGCTCTCAGGGGATTTATTGGACTACTGGAGGGAGCAGTGGCATTGCTCCATTAATGTGGTATGACTGCAGACTGTTTGTGAGAGTAGTGGGAGGTGGTGTGAGAGGCAAATGCGAGTTAGGTAGTGGGTAGAGCGATTGCAGGGGTAGGCGTTTAGCCAGCGTGAACCCCTCGATTCAAGATTATTGTTCCGTTGGCATTAAAATTCTCAGCCAACGCCTGTGTTGAGGGTTTGTGGCATTCTGGGTTTCATTTAAGGAGTTTAAGGAGCCAAACTCAATCTGATGACGAGTATGCCTTGGCTGATGTGTGCAGGCCTGTGGCACTTTCTTGCGAGAATGCAACGAAAGGTTCGATCTGTTTAAAATTACAGAGAATGGGCAGTATGTTGAGGGTGGTGCTCAGGTTTGCGCTAGCTTTTACTGGGGTTGGTGAAATATTTAGTTGGCTTTGCAGGTGAAGTTTCAGCTCTTCTGGTTTAATTTAAGGGGTTATAAGGAAGGCATGGTATCAAAGTAAGACAGACACAAGTGACTCCAGTTCAAGGGTGTTTATTGAAAATTATCAAGGGTGTGCAAAACGCCCATCTAAACCTAAATCTAAGATGGGAGCAAGCTACGACCATCAAATAATATTAATACAGTCCTAGGGGAGTCTCGTCAAATAAAAAGGGCCTATAGTAAAAAGAAATGTTGCCAATCCTTACCGCTAAGTTACAAATAGTGTGGGGTAATGTTCACGAAAAATAAAGACGTGTTCACAAAATGATAATTCAGGATGTTCAGGCCGTTGGCCTCTCTTCCCCTTGTTTTTAGCATGGGAAAAGGCGGTTCACTCGAGCATAGCACACTCTTGGCCTTCTTCAGCACGAGGACACCGTTCCTTTTACCAACATCAGGGCCTTCTGCGCCCAAGTCTCTTAAGTTCAAAATCTCTGGATTCCGAGGACCTGATGTACCAAAAACAATGAAAGTTCCTTTCCAAATATTCAATTTGGGAGATTCACTCTTCACCCTGGATCCCCCTCAGTCGGGCTCAGATCCTTTTTTATACAATTAGACTACCTCATGCCAGTTTGTAGGCATCCCTCAGTCGGGTTCACATTTGCCACAGCAATATCTTCTCGGGTGACTCACGGTTCACCCCGGATCCCCTTCTTCCAGGCTCAGATCCCCTTTTATACAATGAGTCTCCCTCAGCTGTGCTCAGACCAATCAAAGACTTTCAAATGTGCATGGAATTTAGCTTGACCCGCTGCAGGACTGCTTCGATTTCACAGTTCAATAATTCTCACACCTCAGTTACATACCAAACAGAGACCTTTGAGTGAGCACCCACGTGGTGGCTGGACCAATCTGTATCTGGTACCCATTTCACTTTCATGAAGTTTAATTCACATACGATTCATCTTTCCTCATACAATGTTGCCGCTTCAACCTTGAGCGTAACACAGTCCAGTCTGCTATCAGTCTCTCCAACTCACCGGCTGTGCTAAATTCATTGGCGTTGCCTTGTTGTCAGAGCCATGGACAGTACCACTGCGGCAATTGCGTCTCCCCACCTTGGCTATCAATGCGGGAGGGCCCTGTGTACCTTAGACACACCATGCAACATTCTTCACCTGCAATTCTCTGTCTTATGTTTATTTTCCTCGAGGCCTCTTGACAGTCACGGTTCTTCTCTAAAAAGTTCAAGGGTAGTTCCCTCCTTGCAGCCCTCTCTGGTCTTGCCGCCTTTCTCATCGGTTTAAATTGCCATCTCAGAATTGCTGCTTCCTCGTGCGTTTTGCCTTGCTCAGAGTGTGCTTTTGTGCTCCGCCTTTTATCCGTGTGGGGAAATGTGATGGAAGTCAGGTGTGTGTAATTATCAGTAATTTCCTGACTCTGCCTGACCCTTGTGTTGGGACATGTCAGGTAGACGGCTCTGGTTTTAGTCCGTTGTGACTCATGATGAACTGTCCTTAAGAACATTTATGTGTCAGGAAAGGGGGGGGGGGGCCCCGAGTTCCTAGGTATCCTACCTGGTAGGATGAGAAAAAAGTGTTACAGGGAGGGGGATACAGCGTCTCACCCTGCGGTGTCCCACTTCCACTCCCCTCAGACCCCTCATTCAGGTGATCCTCCTGCACTGGTCCACGCCAAGAAACTGGCTCCAATAGCGATGGACGTGTCCTGGTGACCTGGACTACAGATCCCCGGGGACTAGCAGGCGAGACACCTTCAGGTTTCTCACATGCCCTCCCCTATGCAAGGTGGATATGCCTGTTCTTTGTCCAGGTTGTTCGTTGTTAAGACCCGGGAGAGAACATGGAGGAGAGATGTCCAAGAACTCTTGCATATTCCATTGATTTTCTTTGGCCAGTGGGGTGATTTTATTGGTCTCTCTAAAGTAACCTATGAACTGGTCTCTAAGGGTTGCCTTGGGTTTCATAGGTTCTGATTTTTACCAGTCCCATATCAGGGAATTTTGTGTGTATTAATTTGACTGCCAGTAACCCATGGGAAGAAAACCTCCAGAGGGAAGTGGGGTTTCCTCCAACAGAGTAGAGAAGGTAGGGACATCCCGACCCAGAATAACTTCCTCAGGGAGTGCAGGAATGAAGGCTGAAGCTATTAAACAGGACTCACCCCGGATGTTAATGTGTACAGGTATTTTGGGGTATACTTCATTATCCCCATATACACAGGTAACTAACTAGGGCCGAGTTCTCGAGGTCCTTTGTTCTGAAGAAGTCAGCTGGTATAGCGGTTTGTTTACTACCCAAATAAATGAATGCCTTTATTTGCTTCCCATTCACCCAAGCCTTTTCATATGTGAAATCAGCAGAAGACTGACATAAACATTTGCTAAAGATCTCTAACTCTTCTTCGGGTTCTTCCCACTCTTCTCCCTTTAAACACCCAATTTCCATAGGTTCATCCCTTAGATTCTTCGGGCAGTGTTTAGCTAACTGCCCCGTTTCTTACTAGGAAAAGCAGATAAGACTGGGTGGTCTGCTTGCTCTAGTTTCTTCCATTCTGCTTTTGTCTGTGGTTTCAGGGTCAGATCTTTTGATTTTTATTCTTCCTTTTGGTATCCCTTCCTTGATTCTATATGACCCCCCTTGTTTGTGTATTCCCTGAGGTTAAGGTCGGTGGATAGGTTTGTAATCTTTCCGTTCCTGCCCTCGATGTGCCGAGTGGCAGTGTTTGGCTGCATCTGAGTGGTTTTGTGCAGTTACAATGGCCATGGATGGGTAGGTCAACTTAACTGTAAGACAGCTTTTTGCAAAATAAAGGGGGTAAAGAATTGGTGAATTGTTCTAGGGTGATCACCTGTGTCAGCTCTTGTAAGGATTTGTTATTGATCCAAAGGGCTGCAGTGTTTTTGACACATTCACCCATTTGTAGGGATGTTTCTTCCTGGTTTAATTTAATGGCCCTCAATTTCTGCCGATAAAAGTTGCAGGTTTGCCCCACTCTTTTCAACAACCCTACTTTGATGGATATGAAGGTGGCTCCCTGGGCAAGATTAAGTAATTGATAGGCGGTTTGTAGTTCACCTTTCAATAATGGAGCCAAATAGCATCTTTTAAGGTTTGCTTCCCATCCTAGTTGTTCGGCTAGGCATTCGAAATTGAAGACAAAATGTCATAGATCCTCGCCTTCTAGGTATGGTTGAAGTACCCTCTCTGGTAGTAAGGGTCCAGCTTGCAACTCAACCAATTTAGTTACATTTTCTTGGATTTTAGCTTCAGCCTGCATTTGATGGGCCGCCAACTGTGTTATGACATTGGCTAGGCCAGCCATTTCTTCCGGTGGGGTAATGGTCCCTTTTGTGTTTTTTTCTGAATCAGAAAAGAAACAGGTCTTGGCTCCCTCAATAAGGTTTCAAAGTCATCTGATTCTTCGGATTCCGATTCTGCCGAAGGAATTGACTTCGGTAAATTGGTCTCTAACCCTGATGGCCCTGCGACAGATTACAATTGGGTACCAAAAAGAAAAGGTTCAGGAGCAGGAGGTGGGGGGACGGTGGTTAAGGCACTGGGTCTAACAAAGGTAAAGGCTGGTCAAACTTTTAGTATTATTCGATCCCACTGTTGTATATATTATAATGGGAGAGACAAATGGTGTCTAATAATACTTGAGTTTTAAAGAACAGATCTTGTTGACCGGTAGATATGTAGTTGAGAGAGCAAAACTCTTTTACCGTGGTTACACGGTCAGAGTCAAGGAGTTCAATGATTCTATTTTCCCCTTCTGGTGGAATGACAATTATCAGCATGGATTTCATCAGTTGAATCACATCCCACTTCTGACACCATATGTAAGGAAGGCATAGTATCAAAGTAAGACAGACACAAGTGACCACAGTTCAAGGGTGTTTATTGAACTTTGTCAAGGGTGTGAAAAACACCTATTTAAACCTAACATGGGAGCAAGCTACGACCATCAAATTATAATAAAACAGTCCTAGTGGAGTCTCGTAAAATAAAAAGGGCCTATACGAAAAAAACGATTGCCAATCTTTACCGCTAAGTTACAAATAGTGTAGGGTAATGGTCACGAAAAATAAAGACGTGTTCACAAAATGATAAGTCAGGATGTTCAGGCCGTTGGCCTCCTTCCCCCACAATTTTAGCACAGGACAAGGCGATTCACTCAAGCATAGCACACTCTTGGGCTTCTTTGGCACGAGGACACCATTCCATTTACCAACATCAAGGCCTCCTGTGCCTAAGTCTCTTACGTTCAAAGTCTCTTGATTCAGGGGGGCCTGATGTAGCAAAAACAACGAAAAAAATTAATTTCCAAATATTCAAGTCGGGAGATTCACTATTCACCCTGGATCCCCCTCAGCCGGGCTCAGATCCTTTTTTATACAATTAGACTCCCTCAGCTGGGCTCAGACCAATTTTAGTTAGTAGGCAGCTCTCAGTCGGGTTCACATTTGCCACAGCAATATCTTCTCGGGTGACTCACGGTCCAGCCCAGATCCCCCTCTTCCAGTCTCTGATCCCCTTTCATACAATTAGTCTCCCTCAGTCAGGCTCAGACCAATTTCAATTCACAGGCATCCCTCAGTCAAGTTCACGTTTGCCACATCAATATCTTCTTGGGTGACTCCGAGTTCACCCTGAGGCCCTCTTCCGGGCTCAGAACCCCCTTTATGCAATTAGTCTCCCTCAGCCGTGCTCAGACCAATTTCAGTACATAGGCTATCAAAGACTTTCGAATGTGTATGGGATTTAGCTTGACCCGCTGCAGGACCACTTCAATTTCACAGTTCAATAATTCTCACCTGCTCAGTTGGATACCCAACAGAGGCCTTCGAGTGAGCACCCACATGGCCCCGGACCACTCTGTATCTGGTACCTATTTCAGTTTCATAAAGTTCAATCACATACGAGTCATCTTTCCTCATACAATGGTGCTGCTTCCAACCTTGAGCTTACTACAGTGCAGTCTGCTATCTGTCTCTCCGACTCACCGGCTGTGCTGAATTCATTGGTGTTGCTTTGTTGTCTTAGTCAAGGATAGTACCATGGTGGCAATCGCTTCTCCCCGCCTTCGCTATCAATGCGGGAGGGCCCTGTGTACTTTCGACACACCCTGCACTGATCTTCAGCTGCAATTCCTGGTGTTATGTTTCTTTTGCTCCAGGACTCTTGAAAGTCGCGGTTCCTCTCTGAAAAAGTCAAGGGTAGTTCCCTCCTTGCAGCCCTCTCTGGTCGTGCCGCCTTTCTCCACAGTTTAAACTGCCATCTTGGAATTGCTACTTCCTCATGCTTTTTCCATTTTTCGGAGTGTGTTTTTGTGCTCTGCCTTTTATCCATGTGGAGAGGTGTGATAGAAGTCGGGTGTGTGTAATTATCAGTAATTGCCTGACCCTTCTGTTGGGACATGTCGGGTATACGGCTCTGGTGTTAGTCTGTTGTCGCTCATGATGAACTGCCAAAGTGCATGCCGTGAAAAGGGTTTGGGGGGGCTGAGCTTCTAGGTACCCTACCTGGTAGGATGGGGAAAAGGTTTTACAGGGAAGGGGATACCACGTCTCACCCTCCAGTGTCCCACTTCCACTCCCCTCATCCAGGTGATCCTCCCACGCTGGTCCACCCCAAGCAACTGGTTCGAATAGCGATGACCATTTCCTGGCCAACTGGACAACAGATATCCAGGGAGTAACAGGTGAGACACCTTCAGGTTTCTTACAGGGTGCAGGTACCCAGATGAATATGATCACCCCTATTCTTTTGCAGATGCACTGTGTACAGGTCTAGGGCATATTGAGTAAGCATGTGCTCAAGTTTGCTGCAGCTTTTACTGTTGTGTTGGCATCAATTGAATAGACAGGCGTTCATGCATTTTCTGAAAGGTAGGTGGTACCTCTATGATTGGATCAGAACAGGGAACTCTACAAATCAAAGCCACACACCAACCTGTGAAGTTCTAGAAACAGGGACAACTCACCTTTTACCCATCGCTGTTGTCAGCTCTTGGACCCAATATTCTCTATGTAAAATGCATACCTATACATAACGGAAGACACTATTCACCAAACAGTCAGAAATATTCCCAGCTTCATCCAACACCACCAGGACAATCTTCCTAAACTACAGTGGTTGTTACATGCTGTTGCATTTGTTTTGATTCAAACTTTGGTTTTGAAGACCGATCAGAGTGGCACTGCTTCTAGCAGCTCGCACGACTTTCGTGACTCTTTGAGCAGCTGCTTCATTATCTAGTGGAGAACTAAAGGATGTTCTCATAAGAAAAACTTCAAGACGGCTTTTGTGACGATGCTTCTCCCCTGGATTGGTCAGAAAAAATGAATGTTTCTAGATTTGAGATCACTGAACGCTACCTACTTAGAATCTCACAACAACCAGTGAAAACCTGTTCTTTATCAATAATATCCAGTTCTAAGGCCTGTATTATGACATGCCAAAGCTGTCGTCTGGAAGGAAAGCAGCATCAGGACCACCGGCTCCATTGTTGCATCACAGCACTCTGGTGTTCAAGCTCAATCACTGTGTGAAGCGGTTCTGTGCCAAAGCTGTGCCCTGGAAGTTAAACTGTATTAGGAATGCTGCCTCCATTGTTGCATTACAGGATGCTGGTATTCCAGCCCATTCACTGCATCAAACAGTTCTGCGTCACAATCGTGCATAAGTCGAGGAGTCTGTAGTTAGACTGTTCAGCAGACCGGTTGTCTCTCAATCGGTCGGTCATCTTCTTATCTAAGAGACTTCCTTATTTGTGTGTCCGTCGAAGTGATAGACAGAGCACTACTTCTTTCGAGTTCCAATGTGTGTTTTTCTGGGAGATTCGTTCAATTGACCAGCAGAGTCAAATTTGTGTTAAAATCTCAGAACCCAGAATTAAATGTCATCTTAGTATCAAGGGTTGTAATACAGAAAATCATATTCAAATTCAGCAGCAAAAGAGTTGTGCTTTATGGTTAGGTCCTTCAAAATTCAAATGTTTGGTGTTGAATGCACATTCTGCAGTAGTCTATGCTGAAGCAATTGCAGTGCAAATGTTGCTCTCCCATGCTGATGTGATTGTGTTCACTGAAACACTGAATCCTTTCGCAAAACATATGTTGGATGTATTAGTTCCTGGGGTACTAAATTTAACATGAGGGCATAGTGAACAAAGTTAGGGGCGGGTGGCTATTATTCTTAGGAGTTATTTGAAATGCTTGTAAATTGTTTTAGACACGAAATTTGCTTTTGAATGTATGGGTCTCAAAATCTCAAAACAATCTACTGTTTTCAACATTTTGTGATTTTTCATCTTCCTGGTATTCTTGATGTTTTACATATGATTTCATGGATTATATAGTGTCTTCTTGTTCAATATGTCCATAGTCATTTTTTATAGGAGATATTAATTTACCTTGGGGTAATGAGACTAGTAATCATGTTAATATGTTGACCCAGTTCTTTTATTTAGTCAATCTTTGACAAAATGGAATACAGAATGCATGCTAAAGGGAATATTTTAGATTGGGCCATCAGTCCTCAGAGTGCCACATTGTTAATATCAACTCAGGATGTTGACTGGTTGGACCATATGATTTGATCTTATATTTGACTATGTTAGGACGCCAGGCCTGAGGAAAAATGATAGCATTTTAAAATGAAACTTGCAGCTGGTTAATAGTCATTCTCTAAGAGAGGTTCTCCCACATTCTTTAGAACTTGATCCAGGTTTCACCATTGATGAAGTGGTAAATAAGTTCCATGACATTACTTTTATTTCTATGGATAAAATTGCTCCAGTCATGACTAAAATAATATAACCTCTGCCCCATGGTTCTCTGAAGAGTTACTTTCTCTGAAACAGTCACTGAGACAAATATGGTGTACAAACGCAATATCTGAGAATTTAGTCATGTTGAAAATCGCACAGAATACTTGTATCCCCTGACCTTATATCTTTTGGAGTACTGCAAGGGTCAACCTTATCACCAGCTCTTTTCAACCTCAATATGGAGCCTTTAGGAGAAGTTGTAGCCAAACAAAATGTCTTGATGCATCAATATGCTGAGGTTATCTAAAACTACCTGCTGACAGTGATTTTGCAAACCTGCCAGGATGCTTCCTAACATTGAGGAACTTTTTTGAGATATCATAGGCCTGTACCTTCGCGACCAAATCGGGGTTAATTGGTGATTATTGGCCTTTTTAGGGTTTTTATCTTTTGTGGTTGGTTCTTTGTCGCATGAGTGTAGGTCACTACGGAGACACTGAGTTCCTCTACTGCACTTGTAAACTGTAGGAAAAATTGCAACTGTGCCTGCACTAATTTGCGCCAAGATAAATTACTGGTGTATTTCCTTTTGCTATGAATGACAAATCCAAAAGTTCCGTTGTATTTGATAAAGTTTTTTATTTTGAATTTTCAGCCCCTCTTGCCAGGATGCTTGTTGAATATATAAGGGTGGATGGCCTCATGTTTTTTCAAACTGAATCCATCAAAACCTGAATTTCTTTTATTTTCTCACACGAAACCCAGATCCTGTCTTTACAAAAAACACAGGACTAAAAAGTTGTAGGCACCCCTTTCCAGATTGCCTTTCTTTCAATACTCATATTAATGCAATGGTAAAATCTGCAAATTTCTAGTTATTTACATCATCGCACTTTTTTACCTTAGCCCAGTCGCTGTTTATCTCTAGAATAAACAGTGCTTAATTTGTGCCAGTGTCTGCCAGGGGTAAACACCGGAAATCTTCTTTTTGGCACTGGCATGCTTAGCAGTGTGTCCGACTCCGAGCAGGCCTGCTGCAGAGGCCTTGGTGCGCTGTGCAGCGCCGGCTGTGCCTCGCTTTTGCCATTTTATTTTGGGAGATGATATCCGACTGCTCAGTGCTCTGCATCCGTGTGTTGTGGAGAAGTGTTTAATAGCAGGTCTGCCAGGCCAGCTGCAGAGCTAGACCTTGGTGGGCTGTGCTTGAGACTGCAGGAATAAGCTTCCTGTTATGTGAGTGCTCACTCAAGCAACAGAGCAAGTGGAGGGGACTAGCTCACGACTACTGCCACTATCGTAGAAATGGCAGATAGCAGAGAGTTAATTTTACAAGAAGGTAATGGAGCGCACAGAGCTGGCTGTTTAATACAAGCACTGTCAATGCATCTGAGCAAAAAAGACTCAGCTATCACCAGTGACGTGATGTGCAGAATTAGTTGTCATGTGTGAAGGCATCATGAAGCAAGACAGACAACAGATTCAAAGTTCCAACAGAATTGCTTTATTAAATCAAATGTCAGGATGGATGAATACCTAACTTGCCCTATAACAAAGGTGGGATTTCCCTACCTTAAAGAAACCGAGTAAAGTCTGAGTCAGAGTTCAACTTAAAAGTCTGTGTCCAAAACCTATCCTTGCCCTTACAACTAAAGCTAAACAATGTGCAGGGTTGTCAGCAATAACAGAAACAGTGATTGAAATAATGTTCTGAGCTCGTCCAGCTCCTAGCTTACTTTTGAGCTCCCTTTCCATAAATTCAAGAAAGTTCCACAAAAGTCTCAGGATTACCTTTACCAAGTTCAACACAGTTACACAAATCCTCGGGGTGCCTTTCCCCTAGTTCAAGAATGTTCCACAAATCCTCAGGTTTCCCTTCCCCAAGTTCATGAAAGTATATTTGCAATTATTCGCAATCTTTCAATGGTCAAAACAACTCGTGATCAACTTTAGACTCCTTCTGGATTGGATCAACGGTTCAAGCAGATTACCTCTTAGTTCACTTCAGCAATGTCTCTGGCTTTCACATTTGAGGGTTCTCTGGTCTAGGCGTAGTTGTTGGACCACACAGAAGTAGCGTGGAAGATGAAGCAGAGAAAGAGGAACTATGACCCCTGGCCAAACCAGTGAAAAATTCCCAGGACAAGGTAATGAAAGCAAGTACAAGTCCGGGAAGGGGCCAGGTTTGAGACTGTAAATCAAGGAGAAGCAGAGAAAGTAGTAAATCACTTTGTTCCACAATTCCATGAGTGGTTCCACAAGAGTGTGATGCAGGAGAGTCAAGAGGAAATCAGGGAGCATCTTTGTTGCCCCAGTGGGAGCAAGTTATGTGTATAAAGAAAGCAGGGTGTGCTAAACTCTCATTGAAAGAACTGCACGTTTTGTTGAAAGGCATACATAACATTGTGAAACCAGCTAGAAGGGAGTCATTCTCCTAGTCCAGTGAGAACCTTGTACAACTGTCTTTGTTTTGGCAACCTTGGAACTTTTAATTTGAAAGTCTTCTACCCAAGAGAAGAGTAACATTCTCCTGGGTCAGAACAAGAAACAGAACTTTAGTTATTGTTTGCTGTAGTGACAGGGATAGTATGGGAGCTTTTGGACTGGGGTGGTGTAATGCTTTTAATTAAAACATGGCGTCAGTGCGCAGTGCATTTTGGGCTCTCCCAGAGCCATATTGGACATTTTCTTCAGGCTTTAGTGAAAGCTGCATTTTGATGTGAACCCGTAATGTGGCAATAAGCCATGAGGTGGCGGGCCAATACTGCCCCAGGTAATGCCCCCGGGGCGAGTTATAGGCCCGAGCGAAGCAAGGGCCTTAACGGTGCCCCGGGGACATTACCTCGGGCGGTATTGGTGCGCCACCGAGGGGCTTATTGCCATTAGTACCCCGGCCCGTTAGACGGGGGTACTAATTGCTTTTTTTTCTGTTCCGAAACTTGTTTCGGAACAGAAAAAAAAAAACGCCAAAGAAAATGGCCGCCACCATGGAAAGGGAAAACGTAGTCCGTTTTCCCTTTCCATAGCGGCCATCGGGAGCGGACATGCAGGGAACAGAAGTGTTCCCAGCGTATTAGCTTCCAAGAGCAGAAGAAAAAAGAAGGTAAGTGGGGTCGGGAGGGTGGAAGGGAGGGGATGTGGAGGAAAAAAAAAAAAACGTACCGTGGTCTCCGGCAGGGGACGATGGAAGCCTCCAGCCGTGAGGAGGCTTGGTGGAGCGGGGATGGCCCCGCTCCGAGTCTCCACACGGCTGGAGCCTTCCATCGTCCCCGGCTGGAGATCGCAGGATAGAAGGTAAGTCGGGTGGGAGGTGGGAGGAAAAAAATAAATTCTTACCCGAGTCCCCGGCGGGGGAGGAAGGAAGCCTCCAGCCATGGGGAGGCTCAGAGCAGGGATTGCCCCGTTTCGAGCCTCCTCATTGGCTGAGGGGCTGCCACGCCCCCTGCCGGGAACAGAGTA
Organism: Ambystoma mexicanum; assembly: GCF_040938575.1. NCBI lineage: Eukaryota > Metazoa > Chordata > Amphibia > Caudata > Ambystomatidae > Ambystoma > Ambystoma mexicanum. Next base: position 754,138,985 of record NC_090924.1, read on the forward strand.
GCCGGCACGCACGGCGTGGACGGGAATACCGTGTGGTATGGCTCGCAAATGAGCCAATCACCACACAGTATTCCTGTTCAGCCGCGCGTGCCGCGTACTAATGTGGTTCATATTATTTCTTGGCAGCCAGCATTTCACTGGCAAACATATTTTCTCGCTTCTGCATTGCTTCAAGGACTGTTTTGAAGGTGGTGCCAGCTAGTGCCTGATAACGTTGTAGAGTCGAAGGAAAGTCATGCGGTTTTTCATGCTTCCATGAGAAAGTGAATGTTTGCCTCTTGAGGTTGTCATGGTACTCTCCGGCCGAAGGGCCCGTGGGAACTGGCAACAGGTAGACTTTGAAAGCCAGAAAGTTCTGGAAAATGCCATCACACATTTGTGCGAGGCTTAAAACTAAGGGGACAAAAGCAGTTAGGCAGAAAGCTTTTAGGAAGAGTGGACGCACTGCTATCATGCCCGTTGATGCAAATATCTCTGCCTACCTGGTTTCTGAGCTTTTCAGTGCAGTTCTGGCGAGATGAGGTTTTCTTTGGCTGTGACTTCAATGGTGAAATATTTGTAGACTTTTAACATTCTTTGTATGTGTAATAATCATGTATTCATTAATTGTTTTCATTGCATTTATTGATGTATGTATGCTGAGAATAAAGGGCCGTAAAGAGCCATTTTACATTCTAGATGAGTGTCTTCTGTAAATAATTATCCTTCAGCGTGTAAGGTTTCTTCATATCGTGTGCTGGGTCTGTGAAATATTTTCTGTGCACTTTCGAAGCAAAACAGACAGTGCCTATTTGATTTGGACTTCCTGACGAGCACCAGAGTTTCTTTAGTTTAGGTAGTGTGAGAAACCAAAGGGTGTCTCACACGCTAGTCCTCTGGAACTTGTCATATAGGGGGCCAGGACACGCCCATCGCTTTTAGATCCAGTTCCTGGGGGTGGGACTGATGGTGAAACGTGTTACTTCCCCTTTTTTTGTTCATGCAACCCCTTCTATTCGTTAGGATTCTCTGAGGTCCCAACTCCCCCCACCTTTTTACACAAACACTGGGCCGAGGAAGAGGGTGACAGAGTAACAAGACTAAATTTCACACATCGTACTGGACATGTCCCATTAATCGGGCCACGCAAAGTCAGGAACTTGATACCGCCAAGTGACACGGGATCCACAGCGCTCTCTAGCCGATGGAGAATTAGAATTGGCTATCCAGCCCTACTGACACCCTGAATCGCGAGGACCAGCCACCAGCTCTATCAAGAGCCTAATCTCGACTCAATTGGCCCTGAAAAAGACTTAGGACGAAACGCGTGTCGGCTGTGTGCACTCACCCAAGTTGAACAACTGGCATTATCTGCAACATGAATGTTTTTAGATGCTCTGGTGTATTTCGAAAACAATAATAAAGCAACAATTTTTAACACCAACATGATATTTCTGACCTGATGCTTAGCTAAAACCACCAGCTAACCAGCTAAATCCTTGGACTATTGAATCCTCGCAGCGCCCAACATCATCCACAGGTTTGCCATCCCACCTACTCATTACACCTGATACCAATTAGCTCTCCTCACGGCTAAAAGGCTAAACCTATAAACACACTCTGAGCAAGGCAGAACACGACTACGAACAGAACTTCTGGGGAGAAGGCAAACCTACTGGAGCAGAGTGACGGACCAAGGGACAAGAGCAGCTGGTCGAAAACCGCAAGAGTTCACTACTGGAGGTTGTTGCCTCCAACAGGCAGCGAAAGATACATGGATAAGGACAAATCCCACATCAGAAGGCTGCATTCTGTTTCAAGGACACCAGCGACCCTCCCGGGTGAATGTCAGAGTTGGGGACAACTTGATATAACATCTGCTTTTCACCTGCTCCAAACATGCATACTAACCACTTAAGTCACAATTTTTACCCCCCTTGTCTGATCCTCCCTTCGGTTTGGGCACAGGCTTTGCATTTTCTGGTGTGCCATTATTCACTTGGATTTGCCTTTGGTCTGATTTTTACAAAAGACTTGAGACTCAGCTGTTGAGCGAGTCGGTTTTAAGGAAGTATGCAGAGGCTGGACTGTGGTGCTGCCTCGTGAGTGGAGCAGCGTCCAATTCCTTCAGTCAGCTAATTGCTTGTGGTGCATGGGCTATGCGTAACAGGTGACTGCAAGTTACGTTCTCCTTTCTGCTGAACAGGGTTCACTGGGCATGAGTGGTACAATAGTAGATGTGGCTTTCCCTTGAGTGAGGATGTTGCGCCAGGGCGTCCTGGCTAAGAGGGTTGGGGAGTTCATCTCCATACCTCCCCGTGATCAGTCATCCAATGGCTTGGTGAGGCTCCTGGCTCCAAATGGCAGGTGACCTGGTCAAACGGCATATGAAAGGTGAACTCAAGCACAGACTGTCTCAGAAAGACCCACTGCCTTACTGTATGCCAAGAAACCATAATTCACTGCAGCATTGGTGGATGAGAATATTCGTAGAGTGTTTAAGGCTGCTTCATACCAGACTGACTGCTAAGGTTAAGCCAGGGGACACAATATCTGAGAGTTGGGATCTTCAAAGTGGAACTAGACAAGCATTCACTGTTCTCAATATTGGCCTCACAACTAGAACCTATATGATCGTGCCATAGCCATGTAGCCACCCACATAATCAACCACCTGTACATACTTACTGAAAGGACTTCTGCTAGAAACTTTATTTTTTTAATGTTATAAACATAAGTCGACAAAATATATTTGGGGCTCACATCAATTTCTGTTTTTAATTTCTGGTGGTGTCTTTTGGCCTATTATGTCCAGTACTTAAGGCTTCCTCTGAGGCTTTAATTCAACTTCTGGAGGACTTCTCAAAAGTACTGAGATGATCACTCAAACATAGGATGCAATCGGCTTCACCCAAAATATATCACACATATAACTTGGCACAACTTCTCTTTACCAAAGAAATTACTCTTGTGGCAAGTGCACAACCCTTAACAAACAACTGACACACATATCAACATCATTACCCCTCTTTAATAAACAACACATTCAAAGTAAGTCCCTCTGCACTCACTGTATTGTGAAGAATCCTACGGATCCATCACTGAAACCCTGCCTTAAGTCTCCTCCCAGGTGGCATGGGGAAAGCAGACGCTTCCCGATCCCAACCCTGGTGGCGGTGTACTGCGGGAGGATCAGATGGGAGGAGACAGGGCTCAGGAAGGTGAGGAGGTTCCGTGGGATGAGACAGTATTTTTCCTCTGATAGGAAAATTCTTACCACTGTGCCTAAAGTGGTTATGGCTTATTGTCATTTTAATGTCTCTCAGCCTCAGATCTAAGGTTGTGAACCCTAAGGTTATAAAATCAGAACAAACTATACCGAGAGAAAGATCCTTTTTGATATCACAAACTAAATGCCTTCCTCAAACCGAAGAGTACAATGCGAAGGATTATGGAAATGTTGTCTTCACTAAACCATCTTCCTCTGTGATAAATAATTCTCCTAGCCCCTCTGCTAAAAGCCCTAAGGGCATTAAATCTACTCTTACAAATAATGCAGAAGTTGAAAAACCCAACTTTATTAGAAGACACTACAAGTCCCAGAATCCTGGAGGACCTGAGACGAGGCAGAGGGCCGAAGAGGCATGTAGATGTAGAAGTCAGGCAATTAAGCCTGGTAGCCATTTCAGTAGTCAGGCAATTAAGGCTAATAGCCCACACCTGAAGACAATCATTAAACCTCTAAGGTATAAAAGGCCCCATCAGGAAAGGAGGATAGGAAGGAGCTGGAACGAGAGTTGCAAGGCTAGCTGTAGCAGCAGAGGAGAAGCACAAGGCTGGCAAATCACAAGGAAGTGGGAGCACAGAAAGGACCACCAGAACGTGGAGACAACAGATGTCACCTGCAAGTTATGAGAGAGTCCTGTTCTTCCAAAATGTGAAGTGCAGAGGCTGTGCAGCGGAAGACGTGCAGGAGACTAAGTTTTGCTCATGTGAGCCTGATTGTCATGATTGCAGAGCTGTGAACATGCAGGAGACTAAGACCAGAAGCAGAAGGCAAGCGGAGGGTCTCGGGAGGAAAAGGAATTCCCAAATCAAGTGGCTGGACTGAAGACACCCGTGCTGGAGAAGGGTGTGGGTCACCAGCAAGCCAAAAGCAGTACAAGTGGTAGAGGAAGTCAGGAAAGCAGTGCAACCTGCAATACCAGAATCTGTAAAGCTGGTGAGTGAAGCACAGTGTTCAATTACAATGTACGAGCCATGCCGATAACTGTAGCCAGCTCCTAAGTGACTTGCGTATTGTTAAATGAGAGTGAAAGCTGTTTGTTATACTCAAAGTCTAGTTAACAATGAAATTGTAGCACTAGCGTATACCGCAAACTCGCATGAGATGCTAAAGTCATTGAAACCCATTGTTGACAGTTACTGTATAATGGAGTATTTGTATGTCCCTAATCAAGAAGAGGGGAAACGCTTTCTAAAACATAACCGAATAACTAACTTTGACACTATACAAATTACAGGTTACAAAAAGTGAAAACTACATGCAAAGAAGGTTGCGTGTGCCTAATTGTAATCCTCAAAGCCAGAACTTCATCCTTGCCATTACACGGGAATACAATTCTTTATTCAACTTTAAAACCTTGAAATCGAATTTAAATAGAGGTTGCGTGTGCCTAATTGTGTTTTCACTTAAAAGACTGACTCCTATACTGTATCCTGAAGTGACATTCTTTCCATCTCTGAGAATAAAGAGTCAAACGTATTGAAGAGAAGAACAAGCATTACCCAAGCCAAGAGGAAACCAGTCTTGCCAAGAGTTAAAGAGCCATCTAACTACCCTGTGTAGTTGTTAATACTTAAGTGGCCTAAGATACAAGTGTGCCATTGTTACCTGAAGCTGAAAGAGTGGCACCAAGGCTTCTGGATAATTACTGGGTGTAACTGGCAGAAAGGTGTGAGTAAAGCTGGGGAACGAGAGTTAATTAATTACTTCGGAAGAATATTTTGAAGTCAAATACAACCTCTGGTGCTAAAGACTGCTGGAGCCAGAAAGAATGGAGTCTTATATGCATAAACATGTTGCTCATGTGGGTGGTAGTCAGACATACCGATGAAGCAAAGAGGCTTCCCCCCTTTTGAGAAAGTCCTTAAAAGGAGGAGTACCTTGCCTACCTGAAGAGGTTGAAGTGTCTTGTCAAAACCTACCTAATAAATACCAAAGCACTGAGCAGTTGCAGCAGTACGTGAACTGTGGTGGTATACTAAGTTGCCAGCAGATGTCACATTGAAGTGGTTTGAAGCAGTAACGTACTGTGGAACAAAGGTGAGTGTTCTCATTGTACCAGAAGTAGAAGTGTGGTTGTTGAAAATAGAACAGAGAAAGCATCCTGACAAATATACCAATGTAAAGTTGTTACTAAAGAAGTCCTAAAGAATTGTGTATTATTGACATTGAAGAAAATTACACCTTCTTTTGAACTATGACACGTTATCTTGAAGAAAAGACAATTTATCATAACTAGGATTACCATTGGGGCTATTTGTTTTCGGGACGTTGGAGGGGGATCTTTTTATCCAGGAACAAAGAGTTACCAACATATTTTTGTTTGATTAACTTTTTCTTTGACTTGGAACTATTAATAAGTGGTTCAAAATCTTTCTTTTCCTTTGATGAATATTTTGCATTGACTTTGAAACCTGGGCAAGTGACCTTACTCAGCACACTAGAAGGTTATTCAGATATTGGGTTAATATTGTTTATTATATTGTGTTGCTATTTATTTCTTTGTATATTGGTTGTTTAGTGTGAGGGCTAGTTTCCCATGCTAGAGAATGGCCCCTTCGTTTTTAGACTAGGTAGGGAATTCATTTGCAGAGCAGGGAAAGCAAGGCGTTTTTCATATATAATTTACTTAATAAAATGGCATATTTTGACAAATCCACAAGCAGTTGTCTGCCTCGCATTATTGATTCTTCACAGTATGCACAATAACACTGTACAGAAAATATACCTTCTCTCTCCTGACACAAATGTTTTCAACTACATAAACAAGCATTTGCAAAGCTGCCGGTTATGGCTTTTGAGTAGGCATTGTATAAGCATTTGCCAAGCACTACCATAGTAGTATAACCTGGCCATAGGATGCCATCAGTAGGACAATGGTGTGATTACCTGGGCATATGGTAGAAGGGTCTGGCAAAATGCAATTTAATACCTATAAACAAGCCAAAACTGTTGGCTTTGTCAGTGATTGTTTTTAACAAGCCTTCCATGCAACATCACTAGAAATAACACCGATAGGCTAAAGTTTGAGGTTACCACTTCATAGAGCTAGTTCAAAGATATCCCATGAGTAGGTGTTTTGGCCAGAAAGGGGCAAGGCAGTGGGTGGAAATGGCCATTGTGATTAGCATGATCATAGGCAGTCAATAGGTGGGTAAATATCCAAATATATGCAAGCTATGTATCACTTCTCACAGCATCTCTGTCCTATCTGTACTCCAATTATTATTATTGTTATTTATTTCTTCTAACGCACCACATGCCAGCAGGCCTCAGTGTGCACATCAAAGACAAACAATACAGGGCGCACATCAAAGACAAACAATACATAGAACAAAGAAGCCAGGATCAGAACAGAGGAAGGCAACCAAATAGTTTAAATAATTTTAGCCAGGCTTAAGGTTAAACAAGTAGGTTTTAACTGCCCCCTTGAACATAGACAAGGAGTTGGATGTTCTTATTGTCAGTGGGAGGGCATTCCCTTTTCTGGGACCAGGCACAGAAAAGCTCACACCTCCAAATGTAGCCAACCTAAACCGGGGCTGTTCAAATTTGTTTTTGTCGCTGGAGCAAAGTTGCTTAGAGGGATGATCAACAATCAATCGCCCAGAGATACACAGGAGCAGTGGAAGTCCAGCACTTGTAAGGTAAGGCTAACACTTTGTGAATAACCCTTTGCCAGACAAGCAACCAATGTAGTGTCCTGCGAGAGTCCATGATATGGTCTTTTTTATGAAGGTGAAAAACCGCCCTAACAGCAGTGTCCTGGGTGATTTGGAGTGACTGAAGATTCCCCGGTGAAGTCCCAATTAAGAGACTATTGCAGTAGTTAAGTCTCAAGTTCACCAAAGCCGAAGCCAAGATGGATCTATTGCTGACTGAGATGAAAGACCTGATTTGATTCAGAAGCCTGACTACATAGCCACAAGATGAACGAGTGTGCGACACATGAGACTTCATACTCAATTCAGCGTCCAAGTGGATGCCTAATTTTTTAACACAGTCCATAATCATAATTTGGTTATTCATGATGTCAAAGCTTTTATATGAGACATCCAGTTTCTTGAGTCCTCGTTCTGTGGCCACAATACGAAGCTCTGTCTTATAGTCATTGAGTGCCAAAGAATTAGCGGCCATCCAGGACTGAATTGCGTTCAAGTAGCATCAACAATGCCAGATGCCCTGTTTCTACTATGTCGGTCAAGGTGGTTTGGAGGTCCATTAGGGCTGTTTCAGTCCGATGCCATGCTCTGAATCTGGATTGGTGGCTACTTAAGATGTTATTCTTCTCTAGGAAGTCCTGGAATGGAAGATAGGCCACTTTATACAGGATCTTGAGCAGGAATGTGACTTTGGTAATCGGCAATAGTTTTTAGCTAAAGATGGATCAAGGGAGCGAGTAACCCAAACCTCTTCAAGGGAGGCAGGAACCACACCCTCACTAAAGGACAAATTCACCATTCAGGTAATCCATGGAATCAGCAGGTCAAGGGATTCTTGAAGGATATTAGCTGGACATATGTCTCCCTTACAACAGGTAGGTTTTAGGTTAGTGACTATTTTTAGAATCTCTGCCTCAGAGCTTTGTTTAAAGTAGAATTCAGGTGTCAAAGGGTCGAGACTAGACACAGGCAGGAGTATGCTTTTTTTTCTCCAACAAAGCATTTGAGCCAAGTAGCTGTGTGTGAATAGTTTCCTGGTGAGCACGAATTTTATTAGAAAATTCCTCCTGGATTGTTTGGCACCAGGCAGAGTCTTGCTTGATGTTGGTATTGTCAACACTCTTGCCCTCCACTTCTTTCAAGATCTTAAACAATTCCCCAAACTAGATTTGGTATTGCTGATTCTGATGTTAAAGTGTTTTGATTTTGCCTCAATAATAGCATTCTTAAAGTTCTTGACCGATTGTTTTATAGTCACTGAAAGTCAATGGTGATGGGTTTCTATGCCATTCTCTCTTCAGAACTCTTTTCTTCAATCTTGACTGGAGAACGTCATCATTGAACCAGGTGTTTTTTTGAGTCTCTTGTTCGATTTCTTTTTCTTTTCCAGGAGCCAGCACCTCCATAACAGAGGAGATGGTAGATGACAGATGAGCGACTAGTGTTGAGACATTTTCAAATGAGTCTGGAGGGAGCAATTTGGATATCAAAATTTAGGAGAATTTAGGCTGGGTCAAATTTTTGAAATTGCAACACTTTTTCCAAGTTCTTGGCAGTTTGTCCTGATGAGCTGGTGTTTCAGCAGGGCACTAGTGGAGACAGTGTTCAAGATGTTTAGCCAATGAGAAAGAACCCAATCCAAAGTATTACTATCCCTGTTCATTGGTTCTGTGATCCATTGGATATAGCCAACTGTGTCCAGGGCTGCAAGTAGTGAATTAGCTGGTTTGTGTCGCTTGTCTTCTGCCCAGTAGTTAAAATCCCCTAAGATGAAAGTGGGAGATTTAGATCTGGTTAGGCTATTAACGAGAGCCAAAAATTTCTCTTCAAATAATGGCATCACTTTAGGTGGTCTGTAAATAATAAGGATACTGATAGAGGCAATGGGATTTATTTTTACTTTAATGAGCAGCCTTTCACAGCCCGCTAGTATACATAGGTTCCACCACATGACAATCCCAGTGTTCTTTAATCAGGATTGCTACTCCTCCACCCCTCTGCTTAGTACGTCAGACCAAAGTGTTTTGTCGTCCTGTGGGACCACAAGAGAAGTGGCCAAATTAGTTTTATCACTCAACCAGGTCTCTGTGATGCCCAATATGTAGAGATTGGAAGTAGTAATATAATCTCTCACCTCTGCTCCATACTGTATTTAAGAGTGCCATGTAAATAAAATTAGGATATCAAGTTAGAGTCCTCTTTATCATGTTGTGGGAAATCTGTAACTATGTAAGTTGTGTCATGCAAGATGCCAGACCAAGGTTATTTTTCTGTAGTAGGTCTCCTATCCAGTGGCATAACTGCTACCTCTGAGGTACTAATATCGTCTGCCACCAGATGCAATGGATTACGGGTAGCTGCTTTCGGCCTGACAGGGCTGAGTTGGATATTTGAAGCAGGTAAAATGGCATGTCTATGAATGAGAGAATAGCTTTCTAGAATACTTTTGTGGGTAGAGCGATAGCATTCACCATCATGTAAAACAGTAGTCTTGGCACTACGTAATTTGTTGAACAGATCGCTGAGATGGGCCATATTGGTAACGAAGGTTACCGCAGAGCTTACCTTACTAAAGGCAAAAGGTTTGAAAAGAAAAGACACCAAATGCACAAGAGTGCTCTCTCCACTCTCCCCCCAGTCACAAACCGATGCTCCCCTGATGCGATGCGCCAGCGCTGACGTGACGCTGAGGGCCTTAAGAGCAGTGTTAATATGAGTAAAATGAAAGATTGCAAAAAAACATGATTTGTGCTAAAATCGAATCTAAATAGGTTTGCAAAACTGGCAATACACCCACGCACTGTACACTCAAAACAGATTAACAACCGAAATAAGTCTGGCAGTGTTGATTCAGATATTTAGCAAATAAGATTCACACTGAACACCTAACACAGTCCAAAAGAGAGCTGATAGCTAGTACTCAACGAGTTTGACATAAGCAAAGTACTCTCAGAACACGTATATACAGATATACGAACCGACTAGATCTGGCAATAGTTATAGAATGAATTAGCTGATCACTTCACTCTGTTAATGTTAATCAATCTAAAATAGTCTTAACAGTCAGCAGTCAATGATTTCAGAAAAGGACTGTCTTCTTCACACAAATATGCAATGCGATAGCTTTAGCTTATAGTGGACGCTTAACTAATAGCCAAAACTTAAAAGGGTGTGATCTATTGGACCAATCAATGCTTCCTGGCTTTATTGTGAGAATAATTTGGTGAGAAAAAAAGGGCAACTTTTGAAACTGGGAGAAGGGAATATCATGCAAAAAGGACATTTTCTGTCCAATTTTCAGTCTCATGTAGTGACGTTTGTTTTTACAGTAGCATACTGCCCCATGAGGTTCATGTGTTGAGCACAATTAAATTCAAGCAGTTTGCATGAGTGCTAATGGGTTTACTACGTGGGGCGATGCAGGTTTGTTTCGTTGGGGCATATTTGTACATGTCGGCAGAAGCGAGACGACAAGCAGTACTGGCCGGGCTGACACCTGGTTAATGAATCAATCAAGCCCACCTTCCACAGAAACAGGGTACGAACAGGAAATACCATTCATACTGGATCGAGATCATTTGCCAAAATACAAACTCAGAACCACAATGTATTACTGGGACGATTCACAAAGGCTTTGACTAGTTATGAGGGTGGTCGATGTTTGGAAAATGCAACTTAAACATGCAACACCATGAAATGTACAAAGCAAACTGAATACGACGATCAAACCAAGTTTTGTGCATTGAATGCACACGTTTTTGCGTCAGTTATGCCAAAATGTGTGACTCAAGCATGAGAAATGTACACATAATGTAGGTGTTGCAGACAGAAGCTGCAGGGAGGGCACTACAAACGCTGCTCAATACCCAAGTCATAACTTCAGTGAAGAGTCAAACACTTGCAAATGCATTTCCCACACTTATCAGAACAGCTGACATACACCGGAGTGATCTTGAGGCATGTGGTGCAGTTAGTGTAGGAAGGCACACCAAACTATCATGAAGAAACAAGTGTTAAGTGCACCTTATATGAAGCCCGGACAAAAGGAATTAATCAAAAGTTAGGACTACATTTCTTAAAACAAGCATTGGCAATGCCAATAGGTTGGCTTTTTGTTTCAGCACCATGTAAGAATTTATAAAGCATTAGTACCCAGCGAGGGGTGTGTGCAGCCTCCCAGCCAATAAGGTGACACGGAACGGGGGCATTACCAGACAGTGATCCCCCGCTCTGATCCTCCTCAGGGCTGGAGGCTGCCATCTACCCCGCCGCGGAAATAGGTAAGTGCCCTGCTCCCCTGTTTATCCCTTCCACATATTTCCCTCCCAAAGCACTTACCTTCTGCTTTTTGTTCCTTTTCGGGAGCGGACGCACCGGGTACACTTATGTCCCTGGCGCATCCGCTCCAGATCTGCGACATACCGCCATGGAAACGGGAGAAGGGAGTACACGTAGTCCCTTCTCCCGTTTCCATGGTGGCCATCTTAAAGTTTACTTTTTTGTTACTGTTTTCAATGGTGGTCATGGAAAGGGACCATGGACTTTGTTTTCGCTTCCTTGGCAGAATTCTTTTTTCTTTTTTCAGTTATGAAACGCCGGAGTTTCTCGCAGCTGAAGAAATCTGTTTTTAGTACCCCAGTACAGCGGGCCAGGCTACTAATAGCAATAAGCCCCTCGCTGGTGCCACCCTGGCTCGGGGCTTATTGCTTAATTAGCATCATAGGCCCAATAACTTGTATCTTTTGGAAAGTATTGGCATTCCCTGCCTCTTGCTGACTCTTTTCATATCTACTTTCATTGTGTTATCTGTTTGTGTGTGGGCATATGGTCATCGTATGGCTATTGTGGGTGTGTGTGCACATGTTTGTGCATTATTTACGGCAGTGGAATTTTTATGTGCGTGCTCAGCTCATTTAACAAAGTCATGGATTGAGCCATCATGTGGGACATAATGACCCACTTGACAACATTGCCCCACATCACTAAGCTGCATTTGCGCAAGAAACGGCAACCTGACTGCGCTGGCTCCTGTGTGCACCAGGACCTCAAAACTGCATTTTGGCAGCAACAAAAAGATGACTGCACCATCCTGCCTAGCACACTCCCAGCAAGATGGAACAAGCGGACACACTGAAAAAGTATGCCAGTGTGTTCTGAAATGTATCAATGGAATCAAGTGAAAAAGCAGCGTTTTGTTGCTGCAAAAGCCAAAATCCCCTTGAAAAGAAACCCTTTTTCACCTTTAAAATAAACGCCTTTCTGATGCTAAATTCCCTCTGTTCATTCTGAAACCACTGTGATTCAAAAGGCCCTGTCATGCCCAGGATATTTCACTCTGCTACACCAAAACCAGGCATAATTCCTGAATGACAGGCCTAGCCAAACCAACTCTGAGAGAAATCAATAAGCAACTTAAATTTCACTCGCACAGGAACACGCGTTTCTTTATTTCCAAAAAGTATCCAGGCTCAGCAGTTCAAAGAGACTTTAACTCTCTGAGCTAGGTCAGGGTAAATGTATCTATACTTCAGATAAAATTCCTGCAAAGACAGTGTGGGCATCTGAGGGAGCTGCCAAACCGAATTTAGAGAAAGAAGTGCTAGCAGTTTTTAACACATGTGGAAAAATGGGCTTTGCTGACTGAAGAAAAAATTGGCCCGTTTAAAAATAAATTGACGAATGAAAGCCTGCTTACTTAGCAATGTAAAGTGATTATGTTAGTGGTGATAATACACACATAGGCTATCTTGCTTCACAGGTTTGTTTTAATTCAAGACCCAAAATAAGAAATTAAAGAGTTTAAAACACATGGGCTGGAGTTGCAAGCTCTTAAAAAAAAACTGTCATTCCAGTTGCCAGCCTGAACCTTCCCCAAGGAAGGGAGACACACCATAAACTTCCAGGACACGAAACTGATAATTGGCAGCTTGAAAAACTTTGAATGGGCCACGACAAAGAAAGTTCACACGCTCGTCAGACATTCGTCTATGCTCCAGGCTGGGACAATAGCAGTCCTGGGACACTAACCTGTCAAGTGTGAAGGGGCAATAAAACCTTCAATTAAGATGAGAAACCTCCACTTTGCTTCGAAGGACAGTCGGTTGCAGTTGGAGGAAGGAAAAACAATTATCTAGTGACAATGGACTGCCTTTTGGTGCCAAAGACTATTTTATAAATAAACTTTAAAGAATTTTTATCTCTGCAGCAAGAATTAGTAAAAATGTAAAAAGTTCGGAGTAGCAAATCTAATTTTATGGGCTTTCTTTAAAGACTTGGTAGAACTTATTGCAGCATGGGGAACAGAAGTTACAAAATAAGACAGATTACAAGGAAAGTATTAATGTTGCAAACATAAAATTGTGTACATACATCCCTGGGGATAATTCGCATCTGTGTACAAAGTTATGGAATTTTAGGCCAAATCTTTCATGTGTAAAATTACTAAAATGTATCAGAAAGGTGAAACAAGGTTGCACCGACTGGAGGATTGGACTGATCTGTGCTGCACATAATATGTAACCTGTGCGTATAATTTGCCAAGAGATTGCAATGGTGTAAATGCATGTTTTGGGCAAAATCAGATTTTCAGTAAAGTAAATGTGGGAGTTTTTGGACATTGTAAAACTCACCTCATAAACCTGACATTCCCTTGGAAATCCAACCAGTTGAGAGCAACGCAGCGACTAGCACCCCTGTCCAATGCAAGTAGTTTAGGGGCATGTGTAGTTAACTCTGCCCAGTCTATTCTTTGATGATGTCATTTTTCACTATAAATAAGCGTCCCTGACAAGACTCTGTGCTGCGTTCCTGTACCCGTCATCTTCCTGATCCAGACTCCAACTACAAGGCCAAGCATTGCTGATCCTACTCCAGGGCCCATTGCAAAACCCAAGCAGTGCTGATCCCATTCGCAGCAAGGCCTCCAATACAATATAAAAAACCCACTAAATTTCTCATTAAAAAGGGAAAACTGCAGTACCTTTGGCATCCTGATCCAGCTTGGCTTGCTGCCACTCATTGCATGCTGCTGCCATCCTGCTACCCTGATGACCTGTATTATCCAGTAACCAGAATTGCCAGTCCAGAAGTGCTACCCGGTAACCAGACCCTGCCCAGCTAATCCTGTCCCGCTGATTTTGTCCGGCTGTCCTTTGTTAGACCTGATCCGTGTGGTGACCAGAACGCTGACTGTCCAAAATCCAAAAACTAAAAAGTGGACTGCGAGCATCAATTGCCACCCCATCTCAAACCATAGCCTATCTTGTCTTTGTTCTCATTCCACTCTCTAAGTCACCCTATCCTTATCCTGATACCTTGTTCAAACTGTCACAATCATTCTTGCCAGCCTGCCATTGATTTCTAATGTTAGCGCCATCTCTGTAGTAATTTTGTCTGTGAAATCCCAAGCCATGAATCCTATTTCGAGTGATCGGACTGGTTCCGCCAGGGCGGGCGCTGGGGAACTAGGGTTGAACTCGCGAATCAACCCTGGAGCTTACTGTGTCACTCTTTGTTCGCCTAGCCTGAATACTCTATTGTACAGTAAAACTGTTCTTGTCAAAACTGATTTCCTTTCCTTTTTCACTGCTCCATTTTTCTTAAAACTCACCTTTCTAGATCTTGCATAACTCCTTCAATGTACCATCTAAAGACTTAATTTCACTTCCATATTGTACCTGTGATCTATAGCTATCCCCCAGCATAAGAACACTTCAAATCAGTGTATTTCACCCGTTTTTATTAAAAAACATTTGGGTAATTTCAGGCGGGAATTGCAAAAGTGTGCAAAGGTTCCAACGTGTCATTTACTGCATTCTGTGTAAACCCCTCCACTCATTTTCAAACTGTATGCTCTTGCTAATCCATTGCTTGCGATTGTTTGTACCTTTACATTGTTGCTGTAGTGAGGAATAATATTTGCTCCAAGGTTTTTACACACATTCATTATTTTATTCATCCATTTCCGAGTATCATTTTTAAATATTGCCAGGGGTTTCAAATCCTTTTTTCTCTCTTATTTGGGGAGGGAAGGTCGGATTTCAATTCTGTTTTCCATTTGTCATTCTAGATTAGCTGCTGTTTCTTCATATCCATTTAGAATGGATTATTTGTGGGTTGAGGGAACATTGCATGGGGAAATTCTAACTTAAGTGCTATCTTTCCTAAAAGCAAAAAGTGCTCCTATTCCCTGGTGTTCTGTAGCTGTGTCAACAAAAGGTTAAACTAATTGCATTGCTTACATTCCTATTGTTCTTATCACCCCATTGGTGATTGCTGCCCCATATTAAAAATGGTATGATTTCTTTTGAATTT